>NC_137050.1:9428670-9441170 GCF_032717465.1 Coenobita brevimanus | reverse complement strand
CCCTCTTCAGCACCAGGACCTTTGCAACATAGTATTCTTGCTACCACCTTATACTTCATTTCAGCTTTGACGACAAGGGGTAAAACGTTGAAGTAGGCTTGCCCGTAAATCCTTAGTTAAGTCCTGTGTGTGTGTGTGTGTGTGTGTGTGTGTGTGTGTGTGTGTGTGTGTGTGTGTGTGTGTGTGTGTGTGTGTGTGTGTGTGTGTGTGTGTGTGTGTGATTTTTTCGTTACAGGTGCAATTAAGGAAGATGGATGAAATATGGAGTGAGAGTAAAGTACAATTTAGCAGCATCGTTCGTCCTCATTCTGCATTTTTTGACGCCCTAACACATTCTCTCTCTCTCTCTCTCTCTCTCTCTCTCTCTCTCTCTCATTTTCACTATCTCATCTCATATTCAACCAGTCTCATTTTCACTGTCCCTCTATCATCTTCTTTTCTCATTTTCAAGGACCGTCTCATCAAACTTGACTTTTTCACTCGCCGTCTCATCACCGTATCTCATTAATTTTCACTCATCCTTTTCCCATCAAGATTTCAATTTTTCATTCTGCTGTATTTTATTGGCCAACTATCATCCAGTTCATTTATCGTGTGCATTTAGTCTGGGATAATCCACTTAATATGTCTTTTAGTTATTAAGCGATTTTTTCCTACTGTATATTCTCAGGTGTATGTATCCGAGAATTTATTCTGCCATTATCGTGTAAATTTTTTCGATCATTAAGTGTATCATTCCTCTTACCAATCTAATCCTAAGTGAAAAATTAATTTCTAGATAAGTCTAAAAGCATATTTATTCCTTATCAACAACATGCCTTGGTTACATGTAAATTCCTGAATAATACAATCAGTATAATTCCTATTTCTTCGGCATTTAATTCTGTCTCCAGTGTTTTAATCGCCTATACTCTTTTCACACTAACTTTAACTGAAATTGTCATCTCTTCATCTTCAAAGCTGAGCTGTAACAACAGATTACACTTGAATTGGATGCTAATTACGAGGACGTGCCATGATAAGGACACAAAGCCGCAATACTGTCTTTCTCTGCCACTGAGCTACGTAAACTAAGCTGCAAAGGACTCAATTCTGGTGAAGTTGAAAGAAATATAGTGTTGCGGAGTTCTGACGTGGAAATTCAGGATAATAGGTATGTACGGTGAGTGAATCGAATCCAGTTAAAAAAAGAAGGCGTAAGGTTTTGTATTACGTGATGCCACCAGCGCCACAGACGGGTCACCTACCCTTAAGTGTTCTGAATTAGGATAAATTCGAAATTCGCACCGAATATCAAATCTAAAAGAGTTAATAGGAAAATGGATGTCCTTATAGCGCAGCATACATCCTATTCCACATCTAACCATCTGGAGCGTCACATATCCGCACTTAAGCTATGTATTCTCTCTCTCTCTCTCTCTCTCTCTCTCCACTACCTTCAATCATCCTTCCTCCTTTATAATTTTTTCTTCATTTCGCTCTTTGCTTCTTAACTGTCTTCAGCCAATCTTTGTCCTTCACATTTTCACACTCTTCTTTGTGCTCTTTCTTCCCTTCTTCACTGACCTGAGGCCTTTCTTCCTTACTCCTTCCTTCAGTCTTCCTCCCCTCCAGCCTTTAGTTATCATTCCCTCCTTTCTCTCCTTGCATCCCTCCATCCTTCTTTGCTCCTTACTTACCCCATACTAACACTTCACTTTCCTTCCTTCCTCTCCTACTCTCACACCTCCCTTCCTCCAACATCTTATTCCTACTCATCTTCCTTCCTTCTCTCTACTTATCCTTACCCCCACTTTCAGTCCCCTCATCCCTCCTCCTTTGTTCTCTCCAACCCTCCCTCTTCCTTCTATCTTTCTCCTTCTCTCTTACCTACTCTCTGCCTTCTTTGTAATTTTCTCTTCCCTCCTTCTCCTTTCCTTCCACCTTCCGACACCCTTCTTTCAATGCATCCTTCTCATTCTCCTGCCCTCTTCCTTCCTTCCTTCCATCTCTCTCACCTTCCTATTTGTTTCCTTCAACCCTACATTTTGTCCTTAGTTCTCTCCATCATCGTTCTTCTCTCCCACCTTCCCACCTCTTTCTGCTCTCTTAGCTTCCTTTCTCTTTCCTCCATCTTCCTGTCTTCCATTTTCCATCCTCCCCCTGTTGTCCCTCCTCCACCTTTCATTCCACCCTTTTTCTTCTCTCCTTCAATCCCGTTTCCTTATATTCTCCTGCTCTCCCTCTTTCCTTCCCTCCTCCTCTTCCTCTTTCCTTCCCTCCTGCTCTCCCTCTTTCCTTCCCTCCTCCCCTCCCTCCCTCCTTCCTTCTACTTTTTCTCCTTGCCTCCATCTCTCCACCTCCCTGCCCCCACGGCCAACCAAACTGCTGACTCACACCACACAATATTACCACCAAGACACTTTTTTATAATTATTTTTTGCACGTTATTATTATTATTGTTGTCCGGGAAAATTCCAAACCCGGACACATTTCAGAAAAAAAAAAGTAATTATACGTACCTTCAAATGTAATTCCAAAAAGCATTATTTAACCTTATAACAAAAACGGCGCACTTTTAAAACCATAGTAAAAATGAATTAAATAAAAAATTGTACGCATCTTGAGACGTAATAAAAAAAGATTACTATTTAATATAATGATAAATCGGTGTATTATTTAAACAACAATCATACAAGAGACGATGCATAATCATTAATAGAGCAAGAGGCAATCTCAAAAAGCATTACTTAACCTTATCATACATCCTCTGAAATTACTGTGTCTGTAGTTTATCGCATCCAGTCTCTCTCTCTCCCGCCAGAAATAACCACCAACATTATTCTAACTGTCGTAGCTACCACCACAATCCAACCACCACAACCACCACCATCGCTTGACACTGAGGGCTACCACCACCACCACCGTGCATGCTATTAGGCAAATCCCGTCAACTCACGTCTTTGGTTATTTTCGGTTCAATCAGGAAGTTTCTCATCATTCAGCTTATTTCAGCATGACCTTTTATCATGCAACCTCGTTAATGCTTTCAGTGTGTTGAAGTGACCTTTTAATTTTCCGGTCTTGCTTCTAGATAATTATTTTTTAACTTTTGAAAGGCCTCTTTTAGTGTCAGTATCATTATCAGTTTTTATCTCCAGTACGAGGACGCATTTTATATAGTAATTTATAAGGTACCTGTTACCACTAAAGGACTTCTGTTACACTTGTTAGAGATCTCGTCATGAAAACTTTAAAGACACTCTCCATTTCTCATTTCAGTTATGACACCTTTATTATTCTGTTTATCCATTTATGTACTTTATTTTCTGTTACTTTATTTATACTTCCAGACGCCATTTTCTTATTTAGTGAAGGGGTTAGAAATAAACTATGACATCATTCAAATACGGTGACTTCTTCTTCTTCTTCTTCTTCTTTTTTTCATTCGTGCTGCCGCCAGAGCCTTTCACTTAAGTCATCTTCTTGGATAAGGCCAAGGGTAAGGCTTGTGTAAGGGACGCTACGGTGGTGAGTATATCGTATTTCACTGGTTTCTACTCTCCTCTTCCCACCTTTGCATTCCTCTTGTTTTTGCACTCCTCTTCCAACCCTTGCATTCCTCTTGCTTTTGCACTCCTCTTTCCACTTCATGTTTTTGGACTTCTCTTCCGGCCTTTGCATTCCTCTTGTTTTTGCACTCCCCTTCCTACTTCGCGTTCTTCTTGTTTTTGCACTCCTCTTCTCACCTTGCATCCCTCTTGATTTTGAACTCCTTTTCACCTTTGCATTCCTCTTCTTTTTGCACTCCTCTTTCCAGCTTTGCATTCCTCTTCTTTCTGCACTCCTCTTTCCACCTTTGCATTCCTCTATTTTGCACTCCTCTTTCCACCTTTGCATTCTTCTTTTTGCACTCCTCTTTCCGCCTTGCATTTCTCTTGATTTTGAACTACTCTTTCCACCTTTGCACTCTTATTTTTGTACTCCTCTTTCCACCTTGCGTTCCACTTACTTTTGTTCCCCTCTTCCCATTTTGCATTCCTCTTGTTTTTCCACTCCTCGTCCCACCTTTGCATTCCTCTTCGCTTCGTGCACTCCTCTTCCCGGGACGTGGCTGACACCCGTGATATTTAGCGGCACTCCCACCAAAGGCATTCCTGCACAAACTCAGACTGCCCTCTAACGGTTTATACTGTTTCTGTGGGTGTATGTGTGAGTGCATTTTCTTTCTTTCTTTCTTATTTTTTTTTTTATTTCCTTCATGACCGATCGATAACCACAGCAGTAAGTGGCCGTTGTTCTTCGGAAGCTACTGACCCCTTAATGCGTTTTACTTATATTCCTATTACGGCCAGACATTCAACCTACAGATGACCTCCAGCACTAATTTGAAAATATTAATTCATTTGTGCCCACGGTTGGTGCGTGGGGGCTGCTCAGAGTTGCTAAGAATTTAAGTACTGTACAAACCTTGGGATCCCCCACTTAATTAACTTCTAAAAATGTTCAGTTCTGGTCCGTTTAGGGGATACTGGACACGAATGAGTTACGCCTCAAATGCTATGATGTATTTACTTTATTTACACAACAGTCCAGCCATATGCAGGTTAAGGGAGACCACTTGCATTAGCTATTAGAAAAAGATTACATTATCACCCTCAGTACCACCGTAAATTTATTTCCTTCTCATCATCGCCTGCACAAGAATGTCGTAGTGTTGCCTGGAATCAACCAACCTTACAAAACAAGTTAATAATGACTGAAATGTCTTGGCGGGGGGGCAGAAGCACAAAGGCAACTATTCTCTACATGACACCCCCACCAGAGTTACAATTACTGCAGTGACCAGGCTGCAGTTCACCTTATAAGATCTTCAAATAATTTCTGGCTGAGGCATTGAACACCCACTTGTCTTCCACGTCTTTCCAGTCTTTTCACATCTCGGTTCATCCTTTTACCTTCACGACAGACAGCTCTTCTCAACCAAGTGGAATCAAACGCTAACACAAGCACCAACCCTCCTCAATTGGCTACCTGAATCTTTTCTTCCCAGTGTTGCATCTCTCTCTCTCTCTCTCTCTCTCTCTCTCTCTCTCTCTCTCTCTCTCTCTCTCTCCTTCTTTGCTACCATTATTTTCACTGAAGGTCGCTGCTCCTATGAACTCCCTCACCCCCATGCTTTCCTTTTAAGGCGGGCATGCGACACAAGGCTACCAGACGCTCTCACACCTGCACTGCTCACCTCTAAATGCAAAATATAAAGGACGGTCTACTCTCCACTGACAAAACGTTTAATTTTTCTCGTATATACTGTATTCCTCTCATGGATTATCTGCAATTATATTACCCCTTCAGTCCCAGGGTTCTCTTCCGTGCTAAATAAATAAAAAAAAATCGTCTGGTGGTGACAAAACCAGAGAGAGAGAGAGAGAGAGAGCCGTTCCTGTGTATGTTCTTGCCCTTTCCTTCATGTGCGTCTGTATCTATGTATGTATGTACGTATTAAATAGTTGCACTGATCCATCCTAACACTGACCTTTATCATGTTGTCTCTGCTGATGCCGGACGATTCTTTCATGTAAGAGTGAGGGACAACTCTTTCTGGGAGGTGTTGAAAAAAGTTGTATGCTCATTTTCGCATTTTTCATTTTTTTTTTATATATATATATATATATATATATATATATATATATATATATATATATATATATATATATATATTTTGGTCATCCTTCGTTCAACCCCCTGTGAGCGATGGCGTCATTTTGTCTTTTATTTTATTTTTATTTATTTATTTTTATTTTTATTTTTTTGACACTGCCGGATCCCACTTACTGAGGAGACGAAAAATTATCTCCATTAATCCCTCAGGACGGTGAGAGAGAGAGAGAGAGAGAGAGAGAGAGAGAGAGAGTGAAAACAAAGGAAACCAATATCCTTTTCCATATCTTAATCTCACCACTTATTACACTTTTGACCTCTCTCTCTCTCTCTCTCTCTCTCTCTCTCTCTCTCTCTCTCTCTCTCTCTCTCTCTCTCTCGTTATTTTTTTTTACCTCTCATCCGATTACTCTCAATCTCGGTATACAATTTCTGGCCCCGTCCCAATACCGCGCACCTGGGAATTACGGCCATACAGGTGAGAATTACGAGCACCTGGGAATAACGGACACCTGGTAATTAACGAAGTCCAAATTAGGAACAGGTGGGCACTGAACTCGTGAAAAATAATAATGAGAATATTGTATGAGAGAGAGAGAGGGGGAAGACTGAGATATAAGAATAACTGAGAATTAAGGACAACTATGAAATAAGGACACCCAAGAATTACGGACAGGTAAGAAATACGGACACCCAACAGCTAAGAACATCTGAGAAATAAGGACATTAAATACTGTACATAAATGCACCTGAGAATTACGGACACCACAAAAGTTATCTCGATGTCCGTAATTCCCAGGGTGTCATTTCTCCTGTGTCCGTAAATTCCAGGTGTCATTTCTCCTGTGTCCGTAATTCCAAGGTGATCTCAAAGTGTCCGTATTTCCTAGGCGGTTTCTCTAGGTGTCCGTAATTCCAAGGTGGTCTCAATTCTTAGTGTCCGTAATCCCCAAATGGTTTCAGCAGTCGTCCGTAACTCTCACGTACTCTCAGCAGGTGTCCGTAATTCCCAAGCAATCTGCACAGGTGTCCGTAATAATCACTTGGTCTCAAGTAGTGTCCGTATTTCTGAGGTGCTCTAAATAGGTGTCCGTAATTTCGAGGTCATGTGGGGTGAAGGTCACATGAAACCAGATGCCCGTTTGACCCGGATGCTAATGAGGGGGGGAGGGGGAGAGGGGGGAAGGAGAGAGGAAGGGGGAGAAACGAACGGAGGTTGGAGAGAGGAAATGAGACGAAAAATGGAGAGAGAGAGAGAGAGAGAGAGAGAGAGAGAGAGAGAGAGAGAGAGAGAGAGAATGCAACCAAGAAGAAAGAAAAGGGAGAAGCAGAACTGGAGGACGAGAAGTGAAGGGGGAGGAGAAAAGAGGGGAGAGGAGAGGAAAATGGGATGGGGAGACGAGGAGGAACGAAGGGCAGAGAACACAGCGCGGAAAAGCGAGTCAGAGGGAAGAGGATAGAGGAAGAAGGGAAGGCAGGAGCTGGCAAAGGGAAGATAAAGGGAAGAACTCTGAGAGGGGGTGGGGGAAGATGAGGAAAATGGGTGAAAGAAAGAGGAAAGGGGGAAACAAAGAAAGAAAGGAGGATGTAAAAATACCGTGAAAGGAAAAACAAGAAAAGCGAAGGAGGAAGGCGTGAGAAGGCAAAACAAAAGACGGTGGGAAGGAGGAAACGAGAACAGACAGGAGGTGGAGATGGTGTGGAAGGAAGATGGAGACGACGAAGGAGGGACGGTGATGAAGAGAAGTAACAACCACCACACATACCTAACGAGCCTAACTAGGTGGTCCGACCTTAGTATGAACAGAGAGGCTTGATTTACTGTATGGTATTCCTTAATTAGCTTACACAAGATAAACTGGCAGGACTGAAATATAAGATGAAGATGATTTACGATTACTTACTGTATGGTATTCCTTAATTAGCTTACACAAGATAAGATAAACTGGCAGGACTGGAATATAAGATGAAGATGATTTACGATTACTAAGAAAATCTATGAGAATGACAAAAAGCTAAGAGGAGGATGAGAACAGGATAAAGGAAGAAAAGAGAGGAGAGAATGAGAGGAAAAGAAGAGGGGAGGGAGAGAAGAGAGAAACTGAGGAAAGGGGAACATGAAAGGACAGAGAGAGAGGATGGAGGTAAGGAGAGAGGGAACTGATAAAAGCATCTGGGGGAAAGTGGGGAAAGAAGGACATGAGGAGAAATTAAGAAAGGAATAAGAGAGGAAAAATTTAAGAGAGAGAGAGAAGGAAATAGGATAGGAGAAATTTAAGAGAGAGAAGAGACTAAGAGAATGTGAGGAATGACACGCATGAGAAGAAGAGGCTTGAGGGAAGTGTCAGGGAAGGAGAGGAGGAAATAACAGGGAAATATGAGATGACAAAACAATGGGAGAATACGGAGGGACTGTGTGTGTGTGTGTGTGTGTGTGTGTGTGTGTGTGTGTGTGTGTGTGTGTGTGTGTGTGTGTGTGTGTGTGTGTGTGTGTGTGTGTGTGTGTGTGTGTGTGTGTGTGTTTATACAGAAAGAAGGAAAGAAGAGTGGCTACACACACACACACACACACATACAGAGAAAAAGAGAGAGAGAGAGGGAGAATAAGTACCATACATTTCGAGATACCTAAACATGCGAGGAACAATTTAGCCAAAACAAAAATTAAAAATGAAAGTGCAATGGACGAGAAGAAAGGAATGAAGAAGAGGGAGAAAGAAATGAAGAAGGAATGAAGAATGAGTAGAATGGAATGAAGAAGGAGAAATGAAGAAGAAAGAGAAAGAAATGAAGATGAAAGGAATGAAGAAGAGGACGGCACGATGGAGGGATGAATAAGTCGAGGTAAATAATAAAAGAAAATTAGTAAAAATAAACATGAGGAATTAAGGTGAATCTGGAAGGCTGTGGATGAAAGGAATTTGGCAAGTGATTAACCCCGGCATTCGCACATCAATTTTTTTTTTAAGGTCAGAATTTATTGGCTTATTTACCACTGGACGCATTTTTCGATTTGGAATTAAATGTAACCTTCACTAATTCCAAAACTAAGAGGGGGTTCTGCTAAGCTCGATAACATGGCGACTGAATGTATAAAAGACGTCATCGGATAGGGTAAAAAAAAAAATGATGGAGTACCCGCCTAGGAGAGATAATGAGGGAAGGAGAAAGATGAAGGGCGGAAAAAAGGTAAGAGGAAGGACAGAAAGAAGGAAACAGGAAGGACAGAAAGAAGGAAAGATGAAGGGCAGAAAGAAGGAAAGGGGAAGGGCAGAAGGAAGGAAAGAGGAAGGGCAAGGAGGATGCTGAAGTTAATAAATGGAAATACTGTAACAATGATGAAAGAAAGAATGGACAAAGGAAGGCAAGGAGAAGATGAAGGGTGACTGAATAAGATTAAGTGCAGGAAAAAAAAAATCATGAATTACAAAACGGTGGAAGAAGAAACAAAGGAAGGAAGTAAACTGTAACAAAGAAAACCTGTGGTAAATGTGAGAGAAGGAGAGAAAAGGCGATAGGCAGGTAGGAATCAAGGAGGAAAGGAGGGACTGGAAAGAAAGAGAGGGACATAAAAAACATGATGCAATGATGAAAGAAGGTGCGAGAAGCAAAGCAGGAAGGACGAGGAGAAAGATAGTCATAAAAGGGAAAGGAAGGTAGGAAAATCGAGGAGGAGGAGGGAAGCCCTGGATGCAGAAGGAAAAGCCTGGAATTAGGAAGGAAAAATAAAGGAACAGACGTGACAGAAAAGAGGAAAGATGGAAGGAAGTATGGAAGAAAAGAGAAGGAGAGAAATATGTGGTTCAGTCAAGTTGTTTGGTGTAGGCTATAATTACTGGGCAACTCAGGAGACTTTGGCAACAACTATACACAAACACACAAAACACAGGAAGGAGGGAAGGAAGGAAGCAAAGAAGGAAGGAAGGAAGGAGAGTGAGGGGGCAAGGAAGGTGTTGTTAAGTCAAGTGGTCTGGTACATAATTACTGTGCAACCCAGGAGGTGAGGCTTTGGCAACACACACACACACACACACACACACACACACACACACACACACACACACACAGCGAAAGTAAGCAACGCCATGATAGATTAATCCCTTGCATTACCACACCAAGGAATGGCCTGTGCTAATTTCTTCTCATAATTCTAACCCATTCAGTACGAGAGGTGAGGGATTAATTCGTCTAAATAATATCGTCTGGGAGTAGAAAGAATAAAGAAGTAAAAGAAAAAATAGCAGGGAAATAGAAAAGACAAAATAGGCGCCTACTGAAAAGATTAATATTGGCGTAGTTTTTAATATGAAGCTAAATATATGATGTTTTCTTTTTTATTCTTTTTACATCCTTAGGACGATTTTATTCAGCTTCGGATAGAGATCAACGAACCATACACATAAATATACAAGTACGGAAGAGATGATTGGGGGACTCCTAAGCCCACCCTTACTCCACACATCCCTCACCTTACACTCTAAACACACTATACTTATATGATTGTATCTGTGCACCCTCTTCAATCTCTCTCTCTCTCTCTCTCACACACACACACACACACACACACACACACACACACACCGTGCCACTTTTCTTCTACAAGGCCCCCCAAAACATCTCACCAGCCATTACGCAACACTCAAAGGGCAGGAGGACACCGGTGCTTTTACCTGAAACACTTATTGAGCACTGCAGTACTTCCAACACAGGTACAAAAACTGATGAACCACTTTATACTACAATCGCGTCTTTCATACTATCTCTCTCTCTCTCTCTCTCTCTCTCTCTTGCTATCATTGGATGATATATTTTGATTTCGAGACGATATATTCTGATTTGAAGACGATATATTTTGACTGCAGAGATGTAATATAGTCTTCATTAACCTCCTCACACCAAAGATCTCGTGTCACCCAGGGTGAAATCGCCTGAAGGTAGCAAGAATAAACCAAAAGACGTTATCGTACTGAGAGAATTATTCCTTTCACTATATAAATTTTCTAAAATTAGTACTGGTGTGATCTGACGGTCGTAAAGACAAAAAAAAAAATCATAACTGGGGATCTTAGTGGCAGACATTTTTAATAGAAACTGTTTCTAATCACTTCATTATGAGTATTCCATATCTAAGCTGAACAAATTCGACTGGCGATACTACGGTAGGAGTAGAACAGATAGATGGATAAATAACCATATACAGAGCCAGAAATATGACGTCACTGTATTGATGGAGTTAACATAGCCCCTACAAAGGAATTCTTAGCTGAATAAAATGTCCGGGGCAGCACGAGCAAATTATGTCACTAAGCTATAAATATTAATGATTACGAGTACCTATTACAAGGGACACAAACTTATCAGACCGTGAATATTAACCCTGTTGTGTCAGCCAATGCGATGGTGAGAAAAACAGAGTATAAGACAATGGGTCGTTCCACACAATTCCCTGCTGGCCTAGTCATTATGAGGGTGACTGCTTGATCCACTAGCCAATGCAATTATAATCTCTCTCTCTCTCTCTCTCTCTCTCTCTCTCTCTCTCTCTCTCTCTCTCTCTCTCTCCTTTAATCAGCCACATCCGCCCCTTATTCTCTCCATCTATTCAGTTCTACCTAACTCCCCCTCCCAGTAAGAATAAACAAAGTCATCATCGTGCTGAATAGGTTAACTCCCTGAATGCCTGTGCTTAGTAATGGGCGGTGGAGTCGCAACACCACAGACAATACTGATAGAAAGAGAGAGAGAGAGAGAGAGAGAGAGAGAGAGTCACACCCAGATAGGCTACAGTACATGGTGACACAGACAAATAAAGCGAGCGACAGTAAAGACATATATGACTAAAAACAATAAGGTCAGAGAGTCAGGTAAGGTCAGGTGGGCTATACGGTACTTTTCTCTCTCTCTCCCTGACATTACGGTACCTGGATTCTGACACAGGACATATATGGCTGAGTTATTTATGGCAGTGTCATTTACTCTTGTTGATATTGAGCCATGGAACCTGACTTACGGTGGGCAAAATACAGTAACTCGATGCAGGCTTTGAAAAGAGAGAGAGAGAGAGAGAGAGAGAGAGAGAGACAGATAGACAGACAGACAGACAGGCACACACACACACACACACACACACACACACACACACACACACACACACACACACACACACACACACACACACAAATACACTACAATACCTTACACTCACAAGGTCAGGTCACGTAGTTTAAGGAATGTCAAGATCATGATGTGTGCAACTTTTCCACCACACAAATCTGGTTAGAACTTACACAGTAGGTCACGGGCATTTTTTTTTTTTTATACTGCTAGATACTACGTTCAATGCACTACCCTAGTCCCTGGTTTCGCGGATGTGGATGAGTTACTGATGGAGAAATGAAAGATATAAGAAAATTTTAAGAATATGTCGTAGGTTATCAGAGAAGGGAAAGTTAAACAGCTACTGGTACTTGAATAACCAGACTACACAGGTTTAATGATACCTAAGTGGCAATCCAACCCCACTGTACCGTAACCTACAACCATCATCATACTAAACATCTTTCCCTCTAATACATGCTGTGTGTGTGTGTGTGTGTGTGTGTGTGTGTGTGTGTGTGTGTGTGGGAGGGGGGGGAAGGGACCCAGTATTGGAAACAGGAAGATGAGTTGAAGCTTCTCTCCCCCAACATCCAAACCCCCGACTAACACTGCTTCACCTTGCGGGAGATTAATAAGATGCATCACCTTGAGCGACTGCAGTGCCTCAGAGAAATTTCAAAGGCGGGTCAGAAAATATATAATAGGATACGAAAGCAATGTTGAAATAACCAGTACCTATACATCGCTGGTTTTTGTTGCAT
>NC_137050.1:9403670-9423670 GCF_032717465.1 Coenobita brevimanus | reverse complement strand
CAGGAATACGACAAATAAGGGATGAACAAGGGATTCTCTCTCTCTCTCTCTCTCTCTCTCTCCGGCTTCTTATAGGCAGTCTGTCCTTCAACTACTGGAAAAATGAACATTATATCAGTTAATAGTTAAAAGATAGATTCCTTTATCATTAGTACCGTTCTCTACGTGTCCGGCCAGCCTCTCTCTCTCTCTCTCTCTCTCTCTCTCTCTCTCACGCCTTCGAGGTTGTACAGTACGTAGCTACTCAAGCAACAGGTAATATCTCTAATGAATACAACATTTCGCTGATCAGAAAGGTAATTAATCCCTTCTTTGAAGTTCGTGTAAGTGTGTGTGTGTGTGTGTGTGTGTGTGTGTGTGTGTGTGTGTGTGTGTGTGTGTGTGTGTGTGTGTGTGTGTGTGTGTGTGTGTGTGTGTGTGTGTGTGTGTGTGTGTGTGTGTGTGTGTGTGTGTGTGTGTGTGTGTGTGTGTGCGTGTGTGTTTTAATACTATACGTGCCAAAAGGTAGCTTATATGATAATGCAGTAGTACTGGTTTGTGTGGATGTGTACTCTACGACACACACACACACACACACACACACACAAAACCATACCCCCTTTCCTCTCGCCCTCCACTCTCACCTCCTGCTTCGCTTACCCTACCCTACCCTACCCATCCCAACTTTCCCTTTTCATCCAACCCTCTCATTTCCTTTCCCCAAAATTACAGACTCCCATGTGCGTGCGTGCGTGCATAGTCACCATAAAAAATAGTACAGTAACGTTTCCTTCGTGGTACAGTTCTGTATTTACCTGCTGAAACTAAAGGCCATGTTTATAAATGGGTACATTACGGCAAACTTCAACATTCCAACATTGACCAGGATGTATTTCAGTAATCGTATATTGGTAAGGACGTATTTCAGTCATCGTATATTAGTAAGGACGTATTTCAGTAACTGTATATTGGTAAGGACGTATTTCAGTCATCGTATATTTGTAAGGGCGTATTTCAGTAACTGTATATTGGTAAGGACGTATTTCAGTCATCGTATATTGGTAAGGACGTATTTCAGTAACCGTATATTGGTAGGACGTATTTCAGTCATCGTATATTGGTAAGGACGTATTTCAGTAACCGTATATTGGTAGGACGTATTTCAGTCATCGTATATTGGTAAGGACGTATTTCAATAATCGTATAGGCCTATTGGTAAGGAAGTATTTCAGTCATCGTATATTGGTAAGGGCGTATTTCAGTAATCGTATGCTGGTAAGGATGTATCAGTAAGTTTTGTCACTACACTAACGTTTTATTTTCTTGCCACCCACAGACGATATTACTGAGCTCAAGAAGAATGCCTCACAGCGATGGAACTAAACAATACCCATCAGCTTACCCCTGAACAAGCCTTATATATATATATATATATATATATATATATTAATCTTGCTATTTCCGACGGCAATTTTTCTACTTCAACTTGTTACTTCTTATGACGATTTCTCTACTTTAATCTTGCTACTTCTAATCTGTGTGTGGGGGTGTGGGGATCCCTGTCAGTTTTCTTTTGTCTGGTTCATGACTGCCTTCAGCCTAATCACCATCCTATTTATCTCACTTGTTCTGAAACCTGGTCATTACTTGTATTAGAGTAGTATCGCCTACGCTAGTTGGGACCGTAAGATCTGTTTCTATATAACTCTCTCTCTCTCTCTCTCTCTCTCTCTCTCTCTCTCTCTCTCTCTCTCTGTTTAATGGAAATAAAGTTTTATTATTATTATTATTATTATTATTATTTCTCTCTCTCTCTCTCTCTCTCTCTCTCTCTCTCTCTCTCTCTCTCTCTCTCTCTCTCTCTCTCGCTAGATTTTGTTATGTGTCATCCATGGTTTTTTACTTCCATTTTTATGTATGGATTATAATTTTGACTTTATTTCCGCACCACCCTTGAGGTAAAAGTCACGGCGCGTTTTTTTTATAGAGGTTTCCCCAATAGGCCTAAATCCTGTAGGGGGTTGGTGACCTCCCACAGCGTACACACAAACACGTGTCGCGTGAGTGCTGCCACCCCAGAGCTGTTTGATATATTTATTTTAATTATGAAAGGATCGCCTCTTCCCACTTTTATCCCTTCAAATTTTCTTGCAATTATACTTGCTAAATTAATTAGCAATGTTAGAAGTGTTGGGGAAGTAAATAATAATTAGAATATTTTTAGAGCAACACTGCCAAATTTTTATGCCACGTTTCTCTATTATCGTATAATATAGTATGCAGAATAGTTTTATTCTTCCTTGATACATGTCAGCACTTTCATTACAGTTATATTAGTATGAGTTATGTTTATGTATCATTCCTACTACACAAACCACAGGCGTTATACATCGTAGGGTTAGGAAACATGGCAATAGTGTAGGGAGGGGGTGACTCCACCCAAACCCTATGTTACGAGGAGGAACACTATAGACGGATAATTACTTCTCACCGTTCTCACTTTCTCTTTCCCATATCCCTCCATTTCCCACCTGTCCTGTCCCTACTCTTTCCCCGTCCCTTCCTTCTTCCCTACATCTCTCTCTCTCTCTCTCTCTCTCTCTCTCTCTCTCTCTCTCTCTCTCTCTCTCTCTCTCCTATCATTCATCCTATCGCTCCATCTTCCCTCTCTACCTGTTCCTTCCCCGTGTCCCCCTCTCTCCACCTGATCCTTCCAACCCATCCTCCACCTCCATCCCTAACCTGCCCTGTCCTTCCTTCCCATCCTCCTACCATCCATTCCACACACCTTTCTTCCACCTGACCTTTTCCATCAGAAGTTCAGTATTTCCTCAACATTCCTTTCTTAGTGCTGTCTCAACATTCAACATTCCAATCTTGTATTCCCCCAACACTATTAACCTCTGGATAGTTGACTAATATGGATCAACCGGCCTTCTGCAACTATCCTCTTGGGTCAACTTTTTCCTATCATACCTCAGTAAATATCAAACTTCTATTTCCTTAGAATTTCCATCTAGACAACATATATTTCAATATTCCGCTAATTCCAACCGAAGTAAACAGTCAACTTTTGTTTCCTCAATATTCCTGCCACAGTGAACTCGCATTCCAATATTTCAAGTCCTATTAGTCATTAATTTATACTTCATTTCAAACTTACCGATCTAATCAAAATAAATTCTTCAGTACAAGGCATTACAAAATACAATGACCCCTTCATTACGAGGACATCTAAGCTGAATAAAATCGTCCGGGGAGAGCAACAACCAGATGGCAAAAGATGGCATCGCCGTGAAGAAGTTTGTGGTGACTAACTTAACTCTTTACTTACAAGAGTGTCTCCTGAATACAAGCAAGGCAGAGAGAGAGAGAGAGAGAGAGAGAGTCGTCATTGTAAAGGGGTTAAACTGCTTAACCCTTAAAAAAAAAAAAAAGTTACCAACACGTGCTCTCGAAATGTCAATAACGAACAACTAATAAAGTTCGTGACAACAATACCTGACAGAAAACGAACCTTAAAAATGCAACGACTGACTGAAGGCAACAGATAACACTGATAAATTAGACAATCAAAAACAAGCATCTGTAATCGGCTGCTTTAAGTACACAAGCCTGACTGCATACTTCAGGACCTAGTCACACTGGTGGGGAATCAGATATCGCCATTCTGAAACCCTTTGTCCGATCGAGCAGGCAGGGACAAAAATTGGGCCACCTCATTCCACTGGGCCTTGTTATGAGTCTATACTGTATTTCATTTCTCATTACTAGACACAATGCACGGGACAGCAAGAGAATATGAATGGCAACGTGGCCTTATGGAGTTATTTATTTTCTTTTTCGACTTAGGCCTACATGATCGGGTAATTTGCATTAGAATGTGTTCGATTCTGGTCTCAAGCGTGAGAAATAAAAGACTGAGATATTCAAGTATCTGACCCTACTAGGTAAGGCCCTTTTAAGACACCACTCTACCTCTTACTTAAAACTCCCCAGTCTTGTTCTTGATCACCAATTCGATCAACCGCTTCACTCATGCTAAAATACCAATACATAATAATAATAATAATAATAATAATAATAATACAAGGCCGCCAATTAATGTGGGCTAACAAAAATTGATATACAGTTGGCAACACATTAACCTGAGACAGCATCAATTTGCAGCACGTCATTTGGTATTGACAACCTTGATACAATGACGTGATCGTTGGTGGTACTGACAGGAATGTGCGGCTGTGTCAAATATTGGCTGAAATGGCCACGCAACTGTGATGCTTCAACGTCGAAAATTGTGGCTACACCTCCTCTTCACACAGGCATTGTCCCAGAATCATATGTGGCCAACTGTACATTAACTTTTGAACACATGCAAGTCAAAAATCATTACAGTAAATATAAAATTCAAGAATTCCTTAAACAATATTAAATTCACATGAAATAGCCCATGTGAAAAAAAATACTAATAATAATAATCTACTCACCTCCACTTCTTATCGGGGTCCTTGTTGGTTCTCTGTAAGGTCCACATCTTGTCCTGGAGGGGAGGTGGAGAGGTGGAGGCAAGGTGGAAGGGTGTGGTGGAGGAGGTGGATACAAGATGCAACTCGAGTCTTCACCACGTTCAAATCTGCTGCACAAAATTCAAAGTTATTCTGTCACTGTAAACTTCGTAGTTATGTTCGTATGTGTCGGCCTCCACTAACATCGACGTAAATATCCTACAAACTGTTAAAAAGAGCTAGAATTAAAACACTCAATTTACAGCTCGCCAAAGCATTCAAAGTCCATTACCAATAGGTACAAAAATCACTCCATTTTAACAAAACTCATGTCAAACCCAAGTATGTTCGAAACGTTATTTATCTAAAGCTCTAAATCAACTAAAATCTGCCGCCCACGATATGCAGTAAGAGAAATTTAAAACCCACGCGGTCAGAGAGAGCCCCACCTAACACCACCCGAACCCAACGACTTCCCGGACTGGAGTGAGGCGAGGTGGGGAGTGAGACCATGGGAGTCTGTGTCTACGTGTTGCCAGCCTCTGCAGTTGTCGTACAGGAGGCAGCATTTCTCTTATCTGTTTTTATCTGAAGTTCTCGACTCGTACCAGTTACGTTAAAGTACTACATCGTAGGGTATCAGATTTAGTTTCTAGTAATCCCTTTTCTTGAGCCTCTCGCTTGCATCCTACTTATTTTTTTTTTTTCTACTTTTCCTCGAATTCCGGTGTTTCATGTAACCAATTCCTTCCCATCTCATCCTCTCTGCTCGACCATCTGCTCCCTCCCCTCCCCCCCTTTTTTTTCAGTATCTTGTCTCATAAGTTCAGGAAGTTTAAAATGTATACAACCTCTAACTGCACTCGAACATAAGGTACAATATGCTGTATCTTTTAGTCCTTCAAGCCGATGATTTAACTATTTTTCCTTGCTACCAAAGGACGGTTTTACTCAGACAACCTCTAGCAGTGAAGAAGTTAATTAAGTCTATACCTGATCCTTCCACCTAGAAAGTCTAATGGTAGTCAAAATGAAATGAAAAAGACGTCACCGGACTGAAAGGGTCAGATATCCAACAATCATTAATCTGATTTTTTCA
Organism: Coenobita brevimanus; assembly: GCF_032717465.1. Taxonomy (NCBI): domain Eukaryota; kingdom Metazoa; phylum Arthropoda; class Malacostraca; order Decapoda; family Coenobitidae; genus Coenobita; species Coenobita brevimanus. Next base: position 9,418,087 of record NC_137050.1, on the reverse strand, counting down.
GCTCCCTTCGTTCGGTGTGTTAATTTATTTTGCCACGAAGAGTATATGTTTATCGACAAGCAACAGTAAACTAGTTGTAGTGGTATACAAGTGGTGGAATTAATGGTATACAAATAGTGGAATAAGTGGGTAGCCTATGAGTTCTTTCCACCCCGTAAGTGGAGGGAGGATGGTGGACGTGGGTTTTTATCACGGTTTTCATTTGGCCGGTTGAAAATGATTTAAAAAAATTACCACCAGTACGATGACATTTTATGCATTATTCTTAAGCATTATTCAAGCCGACTCCATATTATTTTGTATTCAGAGATCACAACCAAACTCAACTGGTCTCTTCAATCCGGTGACGTACTTTTATTTCAGTTCTGCTACTTACAGACGATTTTATTCAGCATCTGGGAGACGTGCTGCAATGACGGGGGTCAGTGAATGATAAACCTTCCTCCTCCAGTTCCACAAATCGCATACACTAAATAAAATCGCCTGGAGACAGCAATAATGAAATGTAAACAAAGCCACTGAGGTGAAAGGGTTAACCTCCGCATATCCAGCCGTCTCCCCTCTGCCAAATGAAATTGTTTCGCAGTATAAGCTGAACATGTAGCCATCGTAGTAGGAATATTAAACGGGAAAAATAAATTCAAGCTTATCAAATAATCCATGTTCTGTTCATCAGGTCAACTATCTATTTACTAAGGATCTATTTGCACCTATAAAGCATCCATCCAACTGTAACTTCAGTTTATCTAGCAACCTCCATCTACCCATCTATGACTCTTAGTTCTAACCACTCTAACCCTCCATAATCTCAATATACCGTACTAACATCTCTCTGCCTAGAAATCACTGTCCCTATCCACCTTCTCAGTCTATTTGTTGATCTACCTGTTCCTACGTCTGTCTGTCTGTCTGTCTGTCGATGTTTATTTATCACTCTGTCCGTCGGTCTATCTGTTTATCTGCCAATCTTTGTTTATCAGTGCCAGCATCTTCGTCTGAATCTTTTTCTTTTTTTCTTTATCTGTGCCCGTATCTACCTTTTTGTCTTAGTTATGTCTACTTATTTGCCTGTCTGTCTGTATGCCTTCGTCTCTCAGTTTGCCTGTCTGTATGCCTTCGTCTTCCCTGTCTGAATCTTTGTCTGTATCTGTTTCTGTTTTCCTGTTTCTGTCTGTAGGTGTCTTTCTATCTTTGCGTCTGTCTCTCTGCCTGTCTGTCTGTATGTCTTCGTCTGCTGGTCTGCCTGTCAGTCTGTATGTCTTTATTTTTCTCTTTATGTCTGTATGTATGTCTTTCTATCTTTGCTTGTGTCTGCGTAAGATACACCCACCCTCCCCCTCCCTCCCTGTGTTCATGATCCACTATTCCCCTCTCTCTCTCTCTCTCTCTCTCTCTCTCATATTTCCTCCCCCTATCTCATTTATTTCCTATTTCTCCTCCCTTCCCTCTTCCTCTCCCCTTATAAATGCGCCACTCCTCTCCCTACCCCTCCATCTCTTCCCCTACTTCCCTCCCTATCCCTTCCCTATTTATCACCCTCCCTCTAAACTTTCCCTCTCACCTCAACCCATTTTCCCCCTACCTCCGGCTCTTCCTCTCTCTCCCTTCCCTTTCCCTTCCGTTACATCCTCCTTCCCCTTTTTCCTCCCTCCTCTATACTCTTTCTCCTCCATCCCCTCCCCCTCCCTCTTCCCTACCCCTTTCCTTCCACCCTCGCTCCCTCAAAACCTCCTTTCTCTTTCCTACTTCTCCTCCCTCCCTCCTCCTTTCCACCCTCTCTTTAACTCCTCTCCTCCCTTTACTTCCCTCTTGCTCTCTCCTCTTTACCCCTTCCCTCCTCTTCCCTCTCTTTCTTTCTTCTCCCTCCCTCCATCTCCGGCTCTCCCCTCTCTACCTCATCCCTCCATCCCGACCACCCTTACCTACCCATCCCTTCTCTCACTCTCTTTTCTCTCCTTACCCCATTCCTCCACCTCCCCTCTCACCCTCCTTACCCCATTCCTCCGCCTCCCCTCTCACCCTCCTTACCCCATTCCTTCCGCCTCCCTCTCCCTCCTTTCTACCCCCTCGTTCAACCAACCCCAACCCCTCCCACCACCCTTCTCTTTCCCCTCCTTTCTTGACTTCTCTCCCTCTCGCCCCCTCCCACACCCCTCAATGACACACACACACACACACACACACACACACACACATAGTTTACGCAATACGAGTATCAATTCAGCTATTCAGTCTGTTGATCTCGCTAAATCTGTTTTTGTATCTATATGTGTGTGCACTTGTTTGGTAATAATTTTATGTATATGTATGTATGTATGCAGGTACTCTTGTATACGCGCTTAATGTATGGATGTATGTATGAACATAAATGTACGTACGTATGTATGTATGTACGTACGTATGTATATACAGTATGTATGTCTGTACGTATGTAAGTATGTACGTATGCATGCACGTACTCTTGTATAAGAGCTTATTAATGAATGGATGTATGGATGAACATAAATGTATGTATGTATGTATGCTCAATACAGTGCATACTCCTGTGTATGTTTATCAGTATGTTTGTGTGCGTATGTAGTACCGTACGTCCTCTCCATGTGTTTAGCAATATGTATGTTGTATGTGCGTATGAATGTATGTATGTATAAATGTACTGTATGTATGTATATATAAATGTACGTATGAACAGTATGTACTCGGGTTTTTATTAATATATGTAGGTATTTGTGGTATGTGTACTTCTATGTGCGTAATCTTTCTTAGGCGACCACACCCTCTTGATAGCCACACCCTCTCTCTCTCTCTCTCTCTCTCTCTCTCAGCCTTGTCTCGTTTTTCTCACCCTCCCTCTTTCTTTTTTCTCTTCCCTTCACACGCTTTCGCTCCCCTGCTGTGTGTGTGTGTGTGTGTGTGTGTGTGTGTGTGTGTGTGTGTGTGTGTGTGTGTGTGTGTGTGTGTGTGTGTGTGTGTGTATTCCCTGGCTTCCACTGCCGAACATCTTACACACGCACACACAGCTTCTCTCTCTCTCTCTCTCTCTCTCTCTCTCTCTCTCTCCCTTGCCCCAGAACTGCCCACACAAGGCAATAACTCACACGACTTGCAGGGGTTAACCTAGACGCTTAGAAATATTACTAGAGTTACCCCCCCATTGACCCACTTCACCCCTTCCCCCCGAGGACGTCCCCTGCTTTATATTCTTGCCAAACACCAGATTATCTATCATTCTTGCCAACACCAGATCATCTATTACCAACACCAGATTATGTATTATTCTTGCCAACACCACATTATCTATTATTCTTGCCAACACCAGACTATTACATTTACCTTAGACCGTCCTAGTAGTGGAGATTGAAGGCTTATATCAATTTCTCTACTTCGAAAATTTTCTCCTTTTTTCTTTTTTGAGATGGCAGGAATATAATGAAAAAATACGTCATCATCTAGAAAGGGTTCAATCAGTTACCATGGCAACCATTTTTTTTTAATATTCTTTTTTCTCCAGACGATATTCTTCAATTTAGGAGCGACTTTTCATATCATTATTTTTTAGATGACTTCCTTTCAATTTAGGAGACATTATTTTTTCCTTTCCATCTTTTTTTTAATTATTATTTACGAAACACTTCCAATTTTCGAAACTATAGTCCTGGCGAATTCCCTCCATACGTGTGCTCTTGCCTCAGATAGCAAAATAAATATAATCGTAGCGAAGGGGTTTAATACTGCCTTCATTCCTTCATTTACCCCGTCGGTGCGAGGCCCTTCTGGTGGTCAAAAGAATAATATGGAAAAGTATGATGGAGACTGTTTTATTTTTTATTTTTTTTTACACCGCCAGACGATTTCAATCAGCCTAGGAAAGCGCTCTCGTGATGTGTGTGTGTGTGTGTGTGTGTGTGTGTGTGTGTGTGTGTGTGTGTGTGTGTGTGTGTGTGTGTGTTTCGACCTGTGTCTATGGGGGTTATAAATTTCTCTCTCTCTCTCTTTCCTCTCTCTCTCTCTCTCTCTCTCTCTCTCTCTCTCTCTCTCTCCAAGATCTTATGGTCTGTGTATCTGTGTAACTCCATCTCACTAACTGTATGTCTATTATTGTTTATCTATCAATCTATCTACCTATCTATCTATCAATCTATCTATCCCTGCCTCCTTTCACTTCTCCACTTCTTTCTATCTTCCCCGCCCCCCCACCCACTGCATCCAGCCGCCACCCCCCTCCCACTGGTGCCCTACATGCCTGGGTCAGAGGTGAGGTGGTCAACGCAACGCCACCCTCTCACCACATTCACCACAACTGCCACCTTCACCACAACTACCACAGTCACCACAACTATCACAGTCACCAATAGCCACCTCACTACATTCAACACCATTTCTCATAACGTTCATCACCATCACATTCAACACATTATCTCATCACATTCATCACACTGACAATCACCACTACCACCACGTCTCACCACAGCAACCATCACCTTACCCATACCCACCACCACCACCATCATCTATCACCACATTCGCCATTCCATCACAGCCAATACCACCACCATCACCACCACGATACTCTCACCACAGTCATCACCACCACCTATCACCTGCCCTTAAATCTTCAGGACTAGGGTAGCCTAGCCCCGGGCCCCAATAACAACCTCGCTTGGGCTACCATGGGGCTACCCTTTTTTTTTTTTTTCCATTCCTTAGTGTGCTGGTGTTAATGGAAGTGTTTGTGCTTGTTGGTGCTTGGTCTATACACTCTCTCTCTCTCTCTCTCTCTCTGAAAATCTGAACTGCAGTACACACATATACGTACACAGATGCACACGCGTACAAATGTACACACACACACACACACACACACACACACACACACACACACACAGGACAGGTGTAATGTACTGAGTCAACATTCACGGATGGACACAAAGAGTTAGTCAGAGAAGGAAGAAAGAAAGTTATTTGCTCTCTCTCTCTCTCTCTCTCTCTCTCTCTCTCTCTCTCTCTCTCTCTAGGTAAGCCATTTCAATACCGCAATCTTTCTTTCTCCTTCCTTCTTCCTTATTAGTGTTCCTTACATACCGTTTGTTCCTGTTCCTCAAAGCTACACTTCCAATGATCTTCCTTCCCCATCCTTTACTCCTCAAGACTCTATTTCCTTATTAGTTTTCCTTTTCTATCTCTTTTATCTTCCCGTCATGCACGAACAGATGAAAGCAACTGCCGTCAATCCCTTCAATCCTAGGACTTATTTTTTCCATCAATTTCTCAGTAAAGGATTTTTTAATAGTGAAGGGGTTAATGGTTAAAGTAAATCCCTCCAGAGTGAAGAAGGCAGAAAAAACGACATCGTGGTGAAGAGGCTGGATAAATTAAACCCGAAATCTACTGTCATTATTAGCAGAGGTAGATGCAACCCCAGGCTCATCTGAACGTGAACTCAGCGGACTGCAGGCTGAAGTTTCCTCGTCCTGCAGTCCATCATTCAACTTTCGCGGGTTAGGGAAGGAGTTGAGGGACGTTTGTATAGCCTGACAGCGGATCACCTCGGCTACATCGGTGCCACCACGGGAAGGCACCGTCTCCAGCATCCTCAAAACTAAAATCTCAAAAGGAAGGTAAACCCCCAAATCCTGGCATCCTTACTGAAATACCCGACCAAAAAAAATAAATAAATAAATAAATAAACTAAAATAAAGTCGGATTATTCTACCTGGTTGCTGATTACGTTATGTGAGGCGGAATGCAGCGTAACAACTTCCTCGTCTCACAGGTGTGTTGAAACTGACCCTCATCAATTAGTGGTCTACCTGCCCACACCTTCACGCAATTATGGTTATATACTTCACCCCTTCAGTCTGAGGATGCGCTTTTTAAATTATATTCTAGTTACCGTCTGGAGATAGAACGGAATAAATATAAGACTGAAATTACTAGGGGAAGACAAGCCTCAAATATCTGAAGGGTAATTATGACACGATTATTAGTGAGTTAATTAGCCAGCATCCCACATTCCGGCGGGCAGTCTGTTATGTTAAAGACAGGCCCAGACACATTTACTCTTTATATGTTTCAGAAATTATCGTCAGAACTTTGAGCCTTGCCTTCAACTTCACTATTTATGCTTTTACCGCTTCAGGCCGATGACGTATAATAGTTGGGTTTATTCTTGCTGCCTCCAAGTGATTTTACTCAATTTAGGAAAGGTCTGTCCTAGTGAATGAGTTACTGAAGGCTACATCCAAGGTCAGTGTCTATAAGGATTCTGGCGACATCAATCACCTTCAGCTCCAAAAATCTCAGTCTCTAAGTTTAATATAGTTTTTAAATGTCTCCTCAACTGACTCAGGTTCAAAAAATCTCCCTAAACAGAATAAAGTTCGTAAAGTCTCCCAAGCTGAGTAAAGTACGAAAAGTCTCTCATAAGATTATTAAAGTCAATAGCAGGAGTAGACAAAAAAAAAAAAAAAAAAGTCAGTATTAACAGCAAGCTCTAATGAATCTCTCTCAGCTTAACAAAATCGTACAACTACAAGAGAAACTGCGACACGTGAGGGTTCATAATATGGACGATCAAACTCACGATATATACTCCTTTCACCTGAACTTGGCCTAAAACTGCCACCTCTCCATCTCGACTGTTGAGCTGCGACAGGAGATTAACACAAGAATGGGATGCTAGTCACGAAAAAGTGCTAATTATAGGATGCTGAGCCGCCACTTAAGCTCCGTGAAATAAGTTGCAAAAAGATGAAAATTTGGGCCAAGTTAAAGTGAGAGAACTATAGCTGTCAAGGGTACTAAAGAACACTGACCGTAGCCTCCACTGTGCTCCTTCCTCAATGCTCACCCACCTGTCGAAAGGAAGATGTTATTAGTACGTGACATCAGCACGTGAAAAGAAAAAGTTCATTGGCACGTGAAAAAAGATTCCCGGTAAGTTCATGAAAACAAAGAAGCTGATACTCGTACGTGAAAAGAAAGGCACGGATACTAGGATGCCAAAAGGAACAAGGAACATCAGGATACAAGAAAATACATAAATAAATAAATTAGCACGTGAAAAGCCAAGCTTATAGCAGGTGGAAAGACATACAGGTTAGACTATCAGCACACTAAAAGATGAAAAAGAATACTGGCATCTGAAACGACAAAATAATAGCATGTGAAAAGAAAAGATATGAACAAAGAAATTAAAATAAAAAGAACTCTACTAACAACTCCCATATTTGCCACTAAAATAGTCAGGTGCAGGGCCCGAGGCAATACTAAGGTTGTCCTCTAAGGGTAAGTGAGGGACCCACACCCCTGGTGGAATGATTATATATATATATATATATATATATATATATATATATATATATATATATATATATATTTACGTGTCCGACTCTGGGCAAAGGCTTCAGGGCCTATTTCTCGGGGGCAGTGAGCTATCCCAAGGCCCAGTAGTCCTCCTACACCTCCACATGTCACCACTTCGGCGCTGTCACCCACCGTCCATATTGAATACATGCTAGGGCTGTCTCATACAGGACTGGTGTATTGGTATTAGCGGGGATACTATTACGACATGTCGGCGGGTCATCTGGTAGATCAGGAAAGTCTGCTTTTAGGAAATTCAAATCCTTAAACTGTTCCCTACCCCAGCCGGGATTCGATCCTGGGTCCATTAGGACTGAATATATGTATATGTATACAGTATATGTATATACAGTGTGTGTGTGTGTGTGTGTGTGTGTGTGTGTGTGTGTAAAACCGGGGGTTGCGCACGGCTACGTGCAGTGCTGTACTTCGCTATAAAAATGATCAGAAAAACAAGGTAGGAAAATAGCAGGAGTGTAACGGTAAAAACTCGATAGAGAGAGAGAGAGAGAGAGAGCAAACTTGATAAAAGACGTGTATATTGCTTTAGCTGACCACGAACAAACCCCTTAACTAACCAAACAGCAAATAATTTTACCTCTCAACTTCGAAAACTGTGGCTCTTCTCAGGTAAACAAAACAGCCTGACTAATAAACGTGTCTGCATGGGTGTCGACGGGGGGGGATGGGGGAGGGGGGACTACGAGGGAGAGGCGAATTATCCTCCCCATTTTTAACACAGGTAGGTATATCAAATCACCTGTCCCGTCCCGATTTTACAGTATTAGATAATTTACAACTAAACGTCAATATCTATTATGAAGGAGATAACAACACTAGTAAACAATAACACACTCCTCACAAGGCTGCTCACTGCTCATAAAGCGGTGATGACACAACTTTTACTCCCAAGCCATCCCTGACCCAAGATCCATCGTCATCATCATCATCATCGTCATCGCCATCTTCTTCATAATCATCATAATGTTAAATTTCTGTATATTCTTTATTAAGTGAAGTTCAGGCTACAGTTAAAAAAGGCATATAACAGACCACTTCAGATTTCTGGCGACAAGTAGATTACAATGTGAACAAAGTAATTCACCAGTACAATATCGGCGGATCCAGGGGGGTAAGGAAGGGTGTGGGGGGCTGAGGGGACTGCATATCTCCGAAGAGCTAACATACAGCACATCTCCCCTGTATAATGAACGACACAGGTACGGTATATCCTACAACCCTGAGTTCACTTCATGACAAATGTGTATGCTTGTATGATCGCTCAGGTACTGCATGTCTGGCATAGTGGGTGCGCTGGTATTTCACTGAGATATAGCTTGATGGATGGATGGATGGATAAGTAGAAAGATATAGACAGACAGATAAAGATAGACAGACAGACTGATTGATTGATAGATAGACTGATAGACAGAGAGCAGATAGATATACACTGAGAGGTATATAACATGATCCTAACACATGCCAGTACTATTGCGGGTGCCACTGATCTTCCTAACTGCAATGTTCCTCTATCAAATACACATACATAAATGCACGTGTTCGGTATACAATATTTACCACGATATCGGTACAAACACGGTTTCTAAGTACGATACCTGAAGTAAAATGTGTCCTATTACCCATGGCATCTAGCATCGAAAATTGTCTAAAACTGGACAATAGGGGATTCACACCGACTCCCAAAACCTTCAGCTGTATGCCTCCCTTCATGTCTTTTTTTTTACTTTTTTTTTTTTAATCGACGCTTATGGTGTTTAAAGAAAAAGGTAAAGTTACAGGAGATAGCTCTTAACTTGCCAGGATTTCTCTCAACTCAAAAAATATCTAAAGAATAATCTCTCTCTCTCTCTCTCTCTCTCTCTCTCTCTCTCTCTCTCTCTCTCTAACAAAGTGTTCTCATCCAACCAGCGTTAATTACACAGCCCAAGAGAGGAAAGGTTGTCTGAGTTACCTAATATACCGGACAAGCCTTACGTGGGTCCATTTATTTACATTTATTTACAGTGAAGTCTTTTACAAACAAGCAGACAAACTGGTCGTGTTATTCCAGGGACGGTTCCTGATTCGGCACAATAGGAGAGGCCCAGGTGTTGCCTCTTAGCCCCTTCAGTACCACCGTGTGTATTTGAGTCTATTAATGATAAGCGAGATAATTACACTTAGCTTGGAGAAACTTAGAATCATCTTCCTCTTCATTACCATCACCATCATCATCTTCATCATCAGGTGAGAGAAAAGCAAAAACAATAAAAAAGGATAATTTGAAAAGGAAAGAGAAAGGAATAATAAAAGAGTGGAGAGAAAGCAAAAAGGGTCAAAAGATAGAGGTATAGGAGGAGGAGGAGGAGGAGGAGGAGGAGGAGGAGAGGAGGAGGAATAATAAAGTAGGGGAAAAATAAAAAAAGAAGAGGGAAAGAAGGGTAAAACTAAGAGGGAAAGTGGAGATGTGTCTTTGTTAATTAACCTGTCCATAACTCACACCTGAGACTAATTTACCAAGGTCAGGTAGGGTGGAGGTCTCTCTCTCTCTCTCTCTCTCTCTCTCTAAAGACTCATCCATCTACCCTCCTCTCCCTCCTTCCCTCCACGTGTGTGTGTGTGTGTGTGTGTGTGTGTGTGTGTGTGTGTGTGTGTGTGTGTGTGTGTGTGTGTGTGTGTGTGAACAAGAGCAAAATGAAAGAAGACCCTGCAAATAACACAACATTATAACAAAGCACAGCATCACTACCCTCTGCTCATTTCTGCAACAACAAGAACAACAACATTACCTCATTCGCCCTTCACACCTGAGAGAGAGAGAGAGAGAGAGAGAGAGAGAGAGAGAGAAGTGGGGGAGGGAGGGTATTCTTCAAGGCGTGAAACAAAAGAGTGACGGTCCATATTTGACGAATGTAAACAAACACTTTCGGTTTCGGCAGAGGGATGGAGCGCGTCAAAGCCATGAACTACTTTAAAGAGTCGTATTGTGGGAGCATTGGGAGATTCCGCAACACCTATACATTGGCGATTCATTCTGCACACTACATCGCATCATCGTTTACTGTGTTATTTCACTAGGTCGATATTAAAACGATATAAATAGCATACAAAAGACTGTTAACGTGCAAAGTAGATCGCTAAGGGAGATGCGTTACGAAGTCTCCTGTGTCACCCAGAAGGCCCTTACCTCAATAGAAAACCGTTGGGAGATCTCGACGACCGTTACCACATCGATTTCAAGCAACACTGCCCTAAATTCGTTAACCCTACGTAACTTACCCACAGCCTACGTTTACATAAGAGTTTGATGAGACTATCGTTTGAATTTCGGGTGTAAAAAGGGGGTATTTGTTTGCGTGTGGGTGTGAAGGCCGAGTCTGCCACTGGAACGAACCCTCCAGTGTCAAGACCACAACCACCACCACAACACTGCCTCTTAAAATTTCCTGTTCGTAAAACTTCCAATTAGGCCACACGCACGGGAGGGGGAGGAAGGGAGGGGGAGGGAAGAGAAATACAGGAGAGGGAGGGGAGGGGAGGGAAAAAGGGAAGCAGAGGGAGGACCGGAGGAGGGTAGAGAGATAAGGGGGAGTGGATGGGAGAAGGGGAGGTAATCGATGTGAAATAAGGAAGGATTAGGAGGGGAACGGGGAGAGAAGGATGGGAGGAAAGGGAGGGGGATGGAAGAGTGGGCGAGGTTGAAGAATTATATGTGAAAGGAGAGAAAATGGAAGGCAATGGGGAAAGGAGAGGTCGGAGAAAAGAAGGAAAATGCAGGTGGTATAGAAAGAGAAATGAGAGACAGAAGGAGGCAGGGGAGAAACAAGAAGACGTAAGAGAAGGAAACAGAGACGAAACAGGAAAGACTTAGGGAATGGCGCAGGAGATGGAAGGAGGGAAAAGGGAGGAGAAAATGGAAAAGGGGTGAAAGATGGAAAATAGAAAGAAACAGGATGGGAATTGCGGAGGGGAAGACAGGAGGAAGGGGGAAGGGATGGGGGAAGATGAGGGAAGGGAAGCTTAGACGAAGAGAGGGGGAAAGGAAGGAAAGTGGATAGAGTGGGAAACGAATAAGGCGAAAGGACACGAGGAAAGGGGAAGGAGAGGGAAGGAGGTGAGAGAAAGGGAAGTGGACAAAAGGGAGAAGGAGAGGGAAGGGAGAGGATGTGGATGAGTGGGGAAGAAGGTGTGGACGAGGAGACAGAGTATGGGAAAGAAGAGAGGTAACTGCATTACAAACAAGAAATGAAAAGAGATAATTTTATAATGCAAAAGTAATGGGGGAGAGAGAGAGAGAGAGAGAGAGAGAGAGAGCACAAGAACACAAGGCCAGGGCGGGGTGCAACTCTTCTCACCTTCCCTCAGACGGTCCAGTAACTAGACAGACAGAAAGACATGAACAGACAGGCAGATCGAAAAATACCCGTGTACTGCACAGACAGGCAAACAGATACATATACAGATAGACAGACAGACGGGTGAGTGGTGAGCTGGGTGGATAGATGTGCAGATAAAGTTATAAAAGACCAGGCACTGAGTTAAAAAGAATCTCATATCTCCCATTTTCCCCATTTCTTTCCAACTCTATTCATCGTCCTTCATGTACGCAACTATACTCTTTTCACTCTAACCTGGTCCAAAACTGACATCTCTCCACTCTGAATTCTGAGATGTAACAACAGATTATACAATGATGCTAGTCACGAAGAAGAGCTAGCTATGGAAAAGATGTAGAATTCCAAAACTGTCTTACTCTGCCAATGAGCTAAGTGAAGTTAGTGGCAAAAGGACGAGAATCTAGTCCAAGTTAAGATGAAAAACTATAGTCAGTTTGGTCTTTCTTTCCCTCTGCCTATGATCTCCCTTTTTTTTCTTTTTTTCTTTTTTTAAGCATTTCGTGTTTAGGCATCTCGAAATAACAGGTCTTCATTTTCACCTGTGCTACAATGAGTCGGGTAATAAGAAGGCAACCCGAGCCTATCCCATCGGTGGAGAAAACATCTATACCTTCAATGCACTCAAATCGTTTACCGTACACCACTCATTTTCACAGGGTATACTCTCATGCCCCCTCCCCAACGCTCACTACAATTTCATCTCACGCCATTCATTTCCCTGTCTACTACACTTATTTCTTTTAACCCCTGACACTTTCATTCCAGGACATTTTCAAATAAACCTTTCCTGCACTCAGACCACTAATACTACAACGCCCATCTTCACAGGGTATACTTTCCTCCCCCAACCCTATTGCCGGACACAATTCCAGCCCATCCCGCCCATTCCTTTGCTCACCACGTTCATTTCTTTATCCCCTTGTGACGGTTTCACGTTCTTTATTATTATTATTATTATTATTATTATTATTATTATTAGTTTGTTCGAAACCTTCACTCTTTCATTTCCCAGCACTGAAATAATTAGAGACGGTAGGGTATACATTAATACCACTGAGAGAGAGAGAGAGAGAGAGAGAGAGAGAGAGAGAGAGAGAGAGAGACCGAATTCCAGACACAGAGACAGAGAAAAATATTTATAGCGGTGAGATGAAGCACTTATGGTCAGTTCTGTGGGAGCGGCATTTGTAGCAGTGAGGTAGCGTGGGAGGGATGTGTGGGGGGGTCGGGAGGGGAGAAGGGAGTGGGAGATGTATGGGGGGGTGGAAGAAGGAGGGGGTGGGAGAAATGACAGGCGGGTGGGGGAGGGAAGGAGGGGAGTGGGAGAGATGACGGGCGCGTGGGGGGGGGAAGGAGGGGAGTGGGAGACATGGCTGGGTGGGTGGGGGGGAAGGAGGGGAGTGGGAGACATGGCTGGGTGGGTGGGGGGGGGAAGGAGGGGAGTGGGAGACATGGCTGGGTGGGTGGAGAGGAATGAATGAGTTATAGTGTGGTGAGACGGCGGAAAGTATGAGGTGCTTTATTGGGAACACCCCTTGGCAGGATGCAGCATCTACCTATACATGGATGGGTAGATGGATGGACGGGTATTGCTGTGTCACATACCGTCACACCTCATAATCACACCACCGTTCGCCTCTTACTTTTCCAAACACCCTGAGATCCACAGCTGAAGATGGAGCGATGGCTATAATCCATCCATCCATCATCCAATGATGCCCCATGAAGAGCGTAGGAATCCGGGGCTCGGAAAGTCGGTCCTGACATTTAAGATGACAGTGACCAGCCTCACTCATCCCTGAGTGGCATTACGTGAGAAATAAGCCCCAACCATCCCACGGGTATAAACCTACACAAGCTCAAACCGACTGGAGCGCCTTTAATTACCAACTAAACCACCAGGAGCCATAATCTGGCTATATGGTTACCACCCAGCGTAGTAAATGGTTTCCTGGTGTACAGGAAACCATTTGTCTTGTCACTCAGTGTAGAGTCACTCATAGGCTGAAGGAAGAGGAAAGAATGATGGAAAAAAATGACAGAAGATGGAGCGCAGTCACCCGTCGGCATAAGGAGGAGGAAAGAATGAAGGAAAGACAGACAGAGGAGGACAGAAGGAAAGAAGGATGGAAGAGAGGAAAGGGCAGTCACCTGAGAGCAGCACTACATCGAATGAGTGGATGGTGAGCTAAGAACATTCGGAAAATGCAGATGGACAGTTGATAAACAGAAAATGAGTCATGCAGGACACGCCTATAGCTTACCCGGTACCGTAAAAATCAACATCTAGTTTTTCACCCACCACAACACCACAGACAAGTTTAGACATTTACAGATACTAATGTAGACAGAAAGATACATAGACAAACTGATGGGCAAAACTGCTGTACCTCATTATAGATAGATAGACAGATAGATAGATAGATAGACAGACAGATAGATAGATAGACAGATAGATAGATATGTAAAAGAGCAGCATTGTTTTTGTTTGTTTGTTTGTTTGCATGTTTGTCCTTCAACCACGCCCAAACCAAGGGCCAGGGACCCCCAGACCCATATACAGTATATTCTGAATCAGGGTGACCCAAGGATGATTTTAAGGGGGTCAAAATTCAATCTGGGTCATTTGAGGTCATCGGAAGAGAGTTCGTCTGT
>NC_137050.1:9373670-9396170 GCF_032717465.1 Coenobita brevimanus | reverse complement strand
TTATATAACTAACCAAGTCCTTAAGTGGCAGAAAAGGTCAAGATGAGGATGAAAAATATATCTTTGTCTTCCTTACTAGCCTTTATGGTCGTGCCCCTGTCACCTACCCACTCGATGTAGTGCTACTTTCAGGTGACCCAGGAAACCGCCACTTATTATGTTGAGTACCATCCCCATTACCGGTACCCTTACGATTACCTCCTTAACTACGGTACTTCACTCTCACGCCACGTACTTTGATTTTCTTCCTCTCTTCAATCGATTTCTTTTAGTTCAGGATTGACACTTTCAGCTGGAGGTGTTAGAAACAGCCTTCATCAATCCCTTCAGTACACGAGACTTTTCCTACGTAGAATATAATCGTCTGGGGGCTGCAAGGTTAAACTACATATGACGTTCTCGGGCTGAAGGGGTTAAGAACTGCATCCCCTGAACAAAGTAAACAACCCTGGACAAATTACACACCCCTGCCAATCTTCAGCTTCAGATCATTTACCCTCCTCCTCCTTCCCACTCCCACACGTGCCCTAATCAACTACAGTATACTCTTTTCACTTTAACTTGGTCTAAAACTGCCATCTCGCCGTCTTGAATGTTTAGCTGTAACACTAAAACATGGTGCTAGTCACGAAGTTTTATGAGAAAAATTTATATCCACAGTTTTTTTTTTTTTTCTTTTAAGCTGCATTTAACAAGCTGCAAAAGGACGAAAATCTGGGCCATGTTAAGGTGAAAAGAGTACATCTTATATAAAACTGACACAGCCTTCCATCTCATACATCTCCAGAAAGTGCCACAAAATAGCAAATCTCCTATACCTTTGCCAGGTACATAGAAACTGCAGGCCTAAGTATGTCCTTCCCAGATGCTGATGATGGACGCCTTCACGTGAGTGGTGGCACCGGTATAAGTGGGCGACTCCACTGCCCGGTTAGACAAACATCCCTTAGTTCCCTCTCCCCCGAAAGGAAAATTACGAACTGCAGAAGACGGGCAATTTCAGGCTGCAGTCCACCGGGTTCACGTCCAGATGAGCCTGAGGTTGCAATTACTAGGTACTCCTGGTGTGTATGTCATCCGATTTAAGCTGATAATATCTGACCACCTGCAGAGAGAGAGAGAGTAAAAACCTCAGTATAGTGAATCAGAGCATCGGCGCGTGAGGGTGGCCCCGTTATAAAGTCCCACCGCAACACAAGGTCATTGTAACGGGGACGGCTTTACACCCTTTCTCTTTCAACATCATGCTTTTCCTCTCTCTCTCTCTCTCTCTCTTGCAGTATCGGGTATGCGTCTCAGTTCTTGTGCAGTGTTCCCTCGTTTTCTTCCTTCGATGCAATATTAATATTTTTTTAAGTTTCCATTTTTATTTTCGTTAATACATATTTCCTTCGTTCGTTTTTTTTTTTTAATTTCTCCCTTTCTTACATTTTGTGATATTCCCTATTCGTTTATTCTCTCTCTCTCTCTCTCTCTCTCTCTCTCTATTTCGTGCACTCCCTTCGTTTTCTCTCAGTGGACTTAGCTAAATGCATTCTGACCCAGTGTAATCCTTCTGTCAGCATTTTTTCTAAAGATGTTATGGAACACCGAGCTATCACTCTCGGGCACCTATGACACATTCAGCTGAATAAAATTGCTTGCCGTTAGCTGGAACCGAGTACTAGAGTTACTCCGACCTTGAGAGGGTTAATATATAAATTATTCAACACCATCACAAAATTTTCACTTTCACTGGAATAGGAAAACCAAAACACATTTTAAAAATCTCAGAGGGGACATGAATTATATATATATATATATATATATATATATATATATATATATATATATATATATATATGCTGTATATTAATGCAACACGTGCATGGCGGTAGAAACGTCACTGAGGGTGTTGTCGGGTTACTCAAATCCCTTTTAGTAACTTTAAGGACACACCATGAACAAGTGGTTCGTATTCTGGGTCCTCTATTCCCAAGGACAAAATACATATATATATACTTTTAAACAATCAACCTTCAACCCTCCAACGTCTTCACTATTTCTATCACATTATCATATTCTGCTCTGGAGGCCTCTGGTAGTGAAGAGGTTATTGACGACTATATAATCCCTCCAATAAAAAGAAAATCAATCTTCAAAGCCATATAAAACTGTCTGGAGAAAGGTTAAAATGAGAAACAAAATCGTCACCGGTGTCATGGAGTTATCAGTACCTTGCAAGGGTTAAATTGGATTCATAAAGAAGTTACATCGAGGTTTCTTGAGGTATATATATAAGAGGTCCGCGTTTGACCACATCAGACTTTAGTTGGGTTCCATGGGTTGTAAATTATCTTCAGGCATAACTGGGAAATGATTTACTGGCTTTATAACTGTAAAAAAATATATAAAAAGAAAGAGTAGGTACGGTACGAGAGGCAACACAGTCTTTCAAATTCGATATTCCCAGGCCCATATACAGGACTGAACATATATACATACCAACAGATAGACACAATTCAGAGAGAAGGGGGGGGGATAGAAGACAAAAGGGAGGGTCGCAAAATCGTCGAGAGGGGACCTTAGAACTGAAAAGGAAATAATGGAAGGAAAATCAACCAGGGATTTTTTCTTTTTCCAACTCAGGCATAGACTTGACGTTCCGTTCCCTGAGGCCCAACAGTCTTCCTACGTGCTACACATGCCTTACCAATCCCGCAATATATGCCATCGTCTGCACGACCAAAAACACTCATCGTTATCACCGTTATTAGTCCATCCTTCTTTGTTCCTCGTTACCCGTAGACCCTTGCGTCATCCGCGCTTTGAAATGGCTACATGACTCGTGCTTTCTGAAACGGCAATTATGGCAGGTATTTGGAAATATGGCAGAGTGCATGCTGTTCATTTTTACCACGTGTTTTCCGTTACTCCCTTGATTTTTCCTGTATGAGTTCAATAAATGCTAGGGTTGAAGCTTTTCGATAATGGTGGCGTGCCTGAAGCTCTCAAGTAACTTCAAAAATGAATGGGAGGCGGAGGAAAGATTTGGGAAGTGGAATGACCGAATGGGGCACAAGGGTTTAAGAGGAAATGTGGATAAAACAAAAGTGTTGATATCCATTGGGCAGGTAGCGGTACTAAGCTGTCAAAGCAAGTGCGGCTTGCTACAAGGGTGTGGGAGGTAACTCAATCCTGTACAATATTTATAACAGGTGGATGCATAACATGTAGTGGTATTAGAGGTAGACTGGAGAGATAATGCTAATATCGAGTGTGCGGTGTGTCGGCAAGTGTAGCTATATTGAGACTGCCAGGCGTGAAAGGACTGATCTTGCTGGCCAGTCCCTTGACTGTGTGGAAGAGTTTTATTAATAGGGGGATCATGTTCTGTGATGGAGGTGGGGCTGGAGTTCTGTGGCTAGGGTAAGGAGTGCTTGGAGGATGCTCAGAGAGCTGTTGCCTCTCCTGACAGGAGAGGGCTCTCCCTCCGTGCTATGGGATCTTTGCATTCGGCATGTGTTACTTGTGTAATGGACTATGGTAGTGAGACCTAGGCGGTAGAGGAAGGGGATATTCGTAGGCCCAAACGTACAGGAATGTCCATGATTAAATGAATGTGTAGTGCGTCCTTGATTGCATGGCCTGGGGAGAGGGGCTTGGTTTACGATTAAGGAGTTGAGAGAAAGGCTGGGACTAAAGTGCATTGGTGCTGTGATAAGGAGGGGCAGACTGAGATGGTCTGGGTATGTGGAGTGGATGGTGGATGACAACTGGGTGCGGAAATTGACATGTGTGACCGTTGGGGTTAGGGCTGCAAGAGGCAAACCAAAAGAAAGACCTGGGACGAGGTCATAGAGTCCGACTTCGTAGATAAGGGACTGAGTAGGGAGGCTGCCAGAGATCAAACAGCGTGGTCAACCGCCATTAAGTGACCAAGGCTGACGCGTGCTGCCATGTTGGACCCTTTATAAACGATATGATGCGACACGAAGTGATTCTATATCTCCTTGGGATTTTTGTTTTTACCAGCTTAACAATTAGGCTCTTGTCACTAGGGGAAAATTAAATCGCCTGGTGTTTGCTGGAATAAACTACTGGGGTTTCCCACACCATAAATAATCAATGAAAACCATACCGATAATAAAACTCAGGCTTCTATGATTCACCCTCAGTTGAGTACAACCGTCTGGCTTTCGTTGTAATGAAATACTAAGGCGCCAAATTAGTTTACATATCTTTTGGAATCGCAATCGTAGTCCTTGTGTAAAGCCGTAATCGCCATCACAGCTCTGCCTGGAAATGGTAAATTAATACATAATTTTGTCATGGAATCACAGATACAAACAATACAGAATGGGACTGTCAAGGCAGTCTTTTATTTCTCTCTGCCAATGATCTTCAGTCTCTTAAACGCAAGATGATCAAGCATAACTGCATGAACAAATATTATACTGATTTGGGCTCTTTGTTTAATTTTGTCTGCATGTTTTGTTCGTGGGAAACTTGATGCCAATGGGTTCTGCCTAAGGGTTCTCCTTGTATATATCACTGAAACATCGTATCACATGTAGTATCAAGGCAGTGGACGCACTAACCTAGGCTGTCCTCCTGGACCAGCACTAACCAGTCAACTATTGCTAACTTGTTGTTAACCACCCAGCATAATTACCAATCAACGTGGAGCTACATGTCTTTAACCTCAGAGCTGAGTGTACTACACAACTGGGACTTACCTGGATACCGATGCTCAAAGCTGAATTAATGCTTCATTTCCTCAAGATTTTTTTTCATTTATCTTCTGGATGTTTTCTTCTCGTTCCTACAACCAACTTCTGATATCTCCTGATCTGACAAAAGTCGTCTGGTAGGAGAAAAACGTAGTTCGACTGAAGCTAAAGACAAAGCACTTTGGTGTCGTGCCGACGGCAGTGCGGACCGGAGCAAAGCAAAACACAAAGAATAATTAAGCATCGTAAGACAACTATTAATATCTATGCAGCAACTATGTAGCATAATAAATTTTAAAAGACGCCAATATTTTAAGCAAGACAGCTATGAATGAAACTTAAAGGCAGTCAGATACGGGGTTAAAGGTGAATAAATAAAGAGTAAACCCTTGGAGCACCTAATGAACACTGGTATCTCGGGTTTACAAATGAAATAGTTACTTTCAACATTTACACTTACCATACGGCGTGCAGAGAATATTGAAGATTGCCTGGGTGACACTCATTTCCGCTTATAATAATCAGAATTGCAACACACGCAAAAATATAGCAGTAAAAACAACAACAGCGTTCCATCAAAACCCATCTTGTCACTGTTGCCACATGACCACATCGTTGCGCCATCTTCAATCAATTGTTTATAGCTCAAACCACAACAAATATCCGTTAATATAGGGCACCGAATCAATAGTGCACCAAATATAAATTTCAAAAGCATCAACAGGAAGTAATGAGCTGTCAAATTCAAGAAACTTTTGAAAGTTACGAAAAATATTATATCCTGCGGTCTTTACCGCCGTGAGCTAAATTTTACTTGTACTATTTTCTCTGTCCTGTCGTGAATAACAATTTTCTAGTGCCTGAGCACTTGTATTGAAATTATAGTAAGAGGATGGGGGCAAATACTTTGCATTCTATATGTACACAGCTGCAAAATCATTGCTAAAAGTTATGATTCCAGTGAAGTCTGATATCATCTTCCTCGTTGTGCTCTGAAAAACAAATGAAGCCAAATCGCATCGATATACAGAATTCATCATTATTACGACGTTCAAACCTCATTATTTTTTTTACACTTTGCAAGTTAATAGTTGCACAAATTGATTAAATCGTGAACATTAACCGAAACATAGTACCAATATACGTACAGTACATGATATGGGAACCCAAGACAGAATAGAACAGTTTTGATGATGTATAAGTGTAACTTAGCAGCTTAACGCTTACTCCCCCAATTTCTGTTTGTATCATTCAAGCGATTTCTACCACTTGCTACTGATTCCAGCCAGACTTCAAACAAGGGTGCTTTATAGCTTACGTGCAGGAACCGAGACGTCCTCAGATGCAGAACCGCAGCCGCTGGTAATCCTGGCATGGGATTCTCGAACATATTTACAATCCATTTCCTGTCTTTCCTTGCAACATTTGCATGTTTTTTTTTTTTTTTTTGCAAGAAGAACTAGCGACCAGGAGGATTTTGCACTTTCCGCTCCTTGTCATTCTTGCATAAACATTTGTAACATATAATTTTCCTCCCGTAACAAATATTAGTTGTTGTTTATTATGAGAAACAGGTGACATGGGGAAAACTCTTGAACTGTCCATGCCTTGTCCTTCCTGCAAAAACGTTTCACGGTTACATACAGAAATCGATCTTAATAATGGAGTCCCGGGGTGAGATTCGCAAAGATATTTACACTGGATTCCTGTCGTAATTCAGATCTGTTTTTGCAAGATGACAGCTTGAGCAGAATCTTTCCGCTTTCGTTCTCTCGTCACAAACAGTTCCTAGTTACGAGATTAAAATTGTCACGATGCATTATTTGTTTTGGACAGAGGAACAAACAAGGAGTAGAAGCTTATCGTGTTTCCAATTCTTCCTGTAAAAGAACATACAAGTTACTACAGGAGAGCCATCATAAATATCTTCGAGAAATCACCCTGATCACCATTCGACTATCGCAACAGAGTCCAGGACACTGATAAAAGGAATATTTCATGTTCAAACGTTCTAAAGGTTTTTATATGCGAACCTCATCACACCACGAAATAAGTAAATTTATATATACTAAGATCTGTATAAGAAAATCTTTGATTTTTTTTTATATAATGTGAGCAATCAAAATAATTAGTTTTATGCATTAATTTTTCGGGAGATGGTGCTCGTTCAGTATATATGACCTGCTTAAGTGGCTTCTTTGTAATTATTAGTGTGAAATATTGCCCTTGAACTACAAAGAAAGAATATACGAGCTCAAACGGATCTTCTGTATAGTCTTCATGGGATGCTATGCCAGAAGTACACTGTGGCTAATATCATGCATTTGTTCGAGAATGTTGCTTCCCCCCCCCCCACCATCCTCTCTTTCTCCCTCTCTCTCTCATACGTCCGACCCATGATACTGGCTAGGAGTCTGAAGCTCCAGTAATCCACCTACGACACACCAACAGAGGGCTTATCTCGTGTAGCCCTCACAGAACAACAATACCACCAAACACGCATCGCTGGAACACACACGTAGCATGGCGCCCTGTGGTAGTGTCTGTGAGCTGGTCGACAGGCACGGGACGCTTTGTGGTGGCTGAGGGTGTAGTTTGACTCGGTAGTTTAGTAAGATTTATGTGCCTCAAATTGGCTGACAAAATTAATGTACGGTCTGATTCTGGTGGGCTTAGGAGACTCCCCGGCATCTCCTCCTTACCGATTTGGTTTGCATGTTACACTTAGCTTATTTATCTCTTTTAAATCCTTTTAATAAGATGACTTCATGCTGTATTTCCTTCAAGATTACTTTATCATTATCTATTTACTCATTTCTTGCGTCAGTCCTTTCGTGGTCAAGAGGTCAGAAACACTTCATATATACCTTCCTATACGATAACACTCAGCGTACTTTATTGCTACAACCGCTTATCCAATATGACCAGCTCGGAGCGCCTCTCACGTTGAAAAAAAACCATACAGTATCCGTTCGATAAGTGTACCGTTAATTGAAAATGCTACCTGGGGATAGTAAGAATGAAGTAAATATGACGTCCTCAGGCTGAAGGAGTAACTATCGAGTGTTCATAAATATCCAACAAAGTAGCAACGTCACAATAAATAAATAAATATATAGTGAGGTAGTATAGTCCATTCACTTGATCTTGGCCCAGATTTTCGCCCTTTTGCAGCTTACTTCCCGTAGGTCAGTGGCAGAAAAAAACAATGCCACAGCTCTGCATCCTTGACATCACACTTCTTCGTGCCTAGCACCATATTCTATTGTTAATTTCTTGTTACAGCTCAGCACTGATGGGGAGATGGAGATTTTAGGCTAAGTTAAAGTGAACAGAGTATATTGAGATAGCCTTAATTTCTTCAGTCTAGTGGCTTATTTCTTCCATTATTCTTGGCATTCTTGTAACCACGTAACTACTTTCTTCAGATGTGAGGAAATGTCTTGCAGGTTAATGAAGGCTGTAGCTTACCTGTGTAGCTCGAAAACTCTGCCCTAGGGTAAACAAAGTCTTCTGGAGGTGATAACAAGACGAAAATTACCTGCTCGTGCTGAAGTGGTTAAGTGTGTGATAAAAAACGATGAGAAAGATACGAGGGGAGGGAGTCTGCTAAGCCCACGAGAACACGGCGCCAGGAATTACGAGACTGTCACGTTGCTTTACCTGCCTGTAGCTCGTTATGTCAGGCAGGCCGTGGGATGCGCCTCTTGGGATTTGTGCTTAGTTATGGTTCTCTCTCTCTCTCTCTCTCTCTCTCTCTCTCTCTCTCTCTCTCTCTCGCGTAGGAAAAAAAAACTAACTAGAGGAACGATGCTGAAAATGCGGGGGTGGGTTTCTACTAACCCAAGGATAATCTGATTCAGTTTTGGTGAGAGCACAACATACTTTTGGATGCTTCAAGTGTGAAATGTGGAGATCAGCTTCCGTAGAGTTTCTTACTGGCTCGGCAATTAGGTTCTGTCTGCTTTTCTTCGTCTGCTTTTCTTTTCCATTCGTGTTTAAATTTTATTGGTTCATCTTGCATGTTTGAAGATTTTTTTTAAGGCTGAGTTGTGGGTGAGAACGATATCCAAAGAATCACTTACAGAATAATAATTTTTTCAATATATACGGTACATTCCTTCAGAAATACAGTGCTAATATTATGCATTGCTATACTGTCTTCACCTTAACTTGGCCCAGATTTTTGTTCTTAGTTGCAGAAGATACCTAGTGCCATGGCTCTACATTCTTTCCACAGCATTTTTTCGTGAACAGCAGCATATTCAAGTGTTTATCTGGTGCTGTAACTGAGCATTCAAGATGGAGAGATAGTGATTTTAGGCCAAGTTAGAGTAAAAAGAGTATAGCTGTGTCTGTTCATAAATAATCCACCTCCATGTTCCTCCTTCCTTGTTTACCTCTGTAGGTCACAATCAGGTAATTTAATGAGTTCTTCACCTGGTCCTCTGATCCCAATAAGACATGATATTCAAATTTACATCCCTCAGTTCTTTAAAAAAAAATAAAAAAATAAAAAAAAGTCCATTTAACTATCCAGTCAAAACGCGAGACCGGAGTTTCCAAAAGCAATATGGTTGAACGCAGAGATTTGTAGCACTGTTTGGTCTGGAACAAGTCTGACCTCCGTCATGGCCAGTTGTTCCATCTTTGAACTGGTTAGACATATCATAGTGGTTTGGAGGCAGCGTTGAGCAATTTCGCAAAGGGAGCGTTTTGTCGTGTGATCCACAAAAATCACTCCTCGTCGCGGCAAGGTAGCGTTCCTTCAAAAAAAACACAGTTACTCAGAAATACAACCTTCAATTATCTCTAAACGCCCACCGCAGTGCACAGAGGGCGTGACTGGCTCCAGAAAGCAGTGGCATCAAGCGAGTCAAATTGCCGGCACCGAAAGCGGCCGTAACCGCGAAAGCTCCGGCTGTTTTGGCGGGAATAAGCAAGCTGCGGGGAATGCTAGGCTGTCTCCTCCCTCTTTATGCATATCGCTGCTCTTCTGGACACTTTCACTGCGGTTTCTGTGTATGTCAACTCCCCCCCCCCCCTCTCTCTCTCTCTCTCTCTCTCTCTCTCTCTCCTGAATGACATGGGGTAGTGGGGTAGTATCATTGTTCGGCGTATTCACAGTTTTTCTTCTCCTTCTCTGATTTCTATAAGCATAACGTGGAATGACGACGATGAAGACGATGATGATGATGCTGATCCAGGTATGATTCCTTCACAGTTCTTTTCGTTCTCTGACATCCGGGTTTAGTCCACCCCAGGTATGACATGGGAAGCTGAGATGATGATGAAGATGATGATGATGATGATGATAATGATGAAGATGGTGATGATGATGATGAAGATGATGATGATGATGATGATGATAATGATGATGATGATGTTTCTCAAGTCATTTTTTCATAATCTCTGGAATATAAGAGCATCATAAGATAACGAAGCTCTGTTGTGTAACTGTATCAGTTTATGTGTGGCACAGTCGCGGAAAAATCCTGGTAATATTTCACATATAACTAATTTCCTCTGCTGGCTTATATTCCTGAGCTCAGAGAGGCTTGGTACATTTATTTTCAGAACGATACCTCAAGGGGGAAAGTGACGAACATAACTCAAGTGCGAAATAAATGTAGAGGAACAAAGGGTTAAGTTTTAGCCTGATGTATATACGGCAGGACGCTGGAAGGGGAGTGAGGCTGATTAAAATAGTGTAGGTGAGTGGGGTGGTTGGAAGAAGGAGACTGACCAAGAACAAGGTAGAGGAACGAGGTCGGTATGTGATGAGAGGTGGTGTGCTGGGAGGGTTGGGGGATTGAGGTTGTTACTGAGTAAGGAAAGATGTGTATTTTTTTTTTTTTAATCGAGGCCACCCCTTACACGATGCGGCGCCTGGCACTTAGTGTACTAGTATACTTGTAGAAAAGCCCTGGCAGTAGTACTTTTTCTTGGGTACCTGTCTGCTCGTCTTCTCTTTCAGAAGGGCACACCACACCCGTCTGTCTACACGCTCAGTCCTTTTCAGTCCAACTATTAAGTGAAAAAGTTAACCAGGATTCTCATTCTTTCATGCACGTAACTGTTCAACCCTGGAACGGTCCTCCTCTGTCTGTTGTTTCCCCGGCGGCGACCTCCAGTCTTACAAGTACAACGTGCACACACCTAATGAAATGAACGGACTGGGATGTTGACTTTTTGCCTGACAAACTCTGAAGGAAAAATTTAGAATATATATATATATATATATATATATATATATATATATATATATATATATATATATATATAATAGATAGATAGATAGATAGATAGATATAGATATAGATATAGATATAGATATATTAAATATAAATATTTTGTTTCACAGTTCAGTTAAATACAATTATGCTCGAAAAGCCAGTTCCTAAATAAACATGACGGCTTATTTTACTAAAAAAAAAATATATTACATTACCTATGAGAAAAATAAAAGAAAAAAATATTGTATCTGACTTTTCAGATATTTCTAGCAGTCAGAACTACTTTCAGTCTTTACAAAAGCCTCAGTCAGGTCAAGAGTAACTGCGGTAAGAGGTCAGTTGTGGTCAGTGGCGGCGATGCTGGGTTTAGTGTCAGGGATGGCCGGGTGGCCAGGCGGGGTGACTGCACCAGCCGGTAATTATTTCTTACTTCACTTACTGCACTTACCTTTGCTCTCTCTCTCTCTCTCTCTCTCTCTCTCTCTCTCTCTCTCTCTCTCTCTGAATATTGTATGCTCGCTTATTGCCTTTCTTCTGCTGTCATCTGGTGCTGTTTCTGCCTCTAACTGTGCCGTTATTTGGTTTGTTTTTGCTCTTATTGAGGATTTGCTGTGGTCTTGCCTTCGCCTTGTACTCTTATAGGCCAGACCATTCAGCTTTCCAGTGTTCCGGGCTCCTCTTTTCCTGATGCTATTTCTTTCGTTTTTTTTTTTTTTTTTTTTTTAATGTACCAGGAACCGAGTTGAGAGAGAGAGAGAGAGAGAGAGAGAGAGAGAGAGAGAGAGAGAGAGTGTGTATGAATGTGAAAAGCATAATTTATTGCATTTGGTAGACTGGATATGGTAGGTAGGATGAAATGACAGAAAAACCTACAAACTTGAACAGTATCGTACTTACATAAAATACTGAGAACAGAGACTGTATGTTGCATTAGTCACAGCTTACACACTATGAGGCTGGGAACGTGTGGGTAGTCGGGTGCTGCGTGCTCGCCGGAATGGGAGAGTCTTGCGGCCAGAACGCTTGGAATAACAGTGTTCAGTGTACTCTAACAACAATAACAGTGATGCAACCCTGGGGAGAAGAGAACAGGTTGATGTTTGCCTGTGACAGGAGGGGAGCTGATGAGAAGGAAAAAAAAAAAAATCCTCTGACTCCACCCTGTTTAGAAGCGCTGAGGGTGCTGACTAACCTCCCTCCCCCTCCCTCCCCTCCCTTCCTTCCTCCTACACCAAACCTGGGTCAGAATTCACAAAGAAACCTAGCTCAAATCCAATCGTAACTAAGATTTGCATTCACAGGAAGGACAAGGAGAGGAGTGTAGAGTCTTCCCATGTCTCTTGTTCTTCCTGCAAAAAACAAAATATATAGTTACGATAGGAAGTTCATAGTAATTTTTTTTTTTATCTGTTCCGAAAATTCCAGATTGGGGAGAACGAGGCCCCTGTATATTGTCTGTTTGATAACGTTTTAATTTCAACTCTCGAATGGCGACAGAAATCTAAACTGTCTTATTTATGCCTATCCCAGACGATTTCATTCAGGTGTATGGTGGCTTTGATCGTATATGGTTTAAATGAAGTCTATAAATCCCTCTGATGACGAATGGATGGAACCCTCTTTTTCTTGCTACTCCCAGACGATTTTATTCAGCTTAGGGGGCTGTGCTGTCGCTGTCTAATGGTTAACTCTTATTCAGGGGTGGAATTGGCCTGTCACTACCGTCATTATTTTGTTTCTGTTGTTTTCTCTGGCTGTTATTATTACTGTTAGTGGTGCTTTAAGGTCACTGCTTGAGGAGATGTAACTGCTGCTGTTGTGGGTAGTTAAGGTGATGGATGGTGGTGGGAGAGGGGAGAGGAAAAGGAGAAAGACTGGAGAGGGGAGAGGAGGGTGGAGAGGGTGAGAGGGTGGAGAGAGGGGGAAGGAAGAGGACGGAGCGATAAAAACTAAAGATGATAAGAAGGAGGGAGAAGACATGGGAAGGGGAGAGGAGAGGTATGGAAGGGAAATAAGGAGATGGGTGAAAAGGTGGGGAGAATGAAAGGAGGAGAGGGGGGGAGCTGGGGCGAGTGAGGAGGGAGGGAGAACTGGAAGGAGATGACGATGTGAGACGGTGGGGGGAGAGAAAAATGATGGGGCTATGAGGTTGGAAAGTGGGGAGGGGAAGGGTGGGGATGGTAAGATGAGATGGAGGAGGGTAAAGAAGGAGAGGGTGGGTAGGGTTGTAAGCTGGGAAGAGGAGAGGGGAGGAAAATGGGATGACAAGAGGGGATGAAAGGAGGGTGAGGAGAGAGGATAGTAGGATAGTGAGGAGAGAGGATAAGGAGGGGTGAGGAGAGAGGAGAGAGGATAGTAGAGTGGGAAGGTAGGGAGGTGTGGAATGAGGTGGGGAAGGGATAGGGGAGGGGTGAGGAAGTGAGATGGGAGGATGGATGCGAAAGAAGGAGGGAAGAAATGGAGGAGAGGGCAAGTTGTTAGAAGGGTAGATGAGACTGAAGGTGTGGATGACCTGGTGTGAAGAGAAAGAAAGAGTGGTAGAACAGGTGAGAGGGTTATGGGTGGGGTTTATGGAAATATAGGGGTGAGTGGGTGACAGACAGGCAGGCAGGAAGAGATAGAGAGAGATAAGGAAGTAGGATGTAATATTAGATAAAGAGTGGGTGGGAGATATGGCAGAGGGGTAAGATAAGATGAAGTGGATGAGGGGGAAGGAAGGTTTACCTTGATAACTTTGTACACATGGTGGCGTAGTGGAAGAGTACTCAAGTCGGGGTTAAAGGGCGTGCGTTTTGCGAAAAGGTTCAAACCATCATTAGGTGGAAGTCGAAGGTTTTTGTATCATGTGTGGTGATTGCCCTGACGCAGCCACCACACTACAGAATGAAACTTTTACCATCGCCGATACCCCTAACGATGTCTGCAACCAGCCACATCGCAACACAGTATCCTATCTCACACTCTTTCCGTGTTACAAGCGCTACGTCTACTGCATTTCCAGTGGATAGTAAGCTAATGACCATTCGAACCGAAGGAATGAACGTCACCTCTGAAGATCATACCATCACTAAAGTATGGTCAGCCACGTCAGTATCACCAGTACCGGGGAGGTGAATCAAGCTACCCACCTGCCACTAACCGGCCAACACCTGACCTCTTCATACATCACCGCTTGTCAGACACCAGGAGGAACAGGCAAAACCACTTACAGTGAGAGTCCATGAGGCTAGCGTGACTCAAGGCTCTTCTGCTTCCTGGTACGGGAGAGCCATCAAATATGCGCCACTCCTACCTGACAAAAGCCACCACCAACAAAGTGATGGCCACTGCCGCACGACTCCAGCTAAACTTCACGCATTTATTCACAATCAGATGTGGGCAGAGCTGATATGGTTGTAAGAATTGCCATTCCCAAAGCACAAACCCCTCCTGCACTACATCCTCCAGTTTTCAACGCATTAGACAAATTCTGCCTAACCTACCCCAGATCACGAAAAATATAGAAACTCCTTAAGTAACCCACCACAACAAAGGTTACTTGAGGTGGTGCATCATTTCCAACCACCAAAATATCGCTGCCACTAATATGTCCACACTTTACGTACCTCACCGGCCTTAGGGGGGGAAAAAAAAGTCCTCCCGCTGCTGCTGGGAAGGTAAATATCCAACAACAGGTCAGTCTTGCGTCCTAAAATGATCCAGACCACGCAGGACAGTAGCCAAGATATAAGGTCGGGTGAGGTCATTGGGTTAGAATTAGACACACCATCGCCGAGGGGGAGGCGGGATGAAATGCAGCACGAAAATTAGTCGACATCCCCCTCTCCCCTCCAATGTTTACTGTGCGTGAGATCATAGAAAAATGTGTTTCCAGCAGCACATGTAGTTCTTTAAGGAGTAGGGTCTTGAGTGCGAATTGGCATTGTAAATTAATGTTTTAACTTCATTTTCCCGCAGTCTCTCTCTCTCTCTCTCTCTCTCTCTCTCTCTCGACCACAACCACCTCTGCCGTATAGCCAGATGAAAGACACTACCACACCTTCATCCTTCCCATATACTGAGACTTTTCCCATGCTTCAATGATAAACAGTTGCCAAGAGTATCTCAGAGCAGTTTCAGTATGCATTTTTTTTTTACTCTCACCTTGACCAAAATACTGTAGGTAGTCAGTAATAATCGTAATGTATCTGAGTCAGTTAATGTCGAAAGAAAGGCTACATCATCCACCTGAGTTCTATTAAGCTCAGTACTGACAAATAAACACATTCTGAGGTATCAAAACACTCACACTTACCTTATTCGAACAGATCACCCTGGCGAACCTCTCTCTCTCTCTCTCTCTCTCTCTCTCTCTCTCTCTCTCTCTCACACACACACACACACACACACACACACACCTTTCATAGGATGTTCCAGCAATGCCCGGCATCCAACAGCCGATTTCCCCCATGTCGAAGTTTTTTTACACAAGACGATGAACTCTGACATGCAGGAATCGAATCTTTTTTCCAGGTCAAAATAGGATCACGGGTCATGTACTGTTGGATGGGAAGTCGTTGCTGTCTGGGACTGTCTCGTTTATTGCAGGTTTTGGTGCTATTAAACTCCAGATCACGAAACTGTTCGTTACTCTGTGCAGAAATGTATATGTTAATACATAAAAGAGACGAAACGACATGAAAATTCGTAATAATGTAGTTTTTACCTTGAACACTAACTTTAGACAAACCTAGTGGATGAAGATTCTAGGAAAATCGAAACTCACTGAAACCAGTCTTGCTCGGAACAACTTCAGCTTACTTGGTGTCAGATTCGCGATCACGAGTCATTCCCGGGGTGGCCCGCAAGGCATCGCTCTGCCACTCCTCACACCCGGAATGTCACGGCTCAGGCAACGCGACCCTCAAATTTTGTTGGGGAATCAGACGTCTTCGGCAAGAAAATCAGCAGTTGTAACATTATATTTGTAGTAAACTATTTGTTGTGCAATTTAGTTAATACTGTGTACTGAACTACATGATACATCTGATTTATTCGGATATATCTCATAATAATTTAGCTTGCATTTAGTACTAAAATATGTTAAGCCAATAGCTTCCTTAATGTTGCGGTATGCACTAGGTAATATTAATATAATGAACTGTAACAGAGGGATGGCAGAGTCTCGTAAATATGTGCTATTGAGAAGTGTGGCTGCTCTGTTTTTGTTGTCTAGTGAACGGGACGCTGAATTTCTGAAATTACTACACCTGGCTTACACAGAAATGCACTGGTTGGTGATGACATGGTTTACGGTGAACAGAGGACGTGTGAGAAAAGTACAAGCTGTAGTACTTCATGCGAGTATACTGAAGTGATAACAGTGTACAGGTAACAGTGGTTTTTGTGATATTATGAGTCGTATTCTAAATGGCTTTTGAGATTTCCAGGAGAGGGGTGTTACAAGAGCTGACAAGGGGCGCCGCTCCACCACCTTCATTTGGGATACTCATCTTCAAAAATGCCCCACACTGATGATTGAAGAGCATAAAACTGTTCGAGTCTGTTATTTATATTGGCAGAATAAAAAAAAAATAACTTTTATAAATAATTAGCAAAACGTCAATAGACATCACTGGCAAGGGTATAGCCATGAGAACAGCACTGCGTACGTGTTTCATTCGATTTACACAATATGCTGTTTGGCATTATATAGATAGACAGATAGATGGATAATATATATATATATATATATATATATATATATATATATATATATATGAAGCCTAACGGTAATGGTACATAGGAACTGAAAATTATGTCAGTATTGTGAGAGCACTTGCAGCTGGAAAATTGGCACTGAACCCCGGATAACTGCTACCATTACTCCTTATCCTACATTATTTCCAAAATCTGACTTTCCAGCGTTCATCTACACAATATAATTCATCATTCAGGAACACCCACTTGCCTGATGTTTCCAACTTGTTCACGAATACACAATAAGGCGAGGGTGGAAAAATAAAACGTTTGCGTTATTTTTGCAGCGTTTTCTGAGAAGACTTAACTCAAAGAAAATGCTGCACATTGTAGAGGGGAAACTATAATCTCAGCGAATAGCCCTCATGTCCGGAGCATTTAAAGTGGTCTGTAAGTATCGTGTTTGG
Source organism: Coenobita brevimanus (assembly GCF_032717465.1). Classification (NCBI taxonomy): domain Eukaryota; kingdom Metazoa; phylum Arthropoda; class Malacostraca; order Decapoda; family Coenobitidae; genus Coenobita; species Coenobita brevimanus. The sequence continues at coordinate 9,379,076 of NC_137050.1, read as the reverse complement.
CTGTAGTCAGAGAAGGCAATTTTTTTTTTTTTACTAATATTAATGCAATTGTCCTACACAAGGGTCAGTTCATAAAGGTACCTATGATCACAGCTACCTGACACTGGATGCCAGAGTCAGTATTGTCAGACTGGATCAAACAGGGGTTCTCCTGTTTTTATATTTAAGCATTGCACCAATCACAGACACAGGTCCATTACTTCTATGCAGGAACATTATAGCCACAGTGTAACGCCTTCCACTTTTTCTGTACCAATATTTACCCTCAGTACAGTTTTCTCTGCTGTAACGTTACTGCCACAAATTTTTAGTGACAGACGCACTTTATAGCACACCGTTCAATTCCTCTGACATTCTCTTATTATACTCCTCTCTATCTGTGCTACTCTTTCACTGCCATGCTTCTTCCTGGCCCCGTTGCTCTCGTTGCGATCATGGCAGTCAATAATGGGTGATGAAAATAGGAGAGAAAAGTCCTAAGATTTTTCCGACTTGGTCAAGCCATACAGTACCCCATGCTGTTTTTCAGTGCTACGAATATTGTCACTTCCCAAAAAACTGTTGATGGAAGCGAAAGTATACTGCAACTGTGGTTCATTCTTATTCATTCAGTGCAATGCAGGAAGTGATACTGGATGACTGTTCAAAATATCCTATTTGGTAGGAAAGGGGCCGGAGCAATATTCCCTCCCCCCATCCCGTCACGATACCATTGCCATAACCTCTACCATGCCATTTAATATTACTGAAATGGCTATTTCATCATGGGTTAATAATAAAAAAGATAATAATACTTTTGCCGTGCTTCAGTTATTTCTGATATCGCCAAGTTTTTCTAAAGGGAAGACACCATACAGCGTGAGATTGGCGATGGAGGGGAAACTGGTGGGATGAGTATGATAAAGGTATTCCAGTAATTGCAGTTCAGTAAAAAGTGAAGTCAGTGGCATGAAATATATTAATACTGTTCACTTCCTGCCCATTCAGTGAACACCCTACAGGCAAGGTATGGCTCTGGGTTGTGTGGGCTGAGGAGGGGGTAGGGGGTGGAAAGGCAGAAAGAACTGGGTCTAGGTTTTTAGAACGCATATGCAAAAAATTATCCTGGGGTCCTCCTCCCTCCCCCGTCAATCCAGCACCGCATCACCACCATCACGAAAGGAAAAAATAATACAGTACTTGTAAGCTGTTAAGTGTAGGTCTTTTTACGTCCATTATTATTATTATTATTATTTATTTATTTATTTATCTATTTATTTATTTATTTTGCTGAAAGTGTGTACTGTAATTTCATCCAGCACCATACACTAGCTATCAAAATGCATCACAATAGCTGTCTACTATACTCTATTCACTTTAACTTGGCCTCAAATTGCCATCTCTCCACCGTGAATGTTAAGCTGTTACAAGAGATAAACACCAGAATAAAAACACGCCTATGTTTATCTTTAATATTTTAGGTGGCACAGAAGGCTTCCTAGCACCTCTTCCTTAGCGATTTATTTTGTATATTACACCTTAACATTCTCTTGCATGCTTTTTTTTTTCCTTTTTAATATCATCTTGCATGTAATATGATCCTGAGGTGTAATGGCAGAATAAATCAATAAGGAAGAGATATTACGAAATCTTCAAAGCCTCGTAAGTTACACAGGACCGAAACCGCTTAGATACTCCAGCCGCGAATGATGGTCAGACAAGGATGGGATTTTCTGTTATTTATGGATCAGGAGGTCCCTTGACGACCTTGGTGCTGTGTGGCGTCTGACGAGAAGAAAGTGTGATAGAGAGATAGGTAGATAGATAGATAGGTAGAGATAGTTGGACTGAGAGATTGATTAAGAGATAGATTGTTGCTAGATACTGACTGATAGATAGACAGATAGGCAGACAGAAAATAGCGAGAGTGGGGGGGGGGGGAAATGTTATGCTACTCACGAAAATCCTGGAAAGAAATCGGTAATGAAAACGGGAATAATACAAGCGGTGTCTACGGTAAAATGGGAACACAAAAGCGCTGATGAGAGAGAGAGAGAGAGAGAGAGAGAGAGAAACTGAAGATGAGCGAAATGCCACACGCGGAAGAGCAGCGGTACCTTGAGGACGGAGAGGATGAATAAATAAGGAAATACTGACTTACGGTACGACCGAAAATAATAAAAACGACCATCTTTTCATCACCAGGATATTGTTAAAACACTCCCGTTACTGCTACCTGGTGGCCGTGAGAGAGAGAGAGAGAGAGAGAGAGAGAGAGAGAGAGAGAGAGAGAGGGAGAGAGATTCTTACTTTTTCTTACTTTTCTTTAGTCACGCTCGTTTTTTTTTTTTTTTTCACTATTTTATCGTATATGTTTTTAAGTATACGAATATTTTGCCACACAACTACATATATCAGCTGGGGGAGGCGGTGGCTGAATCGGTAGAGAGGCGGCCTGCAGTCCTGATGGACCCAGGTTCGAATCCCGGCTGGGGCAGGGAACAGTTTAAGGATTTGAATTTCATAAAAGCACACTTTCCTGATCTACCAGATGACCCGCCGACATGTCATAAAAGTACCCCCGCTAATACCAATACACCAGTCCTGTATGAGACAGCCCTAGCATGTATTCAATATGGACGGTGGGTGTTAGCGCCGAAGTGGTGACATGTGGAGGTGTAGGAGGACTACTGGGCCTTGGGATAGGCTACTGCCCCCGAGATATAGGCCATGAAGCCTTTGCCCAGAGTCGGACACATAAAAAAAAAAAGAAAAAAAAAACTGCTATCGTCTCTCGTTAAATCATCGCTCTCATGCTCCCTCCGACCGTCCTTCTCACCCCTCTGTTATCAGGCATTATTTAGTTCGTGTGTGTGTGTGTGTGTGTGTGTGTGTGTGTGTGTGTGTGTGTGTGTGTGTGTGTGTGTCAAGTAGTAGCAGATACCGTGACGTCACTAGTAAGGATCATCTCAACCACTTTACCCCGAGTATGCCATAAATAGTTACTTCTTTCGACTTTATGTGACAAATTTCTTTTAAGCTTAATAAAGTCATCTGGAGACAGCCACAATAAAAAAAAAATGCGAAGACAAAGTGGTTAATTTGAAATCCACTGGACACTCCTTTGCAACGGGTCCCAACGGTCCTACATCGTTTTAAAATTAATCGTGCATTCCTTCTCTTTACTCAGACACAAGGCAGACGGGACCAGCGTGACCACTTGTTTCAAATATAATCAATCCGATCTATCTAGTCACTCGCTCAGCTCAAGGACGCCTTCTATAGTTTATTTTGTTGATTTATTTTTTGCCGCCTGATCATTAAGCTTTTGGGGACACCTCATGTAGTTAATGAGGACTATACCTAACCCCTTCAGTTACTAAAATCTATCTCGAGCTGCGTGAAATCTTCTGGAAATGGCAGGATTGAAATAAAATACGTTACGAGATTGCAGGGATTAGTCCTCGAACACTCCGACGGTTCCCAACGGTCCTGCATTGTTTTTAAATTTATTACTGATTTCTTCCCCGTCAATGTAACATAAGGCAGACGGGAGCAACGTGACCATTCCTTTCAATTTTAATGAATCCAAACTACCAAGACATTTATTTAGAAACACGTCATATATATAATTCAGTTCGACCATTTCTTTTTTCTTTCTTCTTCCTCTTCCTCCTCCAAACGATTATATTTTAGCAACCATCCCTCTTGCTGAAGCTTGCAACTGTGTCCAGTGACTTCATCAGCACGACTTCTATTTTCTTGTTCATGATTGCTTCCACGAAATTATTATACGTAAATTAGACAACACGACTCGTACTTCAGGATTCACTTAACGATGGAGGACATTTTCACGGGTAGACTTTAATCCCATCAGTGCGGTGACGAATTTTCCGTTTTAGCAAGACACCGCCAGACGATTTTTTTCCATTCATTCAAAGGGGGGGTTGTCGTAGTGAAGGGGTTAATTAAGGTTATGTCTAGCCCTCCCACATCGAAAAGTCTCCTCAAACAGAAGAAAATCGTCAGGTGAAATAAATGGATAGATGGATAGATTAGTAAATAAATAAATAAATAAGAGTCGGACTGGGCCATTAATCCCTTCAGCCTGATGACGCATATTACAGCCTTAACCCTTTGAGCCTGGAGATGTCATTTTAAAATATGATTCTTGCCATTACCTGACGATTTTCTTCAGACAAGCTTTTTTTTTTTTTTCTCAGACTGGAGGGCTTAGATACATAGCTAATAAACTCCTCTAGTACGAGAGACCTTTCCTAAGCTGAGCAAAATCGTCTGACAGGAGAGAGATTAAACTAAGGAGGACGCCGGCCGGAATCAAAGTGTTTTTATCTTCCCATCGCCCGATGATAACTCGAGAAGGATAGCTTGTGTTGAAGGATGAATGATGGCCGTATATACATAACACATCGGGGGCGAAAAAGTCTCAGGAAGAGGAACGAGGAGGAGGAGGAGGAAGAAGAGGAGAAGGAGGAGGAGGAGGAAGAAGAAGAGGAGAGGGAGGAGGAGGAGAAGGAGGAGGAGAAGGAGGAGGAGGAGGAGAATAGGAGGCGAAAAATACGAAGGAGGAAGAGGAGAAGGAGGAGGAGAGTAAATGAAAAGAGAGAGAGAGAGAGAGAGAGAGAGAGAGAGAGAGAGAGAGGTGGGGGGAGGGGCTAATGGTATGATAAATTTGAGAAAAGTAGGAAACAAACTTAAGAGCAAGAGAGCTGGCGAGGATTATAGTGAACAGGAAGAGAGATAAATGGGAAAAAAGCGACATTATAACTGACAGAGAAGAAAGAAAAAATTGGCTAAAAAGTGAAGAGTGAGAGTGAAGGTGATGTCAGGGTTAAGGGAATGCACGTAACTACTCTGCACCTGAACTATTAAATCGCCAGTGAAATCCTTGGCCACGTGTAACTAAATCCACGATGTAAATAAATCCACGGTGTAAGTAAATCCATAGTGCTAATGGCTACCGTGTAAATAAACTGGTGTAGATAAAAGCAAGTTCTAAATAAACCCATGCGGTAAATAAACCCACTTTGAAAACTAAATTACGTTGTCCATGAGGGGCTCTCACGGACAATGTTATTTCCAAACCATCTTCATAATGGGTTAGGGTTTCTAATCACTGATCAGGGTTTCGCAAAAATTGTTTTCCGGATGCAGAATCTATAAAACGATCAGGATCGGTCCCAAAAGTTTATCGATTGTTCCCTGGGACTTGGACTATCTACCCACAGAATTTGCTCCCAATCTCTCCTTTAGTTTTTGAGTAATCCTGCCAACAGACAAACAAACAAACAAACAGGTGTGAAAACATACTCTCCTTGTCGGCAAGAATTATGTTGTAAATAATTCCACGATGGTGTAAATAAATCTGCGGTGTAAAGAAGCCTACGGTATCAATAACTCCGGGGG
>NC_137050.1:9368670-9371170 GCF_032717465.1 Coenobita brevimanus | reverse complement strand
ACACGCCATTAGACTGAAGGTTTTTAACAGGGCAGCATCTGAGTAATGTGTGTGTTTAATGGGCAGCATCTGAGAAATGCTTTGTGTGAGCGAGAGATCAACCAAGGAATGCGTTATTTGAACGGGAAAACAACTGAACTGACATGCATAAAACAACTCACGAATGTCCTCCCGTAACTCAACTTTCTTTATACAGGAAGAGAAAAAGACTGAAGGGGAATCTACACTCTTCTTAATTGTCTTTCCTGCAAAAAACACGTCCTTAAAAAAAAAAAAAAAATCGAGTAGGAGACTGGCTATTCGCAGTGGAGGTCGTCAATGAAAATATATATATATATATATATATATATATATATATATATATATATATATATATATATATAAAACTGCTTTGGATAAGTCAGACAGAAATAAAAGTGAAAATATAAGCATGGGAACAATAATTGGTACTTTACTGAGATAAATATGAAGGAGTAAGAGACAGAAATAGCAAGATGAGATTAAGGACTTTATGCTTTGAATCGTAAAGGGAAAATCAAATAATATGCAGGAGTGGTAAATGGACAAATGAAAATATCGCTAAAGAATATTACAATGTGGAGGAAATCAAGGCAATGGGGACGAAGTTACGGTATTTTTGTTGATGTAGGTTTTGATATTACTGGAAAAAAAAAAAAAAAAAAAAATATATATATATATATATATATAATATATATATATATATATATATATATAATCAATCCTTTCAGCTCGACGACATTCTCTCTCTCTCTCTCTCTCTCTCTTAAACAGTTTTATTCAGCTTAGGAGAGACCAGTCGGAGGGAAAGGGTTACAAAGCAGTCTGTTATTTATTTATTTTTACAGTTAGGTAAACAAAATAAATTGTCAGCGGCAAGAATAGAACAGATTATAATTCTGTCGTGTAGCACTGTCTCTTAAGCGAATTATTTTGAAATTTACATCTTACCATTCTTTTTAAATCATTAAATCGTTTTCACATCGACGTAGTTCTCATCGGCTATACATTTAAGAGGAGTCTGAGATGTAAAATGCAGAATAAATCGCTAAGGAAGAGGTATCACAAACTGCCCAGAATCACATAGCATACAAGGCAAAAATTGATGCACATTTTCCACACACAGGGTGGCGCATAAAGCTAATTCCGGGTTGGACAAAATATGCAAGTAGAGCGTGAGGGAGGAGGGCAGTGAAAGTGGATGGCAGGTGGGATGTTAAGGCGGTGACGTGGATAGGCACCTCAACCTTTCCTGTACCTTAAAGTTTATTTGTGTTACGTTCCGGACGATGGTCGATTTTTGTGGAAGGTAAAGGAACGTTGTGGTGTTGATGTGGATGTCATTGAAAGTGTTGAGAGAAACACTGTGAGATGGTTTGGCCATGTGGAGAGTATGGTGAATGAGGAACTGATTAGAGGAGTGTGAGTAAGGTGGAAGGGGGAGACCAAGGATGAGGTGGAGGGATGGAATGGAGATATATCTGAGTGAGGGGAGTGTGAGTTGGAAAGGGGGCCCCAGCCAAATGGCAGAGGACCGGACGACAAGGAGGCGACTTGTTTGTGGCCATCCCTTACGGGATTAATGCTTCTGGCGATAGATAAATAGAAAGACAGATGGAAAGAATAAAAGAAAGAAAGATAGATAGATAGATGGATAGATAAATATGATATATAGGTTGACAGACAGAACGCGACGGACAAAGGGAGTGAAAGTGAGATGGAAAGGAATAATGGGATGGTGGCGTAGAGTGAATTTATCTCTTTCATTACTATAACATAAATAAATAAATTATATATATATATATATATATATATATATATATATATATATATTCTCGCTACAGACGGTCGATTTCATTCAGGCCAAGCGAATGGTATTATGCAAGTGTATCGTAAGGGAGGAGAGGGAGTGAAAGTAAGATAGGGAAGGAAGAATGTTGGGGAAGTGACATTTAAAGAGAAATGCGGGGAAGAGTAAAAGTTTGGGTTTGGAAAAAGTATTAATTGCAGGAATGAATGTTAGGAAGGGAGAATATTACAGAGAGAGAGAGAGAGAGAGAGAGAGAGAGAGTTGCGTGCGGGTGGGGGCTGCCTGTGGTCCAGACATACGCATAGTTAAGATGACAAAGTGTAGGCATGGTTAGCGGTGCATCAGAGGGGGAGGGGCGGTGGGGGGCAAAACCGGTATTACAGTGTCCACACCAGGCCGGATGTGGGTAGGGAAGGGTGAGGCAGGCCTTTGAGGGTCAGGACAGGTCACTGCCACTCAGGACAGATACAGGTACAGGTACAGGCACAGGTACAGGCATCGGTACGGGTACAGATACAAGTACAGGTACAGGCACAGGTGCAGGTACTAGTACAAGTACAGATCCACGTACAGGTACAGGTACAGACACAGGTACAGGCACAGGTACAGACACAGGTACAGGCACAGGTACAGACACAGGAACAGGCACAGGTACAGATACAGGCACAAGTA
>NC_137050.1:9031170-9363670 GCF_032717465.1 Coenobita brevimanus | reverse complement strand
GAGGACAAATCGCCTTTGACTCAACCTTTGCCGTTGCCTACAGTACGCTTTCCATCTCCACCTTCACATGGTGTATTGCATCATGCCTGAACATACCATCATCTTAGCCCGTCCAGCCCACTCTTCCTCTTCAATACACCCCTTCCCCCAAAAAACAATATAACAATAAATAGATAAATAAATGCATGAAGCCTCAGAGGCCACTACATCACAAACAGCTGCTTTTCTTTTTCTTTTTTTCTTTTTTCTTTTTGTTTGTTTACATATGGCTTCACTGGGTTGATTTTAGTTCATTTTGTTTGACTTGAGCATGACCCATATCCTGCAGTGATACAAAAGAACGTGAAAGTACATGAAGCGATTCAATAACAATAAATATACTAAGATTTTTTTTTTTTACTTGGATATCACCCAACCTGATTTCATTCCCTTATGGATCTGGACTAACTAATGCTCCTAAATTAGCGTGATGAGACCTGAGTGAGAGATATGAGGCAGAATTGCTTTGGTTGGGTGTGGACATGACTGAAGTGACGTAAAAAAGAAAAACACTAGAATAGATCTATGCTGACGTAAATGGTGCTAAATGGCTGTAAATGAATGTGCTTGTAGTTGAAATGACCTACAGAGACCTCACTCATTACTTGACCTGACATGATCTGACTGGATGTAGATGGACCTGACTGACTGTGGATGGGTATGGATGTATAGACTTGAACCTGAAATAGCCTGCATGGATCCCTGAATGAATGTGATGTGGCTGAATGGGCCTGAAATGAACTCAATATATCTGCATTAACAAAACCTTATTTGACTAGACTGACAAAACTTGGTGTGAAATGGGGATAACTGACTTGCATAGGCCGACGTGGATATAACAGGACTAAATGGACATGAAGTGGCCTGACTGTACCTGAACTGACCCAACAAGACCTGAACAGCCATAGCGGAACTAGATACTGAAGGCCATTTCTCTTATCTACTTCAGTAATCACATTATTTCTTACCCCTCTGTTTTCCTTTCGCCATCTTGCTGTTCCTTACAAACCCTGCTAAAAAATACTGTTTATTTTCAAACTTACTACCGGTCAAAACTCAAAACACACACTTGATCAACGCGACACTGGACATGACATGCTGTATCATTTTGCCAGTATTCATGCCCTGCAACAATCAGTGACACATATATTAATTACAGAACAAGTAACTATCAGAGCAGAGCAAATGGTGCCTTGAGCTATACATAAGGTACTGGATATCTAACTCAAATGCTAGCCTGGCCAGATCACATCACTGGTCTAATGTTCATTTTAATTTCGTTACATTTTTAACTGCTTACTGTACAGTCACAACATTATTTGTAAAACACACAACGGTAACCTACGTAGCCCTAGAATAGAGATCTGTAGCATCGTGTCGTACCTGCAGCCTTCCTTCGACAATATCAGGCCGAGAAATTGCCGTTTTAGAGCAACACAGCCGTCGTCTGCTCGTCATAGATCGTAACGTCATCGATATGGCATCCTTTTTTGTGCCTGTGAACTTATGCCATAGTAAACTTCTTAGCGGAAAAGTTAATATCTTAGAGACTGAAAACTCAAACCTTCTGGATTATTTCATTAGTTCTGAGAATGTTATTGTTTATATTATCCAACAACAGGAAAGAAGTCCATTTAATCTTTTGTCTTTCATTTTCCAGGAAAGTTTCTATTGATTTTCAACGACTATTTTCCTTTAAAATCCTTGCATAAAAGGTTATGAACATAAGGTACTGGCGCCGTCATCCTTTAGGAACCAATTCTAACATTTCCAATCAGCTAGCGATAGAAGTTAGCGATTAGCGACTGGCAGATATCTTCTCCTTTAGAAATTACTTGTGCTGCCCAGTAAAAAAAAAAAAAAAAAAAAAAAAAAAAAAAAAAAGCTGCGCTTTGCTTCATGTTGTTGAAAACTTAGCAGCGTTGGGCGGCTTTACAATCAGCACTACCATGTACTACCTACCAACCTACTTACCTGCCTACCTACGTATCACCATAGGATGATGATGATGATGATGATGATAATGATGTAACGTACTGGTTCATGATCCACTGGCCACGGTTATGCAAAATAGGAGAATGTCTATTGGGGTGAGAGAGAGAGAGAGAGAGAGAGAGAGAGAGAGAGAGAGAGAGAGAGAGAGAGAGAGAGAGAGAGTACATTAGAATACCTTGACCTACATAGGATGAAGACTTTACTACTAAGGCGAGACCGCTTTTTATAGTTAGACGAAAACAGTGTGCCATTCCCCCCCCCTTCTCTCTCTCTCTCTCTGTCTTGGTCACATGACTCACAGCATGCATACCCCAGGTTCAAGCGCCTGACCTGAGCGGCGGCGGTGGAGGTGGTGTGGGCGTGGTGGTGTCAAGTGCAGTCCAAGGTGAGTGGATGGCTGTAAGGGCTGGAGATTAGAGGGATGAAGATTAGGTGCTCTGTATGTCCTGTTGGTTTTCGTCTATGGTAGTTTCATCTCTCTCTCTCTCTCTCTCTCTCTCTCTCTCTCTCTCTCTCACACACACACACACACATACGTTCTTCCACTTCCACATGCCTTGTTCGCCCACCAGACCCTTTCGATGCCTCATTCTTAGCCAGCGTGGGAGAGGGGCTACTCGCGGCTGTCACTCTCCTTCCGAAGGTAAGGTGTGGCCGTGCTCTGGGCTAAAAACTGGTACGCCTACATAGAGCCTCGTGCCTAAGCCTCCTTCCTGCGTCAGTGCGGCTTGGTGGTGGGGAGGCGGTCTTGAGGAACTGCCGGGGTTGGGTAGTTGACTTCCTTTGGCCACCAGTAGCCTTCAGGACGTGAGAAATCTTAACAATAGTAGGTTTGCTTTCATCTGACAGAACTGGGCCGCCTTCACATCTTAAATAGTATAGAGTGTTTGTGTGACTTTTGATGAGCGTTATTTCTAAGATGAGTGTCCTTGGGTGGTAGTTAAATCTATCCTCCACTCTGACTACAGCTGACCATCAACCGAGCTGAAGGGTGTTAGGGATCCTTGTCAGGTAAAGACAGTCTGACTATATTTAATATGGAAAGGCCTTCTGTTATCAAAGGATTAACAACATGTGCATTTTTAGCATTGCACTACACTGGCAAGAAGTGGAAGAGGGAGTGAGTAGCCTGTGTGGGATGGGCGCGAGGGATGGTGGTGAGAAGGATGGGCAGGAAAGCTAGGGAATGAAGAAATGAAAGAGGGAATGAGATGAGTCAAGACTGGAGGGAAAGGGAGAGGAACCAATTGAGAGGACTAGGCTAGAATGAGGAGGAATGTTAAGGAATAAGGGAAGGGGAAAAAAGGTTAAACAATGAGAAGATGAGTCAAGTGAAGTGAAGAGGAGAGGAAAAGGAGAGAGGGAGGTGGGAAGGAGGGGTAGGGAGACGGAGTGAGAGGAAGAGTAAAGGGCAGATGGGATCAAGGCAGGCAGGATACAGGTGAAAAAGATCAGGTCTGTCCGCTTGAGGTATGCAGGCAGGCAGGCAGGTAGCGGGAAAAGATAAACAGAAAAGTGTGTTAAGGTGTGGACAGATAAGGACAAGGCAATAAATATGTAAACAGATAGACAGGCGATCAGGTAAAAAGCTGATAAGTAGATAGACAGATGCACAGATAGGTAGGCAGAAAAACAGGCAGGCAGAAAGGCAGGCAAGCATGTAGTTAGCAGGTAGGGAAGCATAAACATAGGCAGGTAGGTACGCAGATAGACAGGCAAGCATGGAGGTAGGCAGGCAGGTAGGTAGGTAGGTAGGGAGGCATCAACGCAGGTAGGTAGGTAGGTAGGAGAGAATAGATAATTAAACAAGTAGGTAGACAGTTGTGCAGGCATACAAGTAAGCAGAGAAACAAGCAAGGAGAAAATAAACGGGTAGGTAGATCAGAATGCAAAAGGCTAAATAAAAGGTAAGTAGGTAGGTAGGTACGTAGGAATATAGGTAGGTAGTTAACGAAGTAGGCAGATAGACAGGAATGGAAAAGGAAAATTAATAAATGGGGAAAGGAGTAGGGAAATGGGCAAAGAGGTAGAGCGAGAGAGGAAAGAAAAAGCAAAGTAGCAAGTAGACAGACATGAAAGACAGACAGACAACGAAAATTAAATAAACGCTGCGTGCAAAAATCTTTAAGAAGGGAGGCAGGAAAGTTAAAAAAAAAAAAAGATGGGTAGGGAGGCAAACAGGTAAGCAGATTAGGAAATATAATTAAAGGTGAGACAGGTAAGTACAAAGGTAGACAGATGAAGCACATATAGTAAAAGGTGGGTGGACATACACACACGTTCAGACAGACAGACAGGATGGTTTAAAGATAGGCGAGGACGTGTTTAATGCGATAAAGTGGTAGGTAACACTTAAATTTGCAGTAGCAGTAGGAGAAGTAGTAGTAGTGGTTGTTGTTGTTGTTGTTGTAGATAACACTAATTTACAGTAGTAGTAGTAGTGGTAGAGGTAGCAATAATAGTAGCAGCAGCAGATGCAGCAACAGTGGTAGTAGTAGTAGTAGTAGTAGTAATAGTAGTAGTAGCAGGAGGAGGGGTAGGAGGAGGAGGAGGAATAGGAGGAGTACAAAAGAGCACAAAAGAAGTACAAAGGAAAGCCAACAGCGAGAGACTTGTTGGGCCTCTCGTGTCTGTTTGTTAAAGGGAAGATTACACCACCAAAACCATTCATTAAAGACAAGGACGGAGACGCAGGCAGGCGGAGGAATAGGGGTGCAGCCAACACTACTCCTGACACCAACAATAGCACAGTAGTTAAAGTAAATGCTGGACTTTTCCGTATTGCAGTTGTCCGTATTCTAAGTGGCATCGGAGGCCTCGTAACACCCTTTCCTAAGCGATTAGTTTTTCATTTTACACCTGATGAGTCTCTTGCATTTTATTAGGACCGTTTTAACACCGAGTACCTTACATTACACCAGAGGATATTTAGGTGCGATGGCCGGAAAAAATCGCTTCAAAATAGTTGCCACGAAATCGCAAGAACCCCTCAGAATACCGCCAACTGGAATTGGTCACTCCCGGGCTGGTATTCCAACTCTCCTGATGGTAACTTACGTGTTTTACGGCCCATTCTGCTGGTGTGGGAGAGCGTGTGGCAGTAAGAGTGGGAAATGAATAAATGATGCAGATAGACATTGTGTGGGCACGGCTCATTCTGCTGGTATGGGCGTGGATGTGGTGGAGAGTGGGAAATAAATAAACTCTTACACGGCTACCACCAGACTCTTATGCAGTGTGTGTGTGTATGTGTGTGTGTGTGTGTGTGTGTGTGTGTGTGAATATTTGAGTGAAAAATACGAGCAAAAAAAAAATCTTGATAATTAGTAACCGCTATGGAGAAACTGACTTAGATCCTTTATAAATACGGGTCCCCTTCTCTCTCTCTCTCTCTCTCTCTCTCTCTCTCTCTCTCTCTCACACACACACACACACACACACACACACACACACACACACACACACACACACACACTGAACGTACGGCATAATCTTGGTAATTCTCGAAAGTTCTTATGATATTTGGATTCAGAGAGAGAGAGAGAGAGAGAGAGTTCAAGGGTAGATGTCAGAGTATGGTCAAGAGTGAGGTCACAGCGGTATATAAGGGTGAGAGTGGAGGTGTGTGTGTGTGTGTGTGTGTGTGTGTGTGTGTGTGTGTGTGTGTGTGTGTGTGCTTACATGCAACCTTCATTAATTCCTTCACAAAAAAATAATTAAACTGAGGAAAATCGTCTGGAGGCAGCACGAACAACAGAGAAAATGTTCTGTTAGTGAAGGGGTTGAGCCATGGTAGGTCTTGCATCACAGGGCGGGTCATGCAGGGTGGAGGGGTGGGCGTGCATGGCGTCACCAGGATATAGTCAATATATTGTGGCATCATCAGGATAACAGGGTCGTATTCTAATGGGCTTTGAAGACTTTCTAGCACCTCTTCCTTAGCAAGTTATTTTAAATACGGCACTTCAATATTGTAGTGAGTCAGCTATACTATCCACGTGGAGTTTGCTGTAAAAGTCTGAAACCTACAAAGCGCTTTTAACGAAACCCTGCACACGCAACCAATGGGGGTACAGCAACTTAAATTGCTTGTTCGGTCTAGTATGATGTCCTCTATGGGGGTGGTTTGTTCAGCGTCTTGCAACCCAAAGTATTAACTCTACGGCATCGGCCCACCAGATTTCATCAGGACTGTGCTGCGTGGCTTTGGAAGAATTTTGTAATATCTACTTTGGCGATGTCCTGTGCACATTTCACCTTAATATCCCCTTTTATGTGTTTTGGTCATTTTTGTGGCTTCCCCGCCACGCTCCAGGCAAGGAAAGCTTCGCCAGCGCAGTTAGTGAAAGCGCTTGTGGCATCTATTTTTTTTTTTTTTTCCCGTCACAGACAACATAAACATAAAAGAATAGTGGCGGGTCATATACAGGATTATGAACAGTACAGGAAGAAGAAGTGGTGAGAGACGTGTCATTCTTAGCTAAGGACGCTCCCAAGCACCTCTTCCCTCCCAGTTTATTTCTGCATACACCAGTGTCCTCTGCGTTATGTATGGAATCTATGTTTGTAATAACAATGAAAATAATCGTATAAGAAAGCAATGTGTTATGTGCCAAATTCTGCATACAACACGCCATTATTGTCTTCTGAGATGTATAGAATCTGTGTTGGTAATGAAATAATGTAATCAACGAACAAGCGAGCAGTGAAGCGCTATGTGCAATATTTATCGCTAAGGAAGAGGTGCACGTAGGCCCTAAGCTCATGAAAGTTCGGCCCCAAGTCTCTTTCACATACAGGAGACTTCGCAACACCTCTTCCTTGGCGATTTAGCATATAACATCTTTATATTCTTTTGCCTGTTTGCGCTAATAACCAAGAAGGCGATATAGAGGTGTAATAAAATATATAGCCGAGAAAAAGATAAAACGAACTCTTCAGAACCTGTGAGAATACGGGTTGGCTACTAGTCTGTAAAACCTATACCCAGAGTCGGACACACACACACACACACACACACACACACACACACACACAAAGAGAGAGAGAGATAATGTAACGTGGCATCATTAGGAAAAGTTTCATGAAGGGAGGAAATACTCGTGATACAGCCAGTCGAGCATGACGTCATCAGGAAACAGCCTACGTCCTCAACATCATCACTCTATCCCTGGTATATCAGCACCACCACCACCACCATCACCATCATTTTCATCATGACAAAAGCAGGGTTCCACTTACTGTAAACCTCCGAAATACCTCCACCTCAATGATGAAACGATCGACACAAAACTTTTATAACGACCGTGGGATAGAGGCACTCCACTGCCTAACAATTACATATAGGCCTATACATATGTAATTAAGGTGCTGCAGTCGGATTGAGCCTGTGTAAGTTTTTATCCAAGGGATGGTTGGGGTTTATTGCTCACGTAATGGAATGAGTGAGGCTGGTCAGTCTTATCTTGAATGTCAGGACCAACTTGCCTAGCCCCGGGTTCCTACGCTCCTTATGGGGCGACATAGGATTAGATAATGGATGGATTCACGAATTTCCTAGGGATTTCATGAAATCACTGGTTACACAAATTACCTGTAACATATATAAAGAAAGAGAGGGAGAGGGTGAGAGAGAGTACATTTTTCGTTATTTACATCACACATACTTCACACATCCAAAGATAAACTAGACAGAGAAACAATGGTACAGGCGGGCATAACGTGTCATTTGGTGGGGAGAGAAAAGTAGATAAGGGGTATCAGGCGGCCACCTAAGATAACGATCAATACGCCCCTGTGTGCGCCAATGAGATAAGCGATTGTGGAGAGACGTGTGTGACTGATTTAGGGGGCAGTAAAGGGTGATACTGGTGAAGGGGTATAACTGGTATGATTGAAGCTTACTGAGAGAGAGAGAGAGAGAGAGAGAGAGAGAGAGAGAGAGAGTAGCGATAATAGTGAAAGGATGCATTTGATATGACTAAAACCTATCGATAAAAAGGTAAGCGTATGACGTCCGCTCGCAGATACGAAGGTCGCGCGTTCGATCCTCGCGTAAGTTGAATTGGGCTGGTCTGGACGATATATAAACTGGCCTAGATATTCAAGTGATACAGAGGATACAGAAGAGCTTGCCTAGAGATAAAAGAGATGCAAAAGACCTTACCTAGTCAGGAGATACAAAAGAGCTTACCAAATATATGAGATAGAAAAGAGCTCACCTATAAATACAAGAGATACAAATGAGCTTACCTAGACACAAGAGATGCAAAAGAGGTCACCTAGAGATACAAGAGATACAAAAGAACTCGCCTAGAGCTACAAGAGATACAAAAGAGCTCACCTAGAGACACAAGATACAAAAGAGCTCAGAGATGCAAGAGATACAAGAGCTCTCCTGGAGATACAAGAGATACAAAAGAGCTCGCTTAGATATACAAGAGATACAAAAGAGCTCGTCTAGAGATACACGTGATATCAGCTGACCTCTGCATCCTTTATGGCATAAGTTACATGACATCTACTTAAACTTTCAGAGAGAGAGAGAGAGAGAGAGAGAGAGGGGGGGGGGAGGAAGGGTATAATAACTACCCTGAGTTCTCTACAGCCAAGCCAGCCATTGTGTACTATCTGAAGGTCATTGCACATTCATTATTCACACCCTCCTACCACCCACACACGTATCACGCTAGTACTGTACTTAAGTGTTCACCCGTGGATGACGCTACATATACAAAGAAACATTTTCAATATTACATTCACTAATTTAGCCTCAGTGAACTCCGGTATTCACTATGGACGTAGCATGATTGAGCAACTACTGCATATAGTTTGTTACTGTGAAAATGGATGCACCAAATATATCGCCATCTTTATAGTTTTGCAGTCTTTACCCAATAATTGAACCTTCTTGCTACGACAGGTTCATCGAAGTCGATTAAAATGCCTGACTGTAATATGAATATGAAGGGGGAAAAGTAATCATCATATTCTAGTGCTTAATTAAATTGCCTCTGACCCCTTCACTGTCGGATATTCTTGCAAGCTTACTATAATCATCCAGCATTAACAGTATCCAAAATACGGTTATAACCCGCCCGCCACACTAACCCATATTGTTTTCAGGGCAGCTGCGGTCGATAACGCATGGCGCAATCGGCATAAATGGAAGTGTTTCAGCCTGAAGCACTTAATCTTAAGAAATATTACTTAAACCTGACGGACGCACATCATACATATACAGTATACTTACACATCTTTCTTCATAACATGACAGAGAAAATAGGATGCTAAGATGAATAATTTTATATCTGGCAGCAACATGACATCGGATGACGCCCCTTTCTTTGTGTTATGATCTGATGTAGGTCTTACAAAAAATAATGAATAATAAGAACACAGTTATACGTTATCAGATCAAAATGAGCCTGTCTTACGTATAAAAACAGAATAAAGTAATAAATAAACTTCTCATGGCAACTTAGCAAGTCCGACTTGGCAACTTCCCACGCCCTTTTCACGAGGCCACTGCTAGAGTTGCCAAATCATAATGCGCTAGATATCGCAAAGCACACCACCCCAGAGGTCGCTAAAAAAGATGCTTTAACCCCAACAATATCGCCATAAAAGCTCTTGAATATTGCCAGATTCTGTTCCATTGATCATTAAAACTAGCGTTAAATTGATATTAATACAGGATCTTAGATTTGAAGGTGAAAAATCGCTAGACAGCCAACCTTGGTGTTGGAGTATGGCAGTAGTACACGGGCGGGGTCGAAAGGAGGCTGGTCTGTCCGCTGTGGATTTTACAATTAGCTTCAATTAGAAACACCAGAACTTAGTGTTGTGTGTTGAAGTCATAAATCAGTATTTAAAGAGGATCGATTTGAAAAAGAGAAATAAAGGTAAGTATCTTCCGTTTTTAGGGCTATGATTAGAATATACTCATGCAGACATACGGACGTCTTTTCCCACTGATTCGTTGCAGGTCTTGCGTAAGTAGTAACAGAAACACACTAGTAACACTGTGCTTTTAGCGGATGTTACCGGACGATGAGAAGTATTGATGTGAGAATGTCTGGCTACTGCCCAAGACAGATAAGGAAGTGTCAGCCCCTGAAGGCACTCGATTGCAAAAAGCGCCTGTCAAACCAAGAGAGTTGTTAATCTCATCCCAGGGACCTCATTTATTGTTTTCTTGCAATCTCATGACGGTTTTATTCAGTATGGGAAACTTAGAGCCTACCCGATGTACATTAACCTTTCACTGATGTTAAAACTTTCAGGCAAATAAGATTAACAGGGAAAAAAATATGAGGGGAAAAGTTATCGGATTTGTTTATTTATTTATTTTAATGACGTGGGCTCTCATAAACAGAATAAAATATGGTGTTATCAGGAACAGAATGGGCGGGGCAGAGCTGCACACGTTATAATTACTGATTCTCTCTCTCTCTCTCTCTCTCTCTCTCTCTCTCTCTCTCCTTAATTTGGGGTCCGTTGAAAAAGTAATATGTATTAGCCAAGGTTTCTCTCACTGTGTGTGTGTGAGAGAGAGAGAGAGAGAGAGAGAGAGAGAGAGTTTCCCGTCACATGACCAGTACCAGTTCAGGTACAAGTTTGTCGATGATGGATGCTGAGTATTTCGTTTCGTTCATTCATTATTTCGGCGCCAAAATCAGTGGCATAGATACAGGAGGACTTATTGGAACCCGGAGCCTCCTGGTCACACCCTGGGCCATTCCGTTGTCCGTCCCTCATCTGAAATTTCGGATTATTTGATTGGACAATGTGTAGCAGTGTGGCCCCTTAGAAAATAAAAAGTGCCCTTACCATGTCCCCCCCCCTCCCCATCAATCGAGATCATTTGCTTTCAGCCCATCCACTACACCACTGCCAATGATTTTATTTATCTGGAAGTAGGCCTCCTGTAGTGAAAAGTTAATAAAGAGTGTTTCTAATTATAGTTCAGAGTATCTTTCCTAGGTTACACACACACACACACACACACACACACACACACACACACACACACACACACACCGGCTGAACTCTTACTTTGCCCTGTGACCATGATCTTTGACCTGTTGGAGCACTTTTACACTAAGGATTTATATTATCTTTATGAACTTGGCGGATTATGTATGAGGAGAAAGTGGAAAGATAAGGGGTTGTATCTTAAGGGCTTGAGCTGTGGTAACACCTTGTTCTTAGCGACTTACTGAGCCGATTACACGTGACTCGTTTTGTGTTAAAACTATGTCGATATTAAAGCGGTGTAAATAACATCCAGGAGAATAATCACGTACCATTTTCATTGGTAACTGGGATGAGATTCTCTCTCTCTCTCTCTCTCTCTCTCTCTCTCTCTCTCACACACACACACACACACACACACACACACACACACACACGAGTAGAAGGATTTTGTCTGATTGCGATATGAAAGCACACACACACACACACACACACACACACACACACACACACACACACACACACACACACAAGCAGGAGAAGAAAGGATATTCTCTGACGTTCAGGAAGGAATGAAATGTGAAAGACAGGACACAGTGCTGGCAGGAGATCGTCAGCAAAGTTGCGGTCACGGCTGTACGGTATTACCGTATACACTCTCACGCGCTTGTGACTCACGCTCAGCTGAATCCAAACGTTTGGTGTCAGTAGGAAAAGAAGGATGCGGGAGAGAGACGCCTTCACGTGGTGGCACCAATGTCACAAAATACCTTGGAGCTAAGAGTAAAAAAATAATATTGGATTGAAAGGGCTAAAAGGACTAATTAAACGATCGACCGACTCAACCTTATTATTATTATTATTTTTTTAATGCAAGGTAAGTAACCAAAGTCTAAAAGCCTTCTCGCTTGTCCCTTCCAAGGGGAAAAAATAACAAAGCCAAATTCAAGATCCGTTCATTTCGAGATGCCCAGACATTGTTTTAAAGACTGGAGGTCTTATGCAGAGGGAAATGAAGATAGAACCAGTTTAACTCACGCTAGTCAGGTTGATCTAAACTACATCCCTTTTTCACTCTAACTTGGCCTAAAATTAACATCGCTTCATGTTTATTAGAGTTGTAGCAAAACAGTAACATTGGAATATGCTGCTAGTTATGAAGAAGTGTAGTGGGAAGGATGTACAGTAGAGTTAGTGTAGTGTATTCTGCCAACGAGCTTCATGAAGTAAGCAGCAAAAAGACAAAAATCCCGGCTAGGTTAAAGCAAAACTACCGTAGCATTGTGGTGGATGGTAATGTACACACCCCTTTGTTCTGTTCATCTTTTCCGAGTATTTTCCCATCAGGGGCCATATTCCCGTCGGTTCAGGAAGCTTCCTAACACCTCTTCCCAAGCGATTTATTTTGTTTATAACTCCTTACTGCCCTCGCGTGTGTTACATAAATCCTTCCAAAATAGCCATACCCTGCTCAAATAACGTACAAAATGATATTGACCTCCATTATCCTAAATAAATCTCAGTGGAGTAGGTGTTAGGGAGCTTCCTTAAACGGCGACGTACAAAAGGATAGTACTCATTATTGCTCAAAATAAATCGCTAAGAAAGAAATGTTAGGGAGCTTCCTTGACTGGCGAGAATGCGAGCCCAGGACAGTAAGGACCAGGAGTTGGCTGGAGTCCACACAGATATAAGGTCAAGGGTTACTATACTCCTTTTACCCTAACTTGACCCAATATTTCGTCCTTTGTGGCTTAACGCGCAGGTCCATAGCAGAATAAAGCAGTATTTTGACCTTGCATCTTTTTGTTCATCGCACTTCTTCGTGACTAGCATTATATTCAGGTGCTACTCTATTGTTACAGCTCAGCTTTCAAGTTGGAGAGAGGGCATTGAGGATGGAAAGAGTAAAATGAATATAGTCAGACATCCCAGTGTAACATGTCAGCAATTAATGCCAATCATTCAGTTCAGTTTTGAAGCCCTATGTCCCCCGTTACATGCGGTTGGAGCGCCTTAACGCAGACTATCTGGCTTTCAGCTGGTGGTTATATGATTACCACATGACGCAGTACGTTGTTTTATGTATTACAGGAAACCATTTGGCAAACTGAAATGGGTAAACGATAGTGGCTTAGTGGTTAACTCTTGTCACTGTGATATACGTGCATATATATATATATATATATATATATATATATATATATATATATATATATATATATATATATATATATATATGTGTGTGTGTGTGTGTGTGTGTGTGTGTGTGTGTGTGTGTGCTGTAATTGCAGCTTACAATATAAGAGAGAGATAGAGGGTGGGGGGAATGGTCACAGTTTAATCATTAGCGAGTGACCATAATGTGCGATAAGCGGGGAAATTCGGTGGCTCCCATTTCTTACACAGCGTTCATAAACTGAATTTCAAAGAAAAGGAGAAAAGGAAAAATCACTCAATCGTTTACAAACTGCATTAACTACAGGCATTTTACTATGAAGAAAAAGAAAAGAAAAATATCCTGATCATTGTCTTTTGCAGCTCACCAAAGATAGATACAAAAACTGTGTGGCTCTAGCGAAAATTGTGGAACATCCATGGTCTTGATATGTTAAAGAAGAGAGGGAGGAATACACGGTACTCTCACTACTCCATCTTCAGCAACCCACAAAGAAAACTAATGAAGGTCAGTTTGTACAAGGAAAACTAATGGAGGCCAATTTGCATAAAGAAAATTAATGAAGGCCAGTTTGCACAACCGGGAAAACTAATGGAGGCCAGTTTGCACAACCGGGAAAACTAATGGAGGCCAGTTTGCACAACCGGGAAAACTAATGGAGGCCAGTTTGCACAACCGGGAAAACTAATGGAGGCCAGTTTGCACAACCGGGAAAACTAATGGAGGCCAGTTTGCACAACAGGGAAAACTAATGGAGGCCAGTTTGCACAACAGGGAAAACTAATGGAGGCCAATTTGCACGACAGGGAAAACTAATGGAGGCCAGTTTGCACAACAGGGAAAATTAATGGAGGCCAGTTTGCACAACAGGGAAAACTAATGGAGGCCAGTTTGCACAACAGGGAAAACTAATGGAGGCCAGTTTGCACAACAGGGAAACTTGCACAACCGAGAAAACTAATAGAGGCCAGTTTGCCCAACATGGAAAACTAATGGAGGCCAGTTTGCATAACGGACATGATTCGCACTTCTGTTTCTCCCAGTTAATTCGTCACTGGTCCCTCCAAATCTTCATTAACATTTGGTATTTTCCCTGCTGTGTGTCTAGTCGTTAGTTCCTCGTGGGGCAGGGACGAGCGTGTGTGGCCTAGAGTAGATGGACTTGCGAGTTACTACAGCTAAATATATCCCGTGCATCTGTAGTCAGACGCTTTAATCCGGGAGAAGGTGGCCACGAACACATCCTTCTCTCGTCTTGTATCAGGCTGCCTTCCCTCCGACTCACACCACCATCATTCATTAGCATCTAGATCCCGTTCCTCCACGTCATCCTTGGTCTCCTCCAGATATCTCCTTCAGGAGAAAGAATAAATCGTTGCTGGCGATCAGTAACATACTGAAACACGAAATACCGTACAGCGTGTTAGTCCCTAATGAGGTTAGGAAGGGAGGCTGTGTGAGGCATGCCTGGACTGGTGGCGTATCTAATAATAATAATAATGATGATGATGATAATAATAATAAATTATCGTTAGCGATCTCTTAAATTCTGAAACATGATATGAAGCATTTTGTTACGTGTTTAGTTTCTAGTGTGGCGAGGGACGGAGGCTGCTGACTGGCGGGCGTGTGTGGCCTTGGCAGGGTTGACGGGTACAGCAATACAGAGAGAGAGAGAGAGAGAGAGAGAGAGAGTTAGTAGTAGTAGTGGGATTTAAACACGGGATGATGCGTCATGATAAACTGCACGCCATCCCTTCCATTCTGATTCACGACCACCATACTACTGTGTGTGTGTGTGTGTGTGTGTGTGTGTGTGTGTGTGTGTGTGTGTGTACGCTCGCCAGTCGGTTACGTAAACACCTCAGTAACTTAAGGTGGAGGTCGATGTGTTGTGTTGGTGAATATTTGATGGTGCGTTATTGTGTTGTTTGTAGTGGACCGTACGTGTGTGCTTAGGATGGATGTTCACATTTATCATCATCATCCTCGTTATCATCATCACAACTAACAACATCCTCATCCTCATCATCATTGCCACGACTAGCCTACCGGCATCATCATCATCATCATCACTACTGCCATTATCATCACCAGTATCTCGAGGACCATCATTGCCACAACCACAGTATTCTTCTTCAGTAACACCAGGATCACAGCTACCATCATCACAACTACCACCGTCATTATCATTACCACTATGACTGCTACTACCACTGTCATGATCACTACCATTCCTATTGCTATATCTCAGCCACTATCACCACTACCATTGTCTGTACCTCTACCATCGCCACTACCTTCATCACCACCATTACTATGAACGCAAATATGTCCTTCCATCATACCTCATACACTCACTTCCCGTACCACCCTTCCGACAAAAGAACGGAAGGATCATCATCATCATCATCACTTCTACCACATCACAAGCGTCTGTTATTATTATTATTATTATTATTATTATTATTATTGTTTTTATTTTTATATTATTATTATTATTATTATTAGTAGTAGTAGTAGTAGTAGTAGCAGCAGCAGCAGCAGCAGCAGTAGTATCACCAACAGGACCACCACATCATCATTTACTACAGTTTCGTTATTAATCATTGCTCAGTGATACCCAGCCCAACCGGACTGTCTTTTATTCTATCATTTTGGATGGATGGATAGATAGATCGATAGACAAATAGACAGAAGGACAGATAGGCGGACAAATAGATAGACAGGTAATTAGACGGATGAATGGATCTATGTAAGGCCAACCTAATCCTGATAGTATAAGGGGGAGAGGGGGAAACTACATATAGGGATTGCGTGTTCCTTAGCGTCACGCGAGATACAGATAAACTCTAATGTTATCTGTACTCTGCTGTGAATAACGATATCAGATAGTGTGAAAGGTACACACCTGTACTGTAATGGTCAGTATTTATTTATGTATTCATTTGTTGATGGTATATTTGCTTAGTCTTTATTATGTATGTATTTATTTATTTACCGTTGTCTGTTTGTTTTGAGGACAGTTCCGTTCACATAGGCTACACAAAGGTAACCTCATTTCTCTCTCTCTCTCTCTCTCTCTCTCCATTACTGGAGGTCCTTCCTAAACAAAAGGAAAATCGTCTGGAGGCAGCCAGAATATATATACTGTATATATTCGGTATATATATATATATATATATATATATATATATATATATATATATATATATATATATAACCATGGTAGTGAAGGAGTGAGGCAAAATAAAATAGTTTGGGGGTAGCAAGACAACAGAAAACGGCATCGTATTGAAGGGCAGTGGGTCTGGTTGGGCTGGCCCTTGACTACAGTGCGAGAATAAGACAAGGGTAACAAAGGTGGAGGAGAGGGAGAAGAATAGGAAGACGAAAAGAAGGAGGATGAGGGCGAAGACGAGAAGAAGCAGAAAAAAATGAAGGAGAGGGAAAAGAAGAAATTAGAAAATAATAATAATAATAATAATAATAAACATCTTAAGCAACACCTCTTGCCATAAATAAATACACGGCGACGCCCTTGTGGCTGGGGGGTTTATGGCACGCGATAAGAGGGCACAATAAGATAAGGCTATCGAGAGGGGTGGACTACGGTGTGTGTGTGTGTGTGTGTGTGTGTGTGTGTGTGTGTGTGTTTTATGAAAGAGGGGTTTGGTAGACCGTAGGTGGGAATTAGCCTTATCTGTATATTGCATCGGCCTGGTTTTCATCACCATTATCATCATCATCATCATTAATAGTGGTAGTAGCAATTGTAGTAGTTATAGTAGTAGATTATGTACTGCATGTATTTTATCTCAGACTTCTTTTTTTCAGCTTAGGGAAACTTTTGGAACTGGAAGGGTTACATCCTGCCTTCATTAACCTCATCACTGGCAGAGACCCCTCTCAAATATGAATAAGCGTTTGGAGGTAGCAAGAATGGACAATACGTGATCGAACTGAAGGGGCTAATATCTTAAGTGCCATAACGCTTTTTTTTTTGTTATTGTGGAACGATTGTTATGGTTGTTGTTCGTTCGTTCGTATCGTTTATAAAGGCTCCAACATGCTTGCCTGCGTCGGCCTTGGTTTCCTGATGTCGGCTGTCCACGCTGCTCGATCTCTAGCAGTCTCCTTGTTCAGTCCCGTATCCCTGAGGTTATACCTTATGACCTCGTCCCAGGTCTTTTGTGGTCTGCTTCATGCAACTCTTTCTCGGATATTCACACTTCTCACCATCCTCACCGAAATGTCATCTTCCATCCTCTCGACATGCCCAGACCATCTCAGTCTACCCCTCCTCAGTCCATCCTTCCCCTCAACTCTTCAGTCGCATTCCTAGCCCCCCCCCCTCTTTCCAGGCCTCGCATTCAAGGATTCACTGCACATGAATTATTATTATTATTATTATTATTATTATTATTATTATTATTATAATACCCGGTTCTTTGGGGATCTTTCTTGTCACAGAAATTGATGAAGGCTATTTTCAACACTTCCGGCGCTTAGAGTCTCACCTAAGTTGGAGAATAATCGTCTGCTGGTAAAAAAGAATAAACAAAATCATTGTAGGAAAAGTTGAACCCTTCAGTACGGTGATTTTTCTTTACTTCATTCTTTGCAACCACCGGACGATTTTATTCAGCTGTGAGGAAACCTGTCGTGCTGAAGGGATGGATAAATGATGGTTTATATGTATTTATATTTTACTTATTTCATTAACTTCAGTCCATCCAGCATCGGGCGACTTTGTTACGCCTTACTTTTGCCACTGTAAGGGTAAGAGAGAGAGAGAGGGGGGGGGTTCTTCCAGTTTGAAAAAATCATCTGAAGCCGAATGAGATCGTCTGGAGATAGGGAGAATTAATTAGTGGGGTTTTATCATAGTAATAAGAACTAATTATATGGGATTTTATCGTCGTAGCGAAAATTAATTAAAGGGGGTTCTATAGAACTAGCTAGAATTAATTACGTTTTAAAATTATACGAACGAGAATTAAAGTTTTTTATTAGTAGCGAGAGATGAAGGGATTTTATCGTAGTCGCGAGATTTGATTATATGGATTTTTATCATGAGTGGTTAACCTATTCACTACAAAATGTCTCTCAAGCTGTGAAAAAAAAAAAAAAAAATCGCCTGAGGGAGGTAAGAAGAAGAGAGCTGGGTACTGAAGTGATTAATGGAGACTATTTCCCTTTGGCCACAAAGATCCTCACTTACTCAAAAATAAAATCGGCTGGTGTTGACGGGAATAAAACATTGCAGTAGTAGTAGTAGTAGTAGTAGTCCTAGTAGTTGCAGACAGTAGTAGTTGGTAGTAGTGGTGGCAGCAGCAACAGTAGGAGGAACAGTAGCACTCGTATTAGTGAGCCCGGTGGACCGCAGGCCGAAGTTGTCCTGCCGCAGTTCACCATCATACTTTCGGGGGACAGGGAGGGGATTAAGGGACGTGTGTATAACCGGGCAGCTCCACCACCTTGTCCTATCGGTGCCAGCACGTGAAGGCGTCATGGTACTGAAGGGGTGAGGTATCGGTGTGGGAAGTACCCCTAGATTACGTTATCGCCCTGAGTGGCGTATGAGTGGTTTGGGGAATGTCATGACTCCTCTTCATATGCGCTTTGTTTCAAACATTACATCTGGAATATCGTAACTCCTTTTTCTTAGGGATTTGTTCTGCACAGGACACCTCAGTATCTTCTTACTTTATGCTACTGATGCAGATTATGTTGATATTAAAGCAGTACGGTATAAATTATATACATACAAGGGAATTTTAAAGTGTAATATGCAGAGTAAATCGCTACGGAAGGGGCGTTACGAAATCTCGAAAGCCAGTAGCCTAAAATAGACCCTGCGTACGACTGCCACTCTCTCTCTCTCTCTCTCTCTCTATCTATCTCTCCCAGCTGAATAAAATCGTCGTGAGAGCAGGACTCAAGACCTAGGGAGCTCCTGCACCGTTTCACATACAACCCTCATCCCTGAAAAAATAAATAAATAAATAAAAAACGGGATCGATGGCTTCCTGAGCGATGTTTCTCCATATTTTTTTTTCATATTTTGTTTAATGCCACCTTCAGATATGTGTATTTTTTGCTTTGGATAGATTTTTCGAACGGGGGGGGGGATAGATACAAATTTGTATAGCCCATTCAGTACGAGAGATTCTTCCTGTTCTATCTATCACCCTTTTTTTCTTTTTCCCTTCTTTCTTCCTTTTTTCTTTTTTCTATAGGTTGGGTAGGGTAGATAGTGTACAGGTAAGGTAGGATAGTAAGTGTACAGGTAGGGAAGGACAGAAAGTGTACAGATAGGGGAGGATAGCAAGTGTACAGGTAGAGGAAGATAGAAAGTGTACAGGTAGGGGAGGATAGAAAGTGTACAGGTAGGGGAGGACAGAAAGCGATGATGAAGGTGGTGGAGGTAGGGTAAGTACAATAGCAATAAGGACCATCGCAGCAAAATAACCTAAGCTCCTCATCCCGTGGTTCAAGGACGGGGTGGTCAGAGCAGGTACACGCCACTGGGAAGTCACGCGAGGCCACCACAACCACCACAACCACCACGAGCAGGAGTCAGGCAGGGAAACGTGGCTCTCTTTACTGTAACTTTGGCCCCAGCACTTCTTCCTTAGCGATTTATTTTATGGATACGGCTAGTTAATATCCTTTTGCACATTATTCATCCAGAGTATGGCGATATTAGAAGGAATTTTATAACACGAGGTAGTAAAGTGTAATAAGTAAAATAAGTCGGTTAGGGAGAGGTGTTAGGAGCCTCCTTTTCCGACGAGAATACGGGTCTTGGCCTAAAATTGCCGTCTGTCCATCCTGAATGCCCAGTCGTAGGAATTGATGAACACCTAGAATCTGATGCTTGTCACGAAGAAGTGCTGTGGAATGGATGTAGAGCCGTAGCATTGTCATTAAACTGCGTGTTATAAGCTGTAAAAGGACGAAAATCAGTGCCAGGTGTAGGTGAAAAGAGCATAGGCATCTTACTGAGTGGCTTTGGAGATTCCGTAACACGTCTTCCTTAGCGATTTATTTTCCACTTGACATAGTATCTTGTATGTTATTAATGCGAACCGTGTCGATCTTGAAGTGATATAAATAACGTACAAGAGCATATGAGATAGGCTATGATATGCAAAATAAATCGATAAAGAAGAGGTGCTACGAAACCTCCTTCGCCGCCTAGCATACTGCCCAGGGAAACATGGGTCGCTGGGACTGTAGTTGTTTCACCTTAACTTGGTCCAGATTTTTGTCCCTTTGGAGCTTACTTCAGGTAGCCCCGCGACAGAAAAAGACACGGTTCTACATCCTTTTCGTAGCACTTCTTCGTGACCAGCATATTATAGTGCTAATCTGTTGCTATAACTGAGTAGTCAAGATGGAGAGGTGTTAATATTAGGCCAAGTTAAAGTAAAAGGAGTATAGACGGTGGTTGGACTCTCAAGCTTATCTAGTTCTTAATTTGGGCAACACGTTATCTCAGCGGCCTCGGTGATGTGTGAGTATGTGCTCATTTTGCTTGACGTTCTGTTGCTAGTTTATTTTCTTACTCTCCTTCCTCGTTTCTGAATCTTACCTCACCTCTTCTTTAGATGAGAAGACTAAATGATAATTGTGACGGTGGTGGTGGTGTGTAAGGTTTTGTTGTAATTTAGTTAAAATACGCAGCGCAGTTACCCACGTATTTCCGTTCGTGTTTCCCCACATGGAGTCTTTACTGCCCCTTACTATTAGCTTAAATTTGCCATCTGTCCATCTTGAATTCTGAGTTGTAACAATAGACTAACGATGTCATATGATATTGTACCGTTTTTACCCTAACCTTCCCTAAAATTGTTGTCTCTCCATCTAGAATGCCGAGGTGTAGGAAGAGAGTAACACAAGAATATGATGCTAGTCATGAAAAGTGTTTTGTAAAGATGTACAGCCATAGTGTTGCCTTATTTAGCCCATAGTTTAGTGAAATTAGCTGCAACAAGACAAAAACCTGAACCAAGTTAAGGTAAAAGGGCTATAGTTACGAAGAAGTGCAATGGAAAGAATGCAGAGCCACAGTATTGTCTTTTTCTGCCTCTGAGCAACATCAGATTGCCTGCATATTGAAAATCTGGGACAAGTTGAGGTGAAAAGAGTATAGTATGTAGCTATCTCGTAGTTCTTCTGTAGGAACCTTATTATCGCCGGCTTAGGAGTATGTTAAAGATCTCTTCCTTGCCTGTTTAATTTCCCTATTACGTCTTGTTTTTCTCGTGTGTGCTTTTCGTATCTCCTGCACTTAAATATCTATGTATCTGTCTGTCTGTCTATCTATTTATCTATTGCCAGATACCTTAATCCTGTAAGAGGTGGCCACAGACAGATCGCCTCCACGTCCCCCTATCCTCTACCATTTCGCTGCCCTCCCTCCAACTCACGCTTCTCCTCATATATCTTTCCACTCCATCCCTCTATCTCATCCTTGGTCTCCCTTTCCTTCTGTCCCCCACCCCACCTCACTCACCTACACTCTTCTGGTCAATCTCTCATTCTGCATCCTCTGTTGACCTTAAATCGGAATACACTGTGCATAAATAAAAATACAAATGTATATCCTTGTGCCATATTTAGCACATTACACCTCAATATTCTCTTCTTTATTTTTTGCCTCACGTTAACTTAAAACTAAAATAAATAAACGAATAAATAAATAAGCAAATAAAAAAATAATGACAAGATGTTATTACCGTAAGGAAAAAACTGTTAGAGCCCCTTACCCCTTCACTGCGGCGACATATTTTTTCATTATTAAGTTTAGACTATTTCTGTTTATACTTGGATGGACTTTTCTAACTGGAGGGGTTAGATATGGCCTTCATTAACCCTTTCACAACTATAGTGCTTTTACTCTAACCTGGCCTAAAATTGCCACCCCTCCATCTCGAATGCTGAGTTATAAGAAGAGGTTAACACTGGAATATGGTGCTAGTCAGGAAGAAGTGCTATGGAAAGGATGTACAGCCGTAATATCGCCCTAGTATGCCACTGACTTAAGGGACGTGATATATGCCGCAAAAGGTCGCAAATTTTGGCCAGGTTAAGGTGAAAGGAATGTAGCGTAGATGTCCTTCCTGGCTTAAATGAACTCGTATGTTGTTAGTCAGAATGATATGAATAAATGTACGTCCTGGGGCCGCATGAGGTGACGGTACGTGCCTAAATGTTGTGTGTGTGTGTGTGTGTGTGTGTGTGTGTGTGCAAATTAAGAGAGCTAATCATGACACAGGTGTTTCTTTACATTAGAACTTCCTTGTCACACCAACACATCACGTTACAGCACACTACACCTACACTACACCACACTACACTACACTACACTACACTGCACCACATCACACTACACTACACTACACTACACTACACTAAGGTGCATTGTATTGCACTGCATTGCATCCATTGCACTGCCTCATACCACATTACACCACGTCACATTACATCATATCACACCACACCAAACCACACATCACATCACACCACATCACATCACATCACCACATCACATCACATCACACCACATTACATCACAGCATAGCACACCACATCACGTCACATTACATCACACCACACCACATCACATCACATCATCCACACCACATCACACCACATCATCCACACCACACCATACCACATCACATCAGATCACATCACACCACACCACACCACATCATACATCACCACATCACATCACATCATACCACATCACACCACACCACATCACATCAGATCACATTACACCACACACCACACCACATCACATCACACCACACCCATCACATCACATCACATCTCATCACACCACATCATATCGCATCACACAACATCACACCACACCACACATTACACCACATCACATCACATCACACCACATCGTCACACGAAACTGAACTGCATTGCACTGCACTGCGCCACACCAAACTCTCTCTCTCTCTCTCTCTCTCTCTCTCTCTCTCTCGTCCCACATTATTTTCTCTCCATTTCACAAACGTATCCTAATGCCTTTAAGTAGGAAGAGTAACATACTGCCTGGCTTAGTGAAATTAAGGTATGCTCCTCTTACAGTGCCTTGGCCTAAAACTGCCCACTGTCCATCTTGAATACTGAGTTGCAACATTTAACACTAGAATATGACGTTCACCACAAAGAAGTGCCGTGGGAAGGATGTAGAGCCGTAGTACCGTCTTTTTCTACCACTGATCTACGTGAAATAAGCTGCAAAAGAACAAAACTCTGAGTCAAGTTAAGGTGAAAGAACTGTAGTAACTCCCAGCACAATATAATACATCGACTAGTTCACGTAGTTTTGTTCCTACTTTGTGTATTATAAAGCATGTTTTATTTTTTACATAAATCTTAATGCATTTGAAAGGGACGATGTGCAGCCATGTCTCCATTTGTCAGTAAGTCGTGTATAAGATTGTGAATATGAAATTGATAATGATTTGATTAAGAAAGCATAAGATAGGAGTTGCATTCCACTTTCCTCTAATGTTGATGCCACGGCTTGTCTGTATTGATTTCAAGGCTGTATCCTGTCTGGCTGCGGGTTAAAATTCCAATGCTTGCAATACAGGTTCATAAATAGCGCTCCACTAGAAACCCACCTGGTGATATGTGTTATGGGGACGGCTCAGTCAGCTGGTGTGAACGTTGGTGTGACAGTCAGAGTAGGAAATGCATAAATGATGGAGGATAGACATCGATATCTCTGATCCGTCCCCGCAACACACAAGATATCGCCCTGCGGAGTTGAAGAGGAGCGTTATATATGGACCACCATGTATATTACGAGAGCAGTGACTTACTCTGTACTGTTTTAAGGCCTTGATACCGTAGGATGTTAAGTAGGTGATATATTCCTCTTCAATCATAACAAAGACAATACAGGAAGCCAGATCGAATAGGAGCTACACCTATTACAGCTGCCATTTTGAAGATCCATTTGCTAAGAACGACTACACAATAAACTTAGTAGTCACGCATTACTTACATTATTTATTACATCTGTCAAACTCTGTCACACACTTCCCACCTGTAATTACATACCTAATCATACGGCACCACAGTTCATCCTCCCACCCTTTACATTATTCCACCAGTTACAGGCATTTTATGAGTGTAGTGTGGAATGTAGTAATGGATATACTTGTTGAACTCTGAATCGCCTCCCAGCCCAGATGCTCTCTTGCTGTTTATATCTCTTGTTTCTGCGCTTTTTTTTTTTTTTATCCCTATTCTGAGCAATCATTTTATCTTTTTTCCTTATATATACATTGTGTGTGTGTGTGTGTGTGTGTGATGGTGGGCGGACCGACCTTATATCACATAGGAGGCGGTAGAGGCCATCCGTGCCTGCCTTAGCTTGGCAACTCACACACACACACACACACACACACACATACCAGGCAGCAGTGTGTCTCATGTGTCACCCACATTATATGCCAACCACAGTCTCGCCTGCCTCATTTATTCTTCTCTTCATCCAACTCACTTTTTCAACCCTGGCGAAATTATTATATTTTATTTGTAACACCAGGCTCCTTTATTGCCCTTAGAGGATGCTAGTAACCCGTTTAGCAGAAGGTCAGTGTTATTACATTTATTCTCGTCACTGTTGAATGATTACCTGTCGCTGATTTGTTTTCATCCTCGTCGGGTAAGGAGGCAAATAAAAAAAATACCGGTATCAGACATGTTTTGTTGTCATCTCATGCTTTGGAATCTGTCGCAGAAAAGTAGATGGCCGTCCACACTCTCGCATTGTTTTGATACGGTAATAAGGCGGCAAATGTTAGTAGGTTGATTATTATTATTATTATTATTATTATTATTAATTTATGGATGACGAGGACGACTTTCACGTTAATGATGATGATGATGATGATGATGACGACGACAGTCATTTGAGCTGATAGATAATGCGAGTGAGAGCCTGCGTGAGTATATCGTGGACAGGCAGGGTGCGGCCTCGTTAAAACACTTGTAAGGAGAGTAAGACACTGTACCACGAGAATCACTTCATTGTGCGCCCGGGGATCGAACCCAAGTACAGATGAAGGCAAGACAAGGCACGTTATGAGCCACCCGGAGCCCGACATAGGAGGCTCACGTAGTATATACCTCTTTCTTAGGGATTTATTCTGCTCTTGACGCCGCAGTATCGTCTTTCGTGGTTATTGATGTAGACTATGCTGATATTACGATATAAATAACATGCAAGAAAATGTCGACCCTTGCGATGCAAAGTATATCGCTTAGGAACAGGTGTCACGAAGCCTCCACTGCCTACTCAAAATACAGCCCTTATTCTCATCAGCTTCCTCGCACCTCTTGCTCACCTGTATATTTGTTTTCAGTGGTGAGCCTGGGAGTTGTACGACGGTATTGTGATCTCCATTGTAACGTGCGGTATGAGTGTGAAGCTTGGACTTTGAAGGGAAGACACAGAACGAGAGAGAGAGAGAGAGAGAGAGAGAGAGAGAGAAATGGAGCAAGGTATCTAAGAGGAGCGTATGGAGTTATGTGAAGATATAATGACAGTATTGTATGCAAGGGAGGTAGAGAGGGAGAGAGAAACCGATGATGAGGTAAAGGGATAAGGTTGAGAGATAATTATATGAATGAGGGTGAAGTGAACTGGAAGGAGGGCAGCGTGATGGCCGAGGAGAGGGTGACTTGGAGGCGGTTTATTCGTTGCCACCCCATCCGGAACTAAGGGGTCTGGCTAGCAGTAGGTAGATAGTTGTAGATTTATCGATTTTTGTTATTCATTTTATAATTTATGTGCCAAGTAAAAATTTCAATATATTTTTGGTATCCATGTATGATTATTCGGCGGTAGTGACCTCTGATGTTACGCTGACGTGATTGGATATTTTTGTCAATCATTATGCATATAGTGGCTTTAGAAGACTCCTTAATATGTTTTCTTTGGTGATTAATTTTTTGCATCCTTACTCCTTCAGCCCGGGGACAACTTTTTAAATGCTTGTTACTGCCAGAGGTTTTTATTTTAGCATAGTGGGGTTGAAGGGGTTAAATTGAGTTTCTGACCTTTTCACAACGAGACCTCTTCCCAGCGCTGCATAAAATCGTCCGTTCGGTACCCAGAATAAAATAGGAAATAAGCAGTGAAGGGGAGATCAGTCTCTTGTATATTATTTATGCAGTTCATGTATTATCAGTTGAGACATGAGGTGACCTAATGTACTCGTGTAAAGCAGTATTTGACCCCATGTCTCTAGTATTTCCCACAATTTATTTCGGTATTATCAGTTAAACATAACCTGACCTAATACACAAAGGAATAGTAACCGCCCCCTTTTTTCTCCTTCATTCGGGTTATAGAACAGACAGTATAATGCAGATTAGGGGATATACCCACTCACAATCTCTCACACTCACTCACTGACGTTGCATTAACTTTATGGCACAATCTTATTTGCACTCGCTCCTCCTCCTCGCCAAGAACGTTTACGACGCAAACGTTCGCGCAGTCTTAGCGGATCTCGGGCGTTATTTTACTGATGCGTACTTCCACACTTATTTTCATTTTCTCACTCACAGTTACTCACACTCATGCTAAATCATTCACGATTTTTCACAAACTCGCTTTAACACATTACTCACAGTCGCACGTTTACACTCAGTGACTACATCATTCACCCACCTTCTCGCTCACATAGTCATTCATTTTCACCTACTTTCACACTCACACTTTCACCTAATCTCTCTCTCTCTCTCTCTCTCTCTCCGCACCAGATAGCATTCTCTCCGACTGTCACACACACACACACACACACACACACACACACACACACACACACACACACTTCCATACTTCGCTTTTTCAGTTGGGCACTCGTTCACACTTTGTATGTAAAGACTGGGCAAGTGTAGCCACATACTGCATCGCTTGTGTCCCTATTGATTGATTGATTTGCCTCCATATTTTTGTTACGGCCTCCCACATCTTCTGTTGATTGATTGATTTACCTCCATATTTTTGTTACGGCTTCCCACATCTTTTATCTGTCCAGCCCACCGTTACACCAGGATGACGCAAAGGAAAACAAAAGAAGCCATGAGGGGAGGGAGGCGAAGTGCAGAAAAGCCTCCACTTCCCCCGATCCGTCAAGCCATATGTGAAATTCGAGCAGAGAGTAAAGTATGTTTGGTTTCTCTTCCTTGATACTGAATGCGCTGTAACGTGGCATGGAGGATGGCCATGGCTACATTTAATGCTCACAGTTCTAAATAAAGACCGTCGGAAATCACGTCATACGACGACTGGTACCAGTGTGTGTAGGTCAGGCATGGAAGTATAGGGACTAGGGATA
Organism: Coenobita brevimanus; assembly: GCF_032717465.1. Classification (NCBI taxonomy): domain Eukaryota; kingdom Metazoa; phylum Arthropoda; class Malacostraca; order Decapoda; family Coenobitidae; genus Coenobita; species Coenobita brevimanus. Next base: position 9,336,085 of record NC_137050.1, on the reverse strand, counting down.
GGGTAATAAAGGATAGCATTCACTGTGACCCGTAAATGATTAGAAGATAGTATTTTGTTTGTTGTAAGCATGGACAGATAGACGCCAAAAGCAAACGACACTGGTAGTTTTTATTTATAGTCCAATGTACTCAGTGTTGCGTCTATAGTTTTTGCACTGAAACTTACGTGCCTCGCCTGTAATAAATGATATTTTGAAATAATACCTTTTGAAAAGAAATCTAATTTTAGTCATTATTATTTTAGTGTTCACTGTAAATCAACTATATACCGACCTCCTGAGGACTGCCGCCGGTTCCAGCACAAGTCGTCGCCAGAATCGGAACACACTATAATAACACAGCGTACTGACTCAGCAGGGTAAACAAACAAGCAACCGAGAGTAAATGATTCTGATGTTGCACGTGGATTATGACACGATTAAAAGTAGTGACTAGTGGCAAAAAGTTAAAACTCGTAATGCTTGCATAAAAGTACTGTTGTGTATAGGTAATTACATTCAACTTCAAGAAAGTGTGGTGTGCGTGTTCAAGAGCCTTATCTCATCTAGCATTCAGTCTGACGTATCAGTGGAACTCATGGGTGGAGATCAATGGTCTAATCTGGATTGATTAGTAATCATAATGTTCGTATAGTACGTGTACATGTAGCTTCATAATTATTTATAGCAAACTCAGCTGTAACAGGTTAGCAAACGGCATAAGGCGCTTAGCCGCGGTGCTCGTGTCCGTAACATGAGTTTTTGAGTTTGTGTGGGGAGCTGTTCACCCCCTATCCTGGGATACAAGGTCACGTTATCATCCAGGCTGCCAGAGTTACCGATTTTTTCACCCATAAGTACAGCTATTTTATTGTTATTTTTTTGGAATGGAGGGTTTTCATGTTTTTCTGTCGATATTGAATTTTCATGACAAATAACTCATACCTCTGTAGAGGGATGAAGTCATGTGTGAAATGAAATCCTGAAAGTCAGTCAAAATACAGTACTGTACATCCATCCATCCATCATCTAATCCAGCGTTGTCCCATGAGGAGCGTAGGAGCCTGGGGCTAGGCAAGTTGGTCCTGGCATTTAAGATGAGAGTGACCAGCCTCATTCATCTCAGAGTGGCATTATGTAAGCAATAAACCCCAACCACCTCTTGGATATAAACCTGCACTGGCTCAATCTGACTGGAGCACCTTGCTTACCCACTAGACCACCAGGCACCATAAATTGGGTATATGGATAGTGGTAGGTGGTGGCAACCATCATCCACTCACTTGATGTAGTGCTGCCTACTTCTTCCTTAGCCTTTATCATTCTTTTTCTGTGTCTGCCCTCCTCTCTTCCTATTTCTCCCATCTTTCCTGTCACTACTTAATGCTTTTCTTTCCGTTACAGATGGTTTTACATTGAGTGACAAGCCAAATGATTTCCTATAAGCCAAGAAACCATTTACAGTGCTGGGTGGTAACCATATAACCAAACCATACGTGCTCCCTACGTGTCAAGTGGGTTGGTGGAGGGTTAATGCCCCTCCCTGAAAAACAAATAACTCAGAGTCAAATGGCCACCCCGTACGGGATTATGGCGTCTGGCAATAGATAGATAGATAGACAGATAGTTACCACCCAGCATTGTAAATGGTTTCCTGGTGTACGGGAAACCATTTAGCCTGTCGCTCAGTGTAGAGTCACCCATAGACAGAAGGAAGAGGAAGAATGAAGGAAAGAATACAAAAGAGTAAGGAAGGAAAGAAGAAATTAAGAAAGGAAAGGGCAGGCATCCGAGAGCAGCACAACATTGAGTGAGTGGATGGTTAGCGTCCCCATATACCAACATCAAAATAAAAAATAATATAAAAAACAATACTGTAATTAAAATCTACTGCTGCTAACCTAACTACTTACTCCTTTTTCTGTGTCTACTCTCCTCTTTTCCTGTTTCTCCCATCTTTCCAGTCACTTCTTACTGTACAGTATTGCTCTTCCTTCCATCTCAGGTAGCTTTACATTGAGTGACAAGGCTAATGGTTTCCTGTTAGCCAGGAAACTATTTACAGCATTGGGTTGTAACCATATAACCAACCCACACAGGTTCCCTTCATGTCAACAAGTGGGTTGGCGGAGGGTTAGTGTCCCTCCTTGTAAAGCCACTAAGACAAACAGCCACCCCTTAGGGGATTGTACCATCAGGTAGAAAATGCCTCCCCCCCAAAAAAAAAAAAAAAAAAAAAAATGTAAAATCCATCATAGAAATAAAGAAAATGGTGTGACTAATGAAGGAATGTGGCCCAACTGGAGGGGGGGGGGCAAAGCCCCCCCAGGCCCCCCAACGACATTTACCATCAAACTGCCACTAACTCAAACCTTCAGAGCAGCTCAAAATTGTCCATGAAGAACTGTGAAAGGCGCTTACCTTGGGGAGGTGTTGTTTTCGGCCTATTTGGTTGTCTCGGCAACTCCAGGGATGGGATTGGGGGCAGGGTGACTCAGTGGTAGAGTGTCAGACTTGGGACTGGGGGGTCTTGAGTTTGAGCCATGCCCAGTAGCTGCCATGCTGGGAAGGGTAGTGCCCTTCTGTCACCAAGCAGGGCTATATGATCTAATGAGGTTTAGTTCGGGGGAATGTTTCCCTTTCCCTTTCCAGGGATGTGAATTGTGGTGCACGTCACTTCTTTGCCACATGGAGCCAACTGTGGGGGATATAATTTTGCTGCATGAAACAGGAAGGAGTGGAGTTCATGTTCATTTTGTTTTTTTATGATAAAATACCTTGATAGGTATGGTACTGCCAAAGATATCTCACCTGGATACCAGGGCACTTAACCCACTCCTTTGCATCGCGCCACAAAACCTTAGTTGTCTGCGCATGAACGAGTGTATTATGTGATGGATATATCCTTGTCTGCATGCTACCCACTTATCACTACTGTTTTATTATGGGAAGTAGTGTCTTGTGGTTCCTTGGCTCTCCCTTTCGTTCAGTGTCCATTAAGGGCACAGTAAAACAATGCCTGGAGCTGTGCTTAATCCCTTCAGATGACTGAATTTTTGTTACCTTCCATCCATAGTTATATTTTCCACTCACTAAAAGAGTTTCGTCAACCTTAACATCAACCCCTTGCCCACAAGTTTGCTTTTGATTTTGAAACCAATATCCAGTGACTTCAATCCAAAAGCTCCTCCAGCTGGCACTTGCTCATCATCTGATGTGCATGTTCTCAAACACTGAGGAGTGGTGCCATGATCAGTCTAACCATAAATTAATGTACATCAAGATTTGCCAGGGCTGCAAGTGAGTTTTCCAAAAATGTGACTTTCAAATTGCTGGTTTGAAAACCGCACTTTCTTCATTTTTATGTCTTTCGAATCACGCAAGTGTGACTGCACTGCCCTGCCAAACACGCTTTTCTTCCCAGTACCAGCAAAAATTGCCACAATTCGGACACATTACTACAGTCAGTATTACAGTGTGTTGATGGAAAAAGTTCAAACTCACTGCATTATTTCTTAACAAATTGAGATGACCTTGAAGAAATGGAGGCAACACTTGTTACAGGAGGCCATGTTGAAATGGCTCACCTTTTCCCCACCCATGTAAGCCTGGGAGACTTTGTGTTGGGTCGGGTCTCTGTTAATGGTCCTCATTTGTTAATTTAATAAGCAAGCCAAAGGGTTAGTTCAAGTTGAGTTTATGGAGGGCGCTCATTGGTTCATTTATAATGCGTGTCAATGGGTCAAGTACATTAGTTCCAGAAAGGCCGTGAGGTGGCAGTATCTCTTAATTTTCCAGTTGTCACAGCGTAAAGATCCTGCATTATGTGTAATAGGTGCATTAATTACTATCTATCTATCTATCTGTCTATCTGCCTGTTGCCACATGCCTTACCGGTAATCCTGTAAGGGGTGGCCACAAACAAAGCACCTCCTTGTCACCCTGTCCCTTGCGATTTCACTGCCCTGCTCCCAGCTCATACCCCCCACTCTCATATACTGTACCTCTCCACTCCATCCCCCCATCTCATCCTTGGTGTCTCCCTCCCTCTACCCCCCTCCACCTCACTTACATACAGTCTCCTTGTTAGTCTCTCACTTCATCATCTCCACATGGCCAAACCACCTCAGTGTGTTTCACCTAACGCTTCCTATCACATTCACATCCACACCACAATGCTCCTTCACTTCCTTATTTGTCAGTCTCTCTCTCCATGTGACTCCACATGCCCTTCTCAAATAACTCATTTCCACTGCTGTCACTCTTGACTTCTGTCCCTCCAACAATATCCAAGCTTTACTTCCAAATGTTAGCGTTGGTATCACAAAACTGTTATGTAGTAACTTTTTCACTTCCATGCACACATCCCTGTTTTTTATCACTGCTTTCAAGGAACCAGCAACCTTTCTTCCTTGTTGTACCCTTTCAGGCACTTCACCCCCTAAATTTCCATCTTGACTCGTCACGCTACCCAAGTACGGCTACTTATATGCAGTCATATTTTCCATTTCCTCCTCATTCAGCCTCGCTGTACATTCACTGACATCATTTCTCTCAAAGACCATAGCTTTACTCTTCTCTACATTCACCTTTAGATTCCGTTTCTTACACACTCTCCCGAACTCATCCACCAAGCCTTGCAGCTCCCCTTCATCTTCATTTAACAACACAGCATCATCTACAAACAACAGTACAGGGAGTTTCGAAACACTGCCCTCTCTCATTAGAGCAACCCGTATCATCTGCAAACAACAGTACAGGGAGTTTCGAAACACCACCTTTTCTCATTTGGGCCGCTCCAACATCCACAGCCCTATTTTGTATCTCTTTTATAACCCCATTAATTATGTGATGAAAATTAAAATTCTATAAGGATGCATTTGTGATGGAAGTACCATAGAGAAGACCCCCTCTAATTTGGGGAGATAATGCCATAGAACACCCAGAAAATACAAAGGGTGTTAGTGTCTGGAAGAAAAACAATTTTCAGTTATCTCCCCTAGGTGTTACCATATGTACTCATTTTTCTTACAGTCCACAGAAGGTAGATGGACACTTGAGTTTAGTGGTGGCAGCTCCCTGCGCCAACATTTGAACCCTGGTGCTAACAGGCCAACAGCTTCACAGTCAGCAATGCTGATCGCCTAGCTACGAAAGCTGTGATTTTTTATTTATGAAATACAGCAACTTATGAATACAAGCTCTATTGTGATGACAAAAGCACATTCTAAAAACAAAACAGCATTCAAACAAACAGACTTAGACAACATGTACAATATAGCAGTACCCTGTAATCCCCTTTGTTAAAATGATGACTTTTGACCAGACTATAGGCATACAACATTGTCTTGTTTTGTTAGTGCATTCTTAACAGTGGACATAACTGCTTAATGGACAATTTGCTCTGATCATCAGTGAATTAAACCATGCCTCGTATTATCTTCCAACTGTGGTACGGTACTATACTGTAAAGTTACATCATAAAATGAACTTGTATTTAAGGAATTTTGTAAAGGAATTGGTTGTCAGTTTTGAAATAAAGCTCATTAATATGTACCATACTATACTACAGTATATGGCACTTTTTTTCAGAGAAGTGTACAGTATACAAGCAAACCAGAACTATGAGTAAACATGGAGAGATTGGCTTTATGCCCGAGGGACCGGGTTATGGTAGCGCTCCGTATCCCCAGCCTGGACAGTACCCACAACCTGCACCATACCCACAACCTGGACAGTACCCACCACCAGGACAGTACCCACCACCAGGACAGTACCCACCACCAGGACAGTATCCACCAACAGGACAGTATCCTCCACCAGGCCAGTACCCACCACCTCAGCAACCAATGGCAGGTAGGATATTGGGCAGCTTTTATATACGGTACAGTATACGTATATATACTGTATACAGTATATGTACTGTATATACAGTACTGTACATATATACACAGTATATAATATATATATATATATATATATATATATATATATATAACTGTATGTCATATAACTTTGCCAAGTACAGTAAAACCTCACTGTAACAGACTATTTGGTACCCAAGCCATTCCAAAAAAGGCAAAATTCCATTAAAAGCCTCATCCGGACTTCCTCCTGCTAACCTGGACTTTTTCCAATACATCAGACATTAATCCGGATCACACCAACAGTTTTAAACTGTTTTCACTACCATTGCAGTACTGTACTGTATTATACATTCACTACAACAATCAAATGTGTATAAAAAGGCTGGTCACTCTCATCTTAAATGTCAGCACCAACTTGCCTAGCCCCAGGCTCCTATGCTCCTCATGGTACAACACTGGATTAGGTAATGATGGATGATGATGAATACTGTAATGTACACGATAAACACGTCTTTTATTTACCTTATTGTGTTGAACAGAGCTGAAGTAGTCAGACAGTCTGGACTGCTTCAGGCTTTATTGGACTTTTTCCAGTATATAAGAATTTAGTCCAGTAGCTCCTCGATTTAAAAAAAAAGCGAATTCCAGTCTACTGAAGTCCGTTATATTGAGGTTTAATTGTTCTTAGTTAGCAAGAGTGAAATGCTTTTAGCTTCTTAAATAAAGTGTTGTATTACCAGTTACAGATATTGTACTGCAGTCACAGATGCATTTATTCGTTGATTTGGGGTGATTATCCATGTTTAACATCTTGTAGCTCATGATTGTATTACACTAGTTTTGGTATTTAAGAGTAACAGTTAGTTAGAAGTAACTGCTTACCTACCCAAACAGCTTATTGTGACTAAATGCTACTTTACCCAGGCTAATGGTGTACAGTAAACCCTCTCTATGCTGAATCAGTTGGGGCGAAGCCCGATCCGATAAAGCCAATGATCCGGTAAGTTTATGCTCCCTCCCCTGAAGTGGGATTTCAAACATAATGGAAAATGAATTAATAAAATAGCATATTCTTGTATTAAAAATGAAAACTATGTCCAGTTTACACTAACTTAGCTCATAATTTCACATCCTTGTCGTAGCACTTCTTCATGACTAGCCCAAGCGGGTGGGAAAAATTGCTTCCAGCATTGGTAACTGCATTCTGAGTCACCCTGCACACAGGAAGAATCCAGTAGGCCTGTGTCATTATGCCCCAGGTAACGGATAATATACGTTAAATACAAAAAAGTATCTGGTGAGCCCTGAGTTGTCTGGTAGGTCCACATGATTCATTCCATTTAATGGATGGTGTCCGATTTGTATGACAGTTTGACCAGGGGTCCTCAAAGTGTTCGTTAAATCGAATATCCGATCTAGCGGGTTATGGTGAAGTGAGGGTTTACTGTATGATGTAATGGGTTACTGAAGGTGAAGAGGAGGAATGGAACTCTTGCAGGGGATGGTACTTCAGGATTTTGTATGTGATAATAATAATGATTCTTTTAAGTCGCTGTTGAATTATTCTTGTGTAAGGACAGTCCTGTATTTAGTTTATATGAAGGTTTCACAAAGTAGATACAGTATGTGTGCAAGATAATGTTGAAAGGTTATTTCGCTCATTGATACAGGTTCATTTCAAAGATGTTCTCAGATGAGTTTGAATGTGGTTGAGGTAGCCAGTATACATTACCAGTAGTATATTGTATGTACAGTTACAGTATAAGCATTTCCTCTCCACATTCAAATTGTGCCATTTATAGCAGCAAGCCTTATCCCGATTTTAATGATCAGAGGCTGTAAAATCCTCTGAGATTCTTGAAGCAATGTTAATTTAGTATGAAGTAAACTGAAGTCTTTGCTTAAAGAAATGTACAGTATGCAAAAGTTTTAAAATTGGCTAATGCAAGTGGTTGGTGAAGATTGTTCCATTCATCTAACTTAAAGAACAACCATGTTAAGTTAATGCTGAGATTCAAGAAGATGGATGAGCTTTTGTTACAGATGTAGCTGAAGTATTAGCAATAAGCACTAGATCTGTATACAGTGCCAGATATTTGATCATCTTTGAAACTTTTAAAGAAGTATTATGTTAACTGCAGTTTTTGGATTAGAAAAGTTGATGGATATTGTGCATAATATACTTGGCATAAGAGGTCACTGAAAATATTCTTTTCAAAGAATGTCAGGAAGCTGATGGACTTGTGCAACAAGTATTGTGCATCAAGAGGCAAGGAGGCTATCCATGATATTTTACTGGTGTACCGTACTTTGGTATTTTGTTTTGGCTAACACCAGATGAGTTTGTTAGGAACTTCTCTTTGTTGAGCAAAATATTTTGGTACAAGTATTATTTTCATGAAAGTACCTAAGTTCACCAATCACAGCAGAAAGGTTAAAGAAGCACTGTATAATTTATGTAGCCTGTATTTCTTTTATATGCATCAGTTGTATGGACTACATTGAACTACAGCTGGTGAGTTCCCTAGGTTATGGTGGGCCAGTGCCTGGCCAGGGCCCATATGGTTCCCCCGCAGGACAATATGGACAGCAACCCCCAGCTCCGTATGGCCAAGTCCCACCACAGCAGGGGCAGACAGGTATCATGCCTAGTCTGACTTTTGCAGCCACAGTAGCTGTAACTATGCATGTTGGTAGCAAGCAGACTAATGAACTTTCCTGTCCTTGTTGATATGCAATACAGTACTTATAACCTTGCATGGTTGAAGAAGACAGACTGGTAACATTGCTTGTCTTAAAATTAACGTCTCATAAAACCATTCATGCTTGAAATATGTAACTAGGCTAACCCCTTGTCCTTGTTGATGCTTTTGACAGTATACTCACACATAGTTGAATGAAGCGGACTAGGAAATTCAGTGCTGTAGTCTTCACTGGCTTAACTTCTAACCCTGCATGTCTGAAGGAAGCAGACTAACATAAATCTTTGTGTTACAGTAGCTGACGTTCAGAATAACCACACATTTTTTAGTAAAGCAGACTTGCAAAATTCATTTTCCTTGTTTGGTTTCTCACATAGTCATGCATTTTTTAATACCCAGCTTTAGTAGATTTAAGGTGAAGGGGCTGCAATAATGCTTGTTTTAGTTTCACTGTCATGGTTTTGGCTTAATCTTTGCAGTTATCCATACTTATATTCTCATTTGTATGGAGTACTTATTCCATACCACAGAAGCTTGTGAACACAAATCCTTTAAACACTTTTCTGCTTGGAATATATTAAGTGTGATGCAGAGACTGCAGCTAGAGTAAGCTTCCTTTAATGATTACCTGTACAGCATGGTATATCTTTGTAGGGAGGCCGTTTTTATGGTGTAGCTTAAGTGTTGGAACTGTCCTAATTAGAATAAACTCCAGCAAGTTCTGTCACAGGAGGTTAATCTGTGGCTTATTCATTTACCCTGTGTGATGTCAGTAAAAAAAACAAGGCTGGTGGATGTGAAAACCTTGTGTATTGAGGAATTTAAAAAGGAAATGTCTGCAGTGATTATGGGTGAATGATGCACAGCCCACAATGTAGGAACTTGTAATCTGTAAGAGAAACTGATAAAGTACTGTATATTGATTTGAAGTGCAGTAAAGTCAGTTCTTGTTCTGTAGTTTATAGTAGCTACAGATTATACATGTACACTTCATACATGATTTAACCAATTTTTTTTTTTTTTTTTCTGGACCAGTACACTTTGTATATTTGTAGAAAGGTCAGCTGTGTAACTTTATTGAAATATTACTCACTAAACCACCAGGCGCCATAATTTGGTTCTATGGTTACCACCCAGTGTAGTACATGGTTAACCTACAGCTTTTCAAGTCCAGTTGTTACACATATTTTATGAATGGAGGACACCAGTAATCTGATGTATGGATTTTTTTTTTATTAACTTGTTTTTCCTTCCTCTGTTTTGTTATTTAAATATATATATATATATATATATATATATATATATATATATATATATATATAGATAGATAGATAGATAGATAGATAGAGATAGATAGATAGATAGATATATAAAGTGTTCTGGGGAACACTTTTGTTTCATAACAATTGAAGGAATATGTAAGAAAAAGTCTGGATGGTTTGCCTGTGAAAAGAACTCAAGAATTTCCAAGGCTTGAAAAATGAGTGCATGCATACTGTATGTGGTTCATTCGACTGGCACATGTTAACAGTTCTCAGTATTATGCGTTCCTTTTATGATATTAGGATCCTGCCTATACCATTTGACAGTGGGAAATAGTTATGATGATAACATTCTGCAGGTAACTGGATGCCAGCACCAGTGGTGAGCAACTGTCCGCCGGGATTGGAGTACCTTACACAGATAGACCAGCTCTTAGTCAAACAGAAGGTGGAACTCCTAGAAGGTAATGTAATAATGCAGTTTTCTTTTATTGACACTTGATATATTTAGCTCAATACTTCGCAGTAGGCTTGTCATTTGCATATTTGTTACATTTTAAAGGTTTGTTCTTGTATATTATAACTCTGATGAGATTGTTGTAGGTTCACTTGTCTTAATAAACAGGCCACATTACAGTATTATGAATATACATTCTGTATTCTAAAACAGTAGTAATGTATGTGAATCTGAGGTAAAGGAGGGTTTACTGTTTTGTATTCTGTGTATGCTGTACTTGGATACTTCATTTCAGCAGTGCCGGTAATGCAGTTGATTGTTTTGGGGACTTACATAATTGGAATATTCTTTCCCTATAAATCCTGATTACTTGGCAATAAATAAATTGCTTACAGTACACAGTGAACAGCCAATTTTATATGCTGATGATATTACCAGAACATCTGACCACAACAGCATTGACATATATAGATAGCTCCAGACTTGAGCATACCTTCAAGCAGTATAGTTATAAACTGTACCAAACTACAGATACAGTAAGTAACCCTACCAGTTTCACCAGTCACAACAAGAGCACCAAATAACATTTCACATAATGTTAAATTACACTTCAGTTTCACATTTAGGGGTTACATAAGTACTAGGAGTGACATGCAACACATCGCATTTACATCATATTCTGAACATATAATTAGATAACAAATTTGCTCTTAAGGTAAGTGCACTCAGAGCATTCAGGCACAAGCTTGGGTCAAGAACATGTCTGGTATACAACTGCCACTTTAAGTCAGTAACAGAATACAGTATATCAACCCTATATGGATACTGAATCTGCTGAATGCACTACACAGTGCATTCCAAAACAATAAAGAAAGGTTTTTATATCATCACAAGAGGCACAAAGACAACACCTACACAGAGAAACAAACTTATGAGTCAGGGATCTTCAAAATTTGAAGAGAGCACAGTTTATTCCATTAGGACACACTAGCAATGTACTTACATCAGACAAAAGTCCACCACCAACAAATGCAAATAACAAATCTGCACTTGTATTACTTACTATGAAGTGAACAGCATTAGCTGTGGTTGCCTGCTAAAAGCAGTATCCACATCTACCTACACAGAATACATCTTGAAAGTTCAAGTGTGGTGGATGTAGGTAAACTGTGTATGTGTGTGTGTGTTTTTTTTTTTTAAATTCTGGCCACTGCCTTAGTATTCATTCATTTTAGTGACCTGGTGGATGATGGATGGGAGGTGTTAGTGTGTGTACAGTATATGTATATCTATCTGTCTATCTATCCATATGTCTATCTATCTATATCTATCTATTTCTATCTGTCTGTCTGTCTGTCTGTCTGTCTCTCTATACATATACTGTACATACTATATATATATATATATATATATATATATATATATATATATATATATATATATATATATATGTACATGTACAGTACAGTATATGTATACTGTACACAGTATATATCATTATGTAAGCATTCCACCTGATAAACAGTGAAGGACAATATTTTGCATGTTGAGTGTAACAAGTCACTTGTCTTTTTCAGCATTCACTGGATTTGAGACGTCCAACAAGTACAAGATAATGAACTCCGTAGGGCAGCAGGTATACTTTGCTGCTGAAGACACTGACTGCTGCACCCGTAACTGCTGTGGTCCCCTACGGCCATTTGATATGCGAATTTTAGATAATGGTCAAAACGAAGTAATTCATCTGAACCGCCCTCTTGCTTGCACTTCCTGCTGTTTCCCATGCTGCCTTCAGGTCAGTAAGATCAGCATTAATTAGCTGTTGTTTATATTGTACTAAATCCTGCTGCATGTAACTTCATCAATGCTGCATGGTACTGATGCAGCAGCTTTGTCAATACTGTATGATACTGGTGCAGCAACTTCATCAGTACTGTACAGTACTGATCTGTCATGGTTGCAGTTATTGGTTGAATTAGTATTATATTATTGTTATGTAAAGTTTGATAAGCTGAGAAAAGGTTTGCATGATGAGTGACTGGATGTATGACCCATTCTATTTGAACTACGTTTATATTTGCCTTTTCCTGTTGCCAAACCTTCCCACCGTGTTTAGTTGGAAGTAGGATGATGATGATAGTGATATGATTATGTATTGTGCCTTTTACAGGAATGTTAAAATGGGCAGTATAAATGCTGGCTAGGGATGCATCGATGGTTGTACACAGAACCTGCTGTTACTAGTGCCGTATGGAGAAAGCACAATAGAATATTCTTAAAGTACAGTATGAAATAGATAGAATGCACTGACGTCACTAAACCCCACCTTGCACAAAACCAGCCTCCTACTGGACATGTGCTTAGTGTCAATGCACTAAAAAAACAAATTAACTCAATTTTGACAGAGTCAGTTTGGATATTCACATTGCTGGGGATGCAACATTATTGAGAGTACTGTATGTTCACAGTGCCTTGTCAGTGGAAAATATGGCATGATACATGGAAAAAGCACAAAGAAATAAGCTTGTAATGCAAGCAGAGCTGGAAAAAGTGTCCAATACTGTAACTTAAGTAAAAGTATTGTTACATACATACATACATCATCTAATCCTGTGTTGCCTCATGAGCAGCATAGGAGCCCAGGGCTAGGCAAGTTGGTCCTGACATTTAAGATGAGAGTGACGAGCCTCACACATCCCTGAGTGGCATTAGGTGAGCAATAAACCCCAACCACCCCATGGATTAAACCTACAGAGGCCCAGTCCGGTTGGAGTGACTTAATTACCCACAAAATCACCAGGCATCGCGGTTTGGTTTTATGGTTACCACCCAGCATAGTAAATGGTTTGCACAGGAAACCTTTTGGCATGTCACTCAGTGTAGAGTCACCCATAGACAGATGAAAGAGGAAAGAAAGAAGAAAAGAAAGACAGAAGAGGAAGGAAGGAAAGAAGAAATGAAGAGAGGAAAGAGCAGTCAACCGAGAGCAGTACTACATCGAGTGGGTGGATGGTGTGCACCCCCACCTATTGTCAAAATGTTACTCAAGTAAAAGTACCCAAAATGAAATGTAAATTAAAGATAAAAAGTGTCTCATTTATAAAGCTTTCAAGTACTAAGAAGTCCATCCATCCCTCATCCAATCCTATGTCACCCCATGAGGAGAGTAGGAACCCAGGGCTAGGCAAGTTGGTCCTGACATTTAAGATGAGAGTGACCAGCCGCACTCATCCCTGAGTGGCATTACATGAGCAATCAACCCCAACCCACCCCTTGGATATAAACCTTCACCAGCTCAATCCGACTGGAGCACCGTAATTACCCACTAAACCACCAGGTGCCAAAATTTGGTTATATGGTTACCACCCAGCGTAGTAATGGTTTCCTGGTGTCCAGGAAACCATTTGGCTTGTCACGCAGTGTAGAGTCACCCACAGGCAGAAGGAAGAGGAAAGAATGAAGGAAAGAAAGACAGAAGAGGAAGCGTAAAGTCACCCGTAGGCAGAAGGACAAGGAAAGAAAGACAGAAGAGAATGGAAGGAAAGACCGATGGGGGAAAAGAAAGGGCAGACACCCGACAGCAGCACTACATCGAGTGATATATATATATATATATCTATACTGTATACTGTACTGTATATATATATATATATATATATATATATATATATATATATATATATATATATATATATATATATATATATATATATATATATATATATATTTTTATATGTATATGTATATATATATATATGTATATATATATATATATGTATATATATATATATATATGTATATATATATGTATATATATATATATATATATATATATATATATATATATATATATATATATATATATATATATAAATATGCAAAGAAAGTGGTTGAGGAGACGAAGGGGAAGACAGGTGGAAGCAGCTCCTGTGAGAAGAGTGGAGAAATTGCAAGATAGTGAGAAAATGACAGAGTATAAGAGCATAGTGGAAGAAAGATTGGGAAGGTATGAGCTAGAGCAGATGGAAGGGGTGGAAGATGTATGTAAGATATTCACGGAAAAGATAGGCGCAGCATGTGAGGCGGTTTGTGGAGTGAGGAGGAGATGCAAGGGACAGCATGGTGGAATGATGAGGTGAAACGAGCTGTGGAACAAAAGAAGAAGGCATATAGTGAATGGTTGGCGAGTAGAGGTAGGGGAGAAGATGAGAGAGAGAAGAGAGAGGTATATGTGAGCAGGAGAAGGGAGGTTAAGAGACTGGTGAAGGAGAGTAAGAAGAAAATGGATGAAGAGTTTGGGAGGAATGTGAGTGTGAAATGGAGGGAGAGTAAGAAATTGTTTTGGAAGGAGGTAAAGAAAGTAAGGCAGTGTGAAAAGGGAAATAGTAGGGGAGTGAAAGATAGGAATAATAGATTTTTGGTGGAGAAGAGAGAGAAATTGAGGAGATGGAAGGAGCACTTTGAGGATTTGTTGAATGTAGAGAGTGAGAGCAGTGTGAGTATAAATGGTTGGGGAATGGCTGGGAGAAGAAGAGATGAGAGGAGGGAGGAAGAGATCAGTAGGGCGGAAGTAGTGGAAGCGATGAAGAAGATTAAGCTGGGAAAGGCCCCAGGAATTGATGGAGCATGTGGTAAAATGCTTAGGTATGGGGGTGAGATTGTTATGGAGTGGATATGGAAGTTGTGTAGATTGGCATGGGAAGAGGGAAGGGTTCCAGAGGACTGGAAATCAGGTATAATTGTTCCTCTGTACAAAGGAAAAAGGGAGAGAGAAGTATGTGGTAACCATAGGAGTATTTGCCTTCTTAGTGTGACTGGTAAAATATATGGTAGAATACTCATTGATAGGGTTAGGCATATGACAGAGGAGCTAGTTGGAGAAGAACAAGGGGGATTTAGGAAGGGAAAAAGGTGTGTAGATCAGATATTTGTTCTAAGATGTTTAGTGGAGAAGTATCTTGAGAAGGGAAGGAAAGTGTATGCTGCCTTCATGGACTTGGAGAAAGCTTATGACAGAATAGATAGGCAAGGTATGTGGAAGGTATTAAGAATATATGGAGTGGAGGGGAAATTGTTGAGTGCTGTGAAGAGTATGTACGAGGGAGCTAGGGCTACGGTGCGAGTGGATGGTGAGCTGAGTGAGTTCTTTGATCACAATGTGGGACTGAAACAGGGGTGTGTGATGTCTCCATGGCTGTTTAATATATATATGGATGGGGTTGTAAAGGAGGTGCAAGGTAGGGCAGTGGATGTGGGGCTGGCCCTAATGAATGAGGGTGAGATTTGAAAGCTTCCGGTGTTGCTGTTTGCTGATGATACAGTATTGTTGAGTGAAGTTGAATGGGAGTTGCAAGGTTTGGTGAATGAATTTGGGACAGTGTGTAGGAGGAGGAAGCTGAAAGTTAATGTAAACAAAAGTAAAGTTATGGTGTTTGAGAGGAATGAAGTCACAGAGTGTGCAGTGAGGTTGGATGGTGAGGATATGGAGAATGTGAGTGCATTCAAGTACGTACTTGGGTAGTGTGATGAGTAAGGATGGAACTTTGGGGGATGAAGTACGTGAAAGGGTACAGCAGGGAATGAAGGTTGTTGGTACACTGAAAGCAGTGATGAGAAATAGGGAGGTGAGTATGGAAGTTAAGAAGTCACTTCATGATGGTATTGTGATCCCTACCCTGACGTATGGAAGCGATGCGTGGACCTTGCAAGAGGGGAACAATTCAAGAGTGAGAGCAGTGGAAATGAGTTACTTGAGAGGAGCATGTGGAGTGACGTGGAGGGACAGGTTGACGAATGAAGAAGTGAAGGAACGTTGTGGGGTAGATGTGGATGTGGTTGAGAAGATTAGAAGAAATACACTGAGGTGGTTTGGACATGTGGAGAGAATGGAGAATGAAAGACTAACTAAGAGGGTGTATGTAGGTGAGGTGGAGGGAGAGAGAGGGAGGGGTAGACCGAGGATGAGGTGGAGGGATGGAGTTGAGAGGTATATGAGGGAGGGGGGGTGAGTTGGGGGGAGGGTGGTCAAATGGTGGGTGACAGAGTGACTTGGAGGTGTTTTGTCTGCGGCCACCCTTTGCAGGATTAGGGCTTCGGGGTATAGATAGATAGATTCAATGTGTACAATTCACAGTTTGAATGTGTACAGTAGAGTTAAGTGCAAGCTGGCCACAACAGTTCATTCTAACATTCCATTTGATAGATAGTGGGAAATAGGGTTAGGATTATAACAGTTTACTTATACAGGTATGCTTAATCCCATAACCAGTAAAAATCCATACCCTGTAAAAATTCCAAATGTAAAGAGTTGAATAATAGGTTATATGCATCAGTCTTTATCCAGTAAATATCTACTTTCAGGCTTAAAATATCTCAATAACATAAATAAACGAAATAAAGACCTGGGATGAAGTTATAGAGTATGATCTCATGGATAAGAGACTGAATAGGGAGGCTGTCTGAGATTGAGCAGTGTGGAGTGCTGCCATTAGGTGACCAAGGCCGACGCATGCAAGCTTGTTGGAGCCTTTACAAATGATACGACACGATACGAGGCTTAGAGGTTCAAGCGATATGCATTAGTTCATATCCAGTAAGTATCCATTTTCAGTAAATATCCATTTCCAGTTGCTGTATAAGGGTTAAGATAATATGTGCTTCAACCTATATTCAGAAAGATCCATGTGAAATGGGAAAGGCTTAATGGTTCCTTGTTTCTGCAGAGTATTGAAGTGACTTCCCCTCCTGGCACTGTGATTGGAACAGTGAAGCAAGAATGGAGCATCTTGAAACCAAAATTCACCATCCGTAATGCTTCTGATGATGTAGTACTGAGGATTGAAGGGCCCATCTGCACATACAGCATTTGTGGGGATGTGGAATTTCAGGTAGGAGTGATTTAACTATTTCACCATGATGATATTTGTTTTGCTACTACCACTTAGGACAAACCTCTGCATGCAAAGGGGCTAATAAAGGGTACTGTATGTCTGACTCTTCTATTTTGAATAGTGTCTTTTAAGCAATAAAATTCTCTGATGGAAGCAAAAGTAAGTTACAGAAAACATCATCAGATTGAAGATGCTAAGTGCTTCATATGATGGTATATACAGTATAGGGTATTTTGTTTTTTCTTGTTCTGTCCAAACACTTTTTTTTTTTTCCTTTAAATTCTCTGGTGGAAGCAAAAGTAAGTTACAGATAACATCATCAGATTGAAGATGGTAGGTACTTCATTATTATGATATATACTGTACAGGGTATTTTTTCTTGCTGTGTCCAAACTTTTTTTTTTTTAAGGCTGAAGAGATAGGCTATGGCTTTCACTCACCACCATCATTACTGGGGGCTTTCATAGGTTGAGGAAAATAATCCGGTAATGGCAAACGTAAAATAAATATGTTTTTGGCTTGAAAGGGTAGGTAGGTGATTTGTGAAAGAATAGAGCATGCAAGAGTGTGTGCATAGATGGTAGGTGATTTGTGAAAGAATATAGCATACAAGAGTGTGTGCATAGATGGTATGATCATATGGAGAGAATAGATATAAATAAAATGGATGGTATGATCATATGGAGAGAATAGATATAAATAAAATGGATGGTATGATCATATGGAGAGAATAGATATAAATAAAATGGATGGTATGATCATATGGAGAGAATAGATATAAATAGTGGTGAAACAAGTGTAGGTTATATGAGTGTGTTTGATGTTGGGATAAGGCTAAGTAGGCCAAGAAAAATGTGAGTGAGTGTGAGAAAGCAAAGTGTCAAAGTTGATGAGAGGAAAAACTTTATGGGTTTCAAAATGGTTGTACAAAATATGTATGAAGAAGTACATAAGAAGTGTTTAGGGCTCATTTTTAATGTTGCCACTCAACAGAATGACTGTCTGACAGGTGTATATAGTATTTTCATTATGTTTTATTTTGCTTAAAGGCTCCAACATACTTTCATGCATTGGCCTTGGTTACGTAATGGTGGCCTTCCATGTTGCTTGATCTCCAGCAGCCTATCTGTTTCACATTTGAAATAAGTAAAAGGTGGAAACAGACCACAGGCCCATCCCACATGGTTCTGTGTCCAGACAGGGAGGGATGCAGACAGAGCCCACCCCCACACCTCCCCTCAAGTTCACCACTTGATAGTGGGGGTAAAGTTTGCAGCTGCATGCCCTTGCCTGTGCCAACCCTTGTGTTGTAGTAGGGTATGTTATATGGTGTGTAAAGTTCGTATAGTGTAATGTACAGTACTGTAGACCCTCAGTGTGCATGGCTAATGTATCCAGGAATTTTATTGTGGATATTGAAACATGCAAATCATGCCACTGAAACCCATGTTATATGACTAGTTAGTATGGTGAATCCTGAATTTTCCTAGAGTCTGCCCTTTGGCCCTTTTGTAAAATTTTTGCCCCCTCCTGGTCATATATAATATTTATTTTATATGTAGTACTGGTACTTATACAGCTTCCAGAAACATCACTGGGCATAAAAAAGGGTTAATTAGAGTGTACAAAGTGGTAAATAAGTGGTGATCATATACTATGACAGGGGACTGAGTGAAGTTTTGGTGTCAGGGAAGGTGGTACAGTATCTGGTTTCTTCAGATGACAGCTTCTCTACCAAGAAGTTAGTGAAGAACTGTTTTGATAACAAAAAGTAAATAAAAAATTACAGTAGTTGAAAGAAGAAAAGATACGTAGTGAGTGATGGCAATGAGGTGAGACAGATGAGAGGCAGGCTGCGAGCTATATGTATACGTGTGTGCATACTTGCGTGTGAGTGGCCTGGCGAGTGAATGTAAACAGATCATTTCGCATCCCATGATTTAATTGTGTTGGATCTTGACTTTTTGGTTTAGCAAAATCATACAAAAAGAGGGCACAGCTTTTGTGTATTCTAGGTGGGATGAGCATGTGTGTTAGTGTCTAACAGTGGAACATAATGGGACATGGCCACAGACTGAGGTCAGCCTCTAAGATTTTCCTGTGCAAACTCTCCCCTGTGTATACTGGCCCGGGTCAGGTTTTACCTTTACACACAATATGTGTTTAGTGCAAATTGGGCCCATGTAAACTGAGGGTCTGCTGTACAGTAGACAGTTATAGAAATATATTTGGAGGAGTATGCTTGCCTACTCTCCATGTTGGTGACACTGAAAAGGGTTATCAAAGGGGATAGTCAGGAGCTAATCCTGAAGGCTAGTGATATGGGAGCTCCAGTTCTCCCCATCACCAGCACTTCCATCTTCCTCAGGAGTAGCACCCTGATTGACTGGAGTTATAGCCTACTCCCTACAGTATGGTACACTCTTTGTTATGATGCTATGTAATAGAATAGTTTAGATGAAGGTGGTACTAGTGATATACCTCAGTTAGGAGTGTGATACTTGAATATTGCAAATACTACTTGCGGGAACATGCATGTCTATGGTCTTTGTAATTAAAGCTGAGATCATGCAGGTTTTAACAGGCCCCAATCTCTGACAGTAATTTTTTGAAGCATACATTATGATGACAGTAGATACATGATCTTTCCACATCACAGCAGACTACATTTTGTAATGTGGACTACAGACTGATCAAGCTAATAACCACAGATGTTTTGGAGTTTGTTTGTGCCTTTATATTTTCATCTTCAGTAGTAGGGCAGTGGCAAGGATAGTGCAAAAGGATATAGATAGCTGAATCAAAATGGCCAGTAATGAGAGATTACAATGACTGTTCTCCTGACAGTTTCTGGCACCTCTTTCTTTCTGATTTATATGTACTACACTTTACTGTTCTTTTGCATTTTATTTATTTCAGTACAGTGCACAAATGGCTTCTAAAAAAATATATGTATATATTAATGCACCGTATCAAGAAATACATTGGTTTGAAAGAGATGCTAGTGAGTCCCCATAACTGCTGGAATCTGGTGACTTATTTAACTGATGTATTTTTGCTACTTGCAGTAAACTTTATTCAGTTTTGGAAGGGCCTCTCTTTTAGAAGGGATTAATGAGTGTTGCATCTAATCTTACGTGCTCCCAAAATTTTCTCCCGCTGAGTAAAATCATCCAGGGGTTGCAAGATTAGAATAAAAAAGATGCCACCAGACTGAGGGGTTAACTGAGGAGAAAACAGCTCTTAAGGGGTGGTGAGGATAGGGCAGCATCTATAAAGAAAAAAAGTGGGGGGGGGGGGCAGAGCCAGAATTCTGGGAACTTGAATCACGTGTGAATAATTGGGTAGTATTTTTCACTGGGCATGAATGATAACTGGAATGATGGAGGTTGGTGATACTGTATTGTGGTTTGTTTCACTAAGTTTATTGGTTGGATGTAGGGAAATGATGATGGTGATGTTGATGAAGACAGCAATGAAGAATTTTTTTTCCTGCTTTCACTTCATTCTCACTCCACAGGTCCTTTCTCCTGATGGTGATGTGCAGGTGGGGAAAATCAGCAAGCAGTGGTCTGGGCTGGCCAAGGAAGCATTCACTGATGCAGATAACTTTGGCATGACCTTCCCCCTCGACCTTGATGTCAGGATGAAGGCAACGCTTCTGGGAGCCATCTTCCTCATAGTGAGTATATCATGGTTTTATTTTAATAAATGGTTTTGATGGTCAGATGCTGGTTCAATATTGAGGATATTTTGATATGTAGCATAAAGGGGCAAAATAAACAGATATTGAATATAGTGAGAATGATTGTTTGAGATTATGAATACAATATTATCACAAAGTCTTGTTTTGGTTACCACTTATGGCCAAAGGGAAGCTGATATCCTTTTCATCAGCATATGTTACACCACTGTGAGAGTGAGGCTTTTCCCAGCTGGCATAGGGGTTAGGTTGTGTGTTGTATAAATATAGCCATCAGTATGTTGGAATTATGATGAAGAAATGGAACAACAAAGATGATAATGAGAGAGAGAGGGAAAAAATAAGGAGAATAGGTAGACAATCTACCAGGAATGGGAAAACATAAAATGAAGTACAGTCAGATGTGATGTTTATTGGCAGACCGTCTTGTTATACATGAAATATGCAGTCATCAGAACAAGTACTTTTACTTCTCTGCTTTGAATTCTGATATACTGGATAAAGAATTATGAAGTACTGTACTCCTAATAATGGGTTGTATTTCAGTAATCATATATAATTTTATATTATACTCTTCATGGTTAAATAGCAGAGCATCAGTTTGAAATTTTGTGTTAAATTACTGAACACACCAAATCATATGATAGTATTGTTGCTTTGGATCAGTCATGTGAAATTTATGGCCGAGTAGTTTTTCATTTGCTGCTGTACTTCCCTCTCTTGAGTCCATTTTTATGCTGGATGTATGCAGAGTAAGGAGACTGTTACAGTGCCACCAATATTACATGGTCACGGTCAGATGTGCATCCAGCACAAGGCACTGGATAGCAGTGCACTTATGTACTTTATATTGTTCAGGCTAAATCAGATGACTTTGTTCAACAGAGAGAGATTCTAACAGTCACAGGCTTTAGAAACTGTGTCCAGTAACTCTTTTTCTGCTGTTTCTACACTGGTGAACTTTATTTAGGGTAACACATGAGAGAGAGGAGCAGTCAAGGAGAGAAACTGGAAGCCAAGAAACTGAGGATCATAGAAATGACAGATAAATACAGGGCCAAAGTAGGGGAAGAGTTAGAATCAGTGAATTGGAATAAAATGGATCTGAATAGCCTGTGGAGTACATATAGGGATTGCTTAGTTAGGAATGCAAAAGCAGTGTGTGGTGTGGCAAGAATAACAACAGAGGAGAAAGGTATGGCTTGGTGGGATGAAGTTACCATAAGAGAGCAGTGGAGGAAAAGAGGAAGAAGTGGCTGGAGTGGATACAGGACAGGGTTCAGTTGAAATAAGAACTGAATATACCTGTACTGAGAACAAGAAGCACATAAAGAAACTAGTGATGGCGAAAAAGAAGGAAGTAAATGATGATCTAGGAAGGAAATGAATGCAAATTACCTTGAAAATAGGAAGTTATTCTGGAAAGGGGTGCGGAAATGTAGACGTGACACTGGAAAGAAATGTGAAAGTGTGAAGGATGTAAGTGGTTGATTATTAACCCATGGGGATGAAGTAAGGACCAGATGGAAAGAAGATTTTGAAAGGCTGACGAATGGGAATGGAGAGAGCAAAGCGACTGTTAACATGATTGATTTGGGGGGAGTACAGAAAAGGAATGCAATGCCAAGAAATGTGACACTGGCAGAGGTGCAGAATGCCGTGAAGCAGCTGAAAATGTATGCAGAAATGATTAAGTATAATGGGGAAAGTGGAATGAAGTGCTTGTTGGAGATATGTAAGGAGGCATGGGTGAGTGAAGCTGTGCCAGTAGAGTGGAAAAAGGCAGTGATTGTACCCCTGTACAAAAATCAAGGTGAACGAAGTGAGTGCAAGAATTATCGTGGCATAAGTTTATTGAGTGTTGTAGGGAAGGTATATGGAAGAATTATTATAGAGAAATTAAAAGAGATATTAGAAGTCCTAGTGAGTGACAAACAGGCAGGCTTTAACAGTGGCAGAGGATGTGTGATCAAATATTTGCAGGGAGACAGATAGTGGAGGAGGCATGTGAGAAGGACAATAAGGTGTTTATGGCATTTATGGATCTTGAAAAAGCATTCAGTAGAGTAGACAGAGAAGGATTGTGGAGGATTTTGCACATGTACGGTGTAGATGGTAAGCTGCTAGGTGCTGTTAAGGGTTTTTATTATGTTAGTGAGGCATGTGTAAGGGTAAATGGGCATCTAAGTGAATGGTTCATGATCAGTGTTGGCGTGTGACAAGGTTGTGTGATGTCCCCATGAATGTTCAATATATATATGGATGGGTTGATGAGGGAAGTAAAAACATGAGTAATGGAGAGTGCAGTGGCGTTGGTAATGAATGGTGATGGTTGGAATATCTCAAATTTGTTGTATGCTGGTGATACATGATACTTGTATATAGCTGACAAGAGCATGGTAAACTAGCGTAGAGTTTTGTAGATGTCTGTGAGCATCGTGCCTTGATAGTAAATAGAAAAGAGTAAAGTGATGGTTTTTGAGAGAGGAGGTGACTCCCAGTGTGATGCTACAGTATATGGAGAGAGACTGGAATTGGTGAGAGAGTTCAAATACCTGGGTACAGTGATAGAAAAGAGAGGAAAACGTGCAAACGAAGGAAGGAAAGTTGCTGGTGTTCTGAAGGCTTTGATAAGAAACAGAGGCTTGAGTGTTACAGCTGTGCAAGGCTTACATGAAGGAGCGTTAGTGCCAACTTTAACATACAGATGTGAGACTGTGGTGTGGCATGAAAATGAAAAGTCAAGAGCAAGAACAGTGGAGATGGGACTGCTGAGGAATGTATGTGGAGTACAGAGAGTGGATAGAATACGGTATGATATGATACATGAAAGATGCGGGGTGAGGAAGTCTGTGGACACCAAAATTTAAGAGAGTGTATTGTACTGAGATGTCTTAGTCATGTGGAGAGAATGGATGACAGTGAATTGGTCTGTCTGTCTGTCTATCTATCACTAGACACCTCAATCCCATAAGGGATGGCTACAAACAAATCTCCTCCATGTTGCCCTGTCCCCCGCCATTTCACTGCCCTGCTCCCAGCTCACACCCCCCTCGTATACCTCTCCTCCATCCCTCTGTCTCATCCTTGGCCTCCTTCTCCCTCTCCCCCCCTCCACCTCACTCACATACACTCTCCTCATCAGTCTCTCACTCTCCCTCCTCTCCACATGGCCAAATGATGTGGTGAAAAAGGTATATCTGAGCGAATTTGAAGGAGGGAGGAGGCGAAGTAGGCCAAGAAGAAGGTGAAGGGATATGGTGGATGAGTGTGTGAAGAAGAAGGGTATGGAAGTTGGTAAGGCTGAGGGAATGGCAAAGCTGGATGGATGAATTTTGTGCAGAGAAGCACCCAACCAGGGATTTGGCACCCCATTTTAACATGGCAGCATTTGGATTGGCTCTATCAGGTAGGTATATGTGAAGCTACAAAACATGGTGAAATTTTTTTTGGCCCATTTGATGGAGCCAGGATTTCGAGGGCTTGAATGATGAGTGAATGGAAGCGTGGCCCATTGAATTGGGCACACATTGGCTGTCTGGACGTTGCTGCTCCCCACCCTGCCCAAGGATGGGAAAGGAGGTCCAGATGATGAACACAAGAAGTAACTCCATCCTGTGCATTGCTTGTGATAAGTGGGTGTGTAAGAGATGTAGTGATATTAGAGGTAGACTGTGAGATAATTTGAGTTTTTTTGTGTGTGGTGTGTTGGAGAGAGCATGTAGAGAGTGTCAGGCATGAAAGGATTGATCTTGCTGGTGAATATCTTGAGTGTGTAGAGGATATATATATATATATTTTTTTTTCTGGGGGGTGGGGGGGACATGTTATGTTCTGGAGATGGGGCTAGAGCCAGCTCTGTGGCTAGGGTTAGGAGTGGTTGGAGTCACTTCTGGGAGATTACATTTCCTTACATTAAAAGGGTTCTCTCTCCATGCTAAAGGATCCTTGTGTGTGGCGTGTGTTATGTGTTAGGAATGTAATGCTGTATGGAGGTAAGTCCTGTACAGTCAAGGAAGAGGATATTCATAAGCTCAAACATATGGAAATGATAAAGATTAGATGGATGTGTATTGTGTCCTTGAATGTAAGGTCTGGGGGTCTAGGATTGCACATGAAGAGTTGAGAGGAAGGATGGGACTGGAATGTATTGGTGCCATATTGAGGAGGGGTATTTTGAGTTGGTTTGGGCATGTTGAGAGGATGGAAGATGACAATTGGGTGCAGAAGGTGAGAAGTATGAATATCGAGGGTAGGGTTGGGAGAGGCATATCAAGGACATGGGATGAAGTTGTAGAATGTGACCTCAAGGATAAGGGACTGAGTAAGGAGGCTGTCAGAGATCAAGCAACATGGAGAGCCACCATAAGGTGACCAAGGCTGATGCATGCAAGTCGAAGCCTTTATAAACAATGATACAATACTGATTGTCTCATATCTTGATAGTAAGGTTACAGTATCTGCTTTGTTAGTGAGGATAAAGCCTGTATAAATATCACATTTTAATCCATCCCAACTCACATTTTTCTTGCTTTATTCAGGTAGGAGATATTAATTTACTCCATCAGCACTTAAACCCTGGACATGGGATATTGAGCGTACCCTCCCACCTAGGCATTTTTGCTAAAAATTGCTCATCTTCCAGCAGTTATGCAGTGAAAGAAAAAGGCTGTTTAGAAAACTAGGATGTTCTTGATAAAAGTAAGCTTTTCCTCTACATGTAGGAAGAAAGAAATTGTCACTGTCTTTCTTGCTATCACTGTGATGACAAGAAAACTGCAAGTGATTTTTCACCAGAGTGCAGTGGCACAAATAAGTGTGCCCTGCCCTAGTTGTAGCTGGACCATACTTTGTTAGCTCTGGGTGGAATGATGGAGGGTTGTTGATTCATTCATCAGGTGTCACTCCCTCACATGGAAAATCCCTCGTTTAATATGACATCTCTCAGAATACTCCTGTCATTACAGTATATGATTCCTAGGGGTAGGGTTGTACAAGTTCTTGGGATAGAATCAGTTAGAATGCAGTTCTGGATTTTTATCTTGTCTGCAGCTTCTGTGAATTTGAAGGTACAGTATTGAGAATGGTAAAGTTTCATTGTATTGAGAATGGTAAAGTTTCATTGGATATCATATTAAAAAATTGTAGTACTGTATCATACATGAAATTTTTTATTAACTGCATTGGAATTTATGTACAGTATGCATTGTTTTGTTTTGTTGGCATGTTCGATGTAGGAATAATGTACAGTATTCATGTTTAGTGTTGCATCAATGTTTTTGTTTGTTTGTTAGTTTGATAGATGAGTAGAAACCTTGCTTGCAGTTTGTGAGGTGTACAAGATGTGGGAAATTCAGTGTCATATATTTAAATCTCTCGCTGCTTGTTGTTAAATTTTTACTATTTCTTGGAGTTTGACTCCTTAATACCTCTTAATCTGGCACTATAAAATGGAGGCAATTCTTAATTCTGTGAAGAATAAGATTAAAGCAATAAAAGAAGAATGTGATCAGTAATGTTATGAAAGTTTTAAGAATATTCTTTGCAAAAGTAAGCTGATCCAGCATATTTTTTTTTTTTTTTTTTTTTTTTAATGCTGTCGTGTGTTATGTATGAAAATACTTGGACTAACATATCCAGCTGCAGTATTGAATGATGATGAGGATGTATATCTATCTATATCTATCTGTCTATCCATCTCTCTTGCTCTCTTTTTATATATACATATACAGTATATAAAATATTGATAGGCAGTTGTTTGGTGCTCATCTCATAAACATCCAGACCTCCTTCCCACCCTTGGATGAGGTGAGGTAGGGTCCAGAAAATTAGGAAAGAGTGAAGGAAAGAAAAAAAAAAAAAAGGTAGAAGGAGAAACTAGGTAATGTCTGCCCAATTGATTGGGCCATACTCTCATTCACTCACCATTCAAGCCCTTGGAATCCTGACTCCACCTCATTGTTGCTGAGGAATTTAATAGTAAGATATGCTTCTTAACTTGATGGAGCAGTGTATAATACTGTACCAGTCATTAGTTTCATTGAGTGACAAGAATCATATTATTTTGCTCTGCTGTTTACAGCACATAAAACAGTGTCAGTAGATTCTTGTATTTGGCAGCACAGTAACTTTTAGCAACTTTAGCATAATTGACTATAAAAATAGGAAATTAGAGGGAAAAAGGTGCAGAAACATAGGAAGGAGTGAGGGGAAAAAAAGGGACATGTATGAGAAGAGAGTAAGAGAACCCAGAGAGATATATCGAGCAGTTGGAAAAAAAAAATTAAGACCAGTGAATGGGAAAGATGAGAGCAGAGTGGTGATATATATAATTGGTTTTGGCAGTGCACAGAGGACAAATGCAGTGCGTGAGAATGTAAGAGTGGTACAAGTGAGGAATGCAGTGAAAGAGTTGAAGGATGGTTAGATATCAGGTGTTGGAAAAGGATATACTGTATAGAGGTAATAAAGTGTAATAGAGAGAGTGGCATTAAATTTTTGTTCGAAATAGACCAGAAATCTTGGTTGAGTGGAGTTATAACAGCAGAGTGGAAGAAGGTTGTAATTATGCCTTTGTACAAAAGTAAAGATGATTGAAGTTAATCAGTGTCGTAGGAAGGGTATGGTATATGGATGAACAATCATAGTGAAGGTATGTAAGGTATCTGGTTGTGTGATGAATAATGATAAGGGTGGCTTGTTATGAATGTTAGGAATGTGTGGATCAATTATTGTATTTTATCATTTATAAAGGCCCCAACATGCTTGCATGTGTCAGCCTTTGGCTAGTGGATAGTGGAGACAGTATTTGAGAAGGAATATGTATGGGTCTGGAAGAAGCTTATAATAAGATGGGTAGGGAAGGATTATGAAAGGTTTACATATGTGTGGTGTGGATAGATGACTTGAAAGCTGCAGTGAGTTTTTATGGTAGTATTGAATCATAAATATGAAATAATGGGATTTTTAAATGAGATGTTTAACGTCAGTATTGGAGTGAGGCAAAAGTGTGTGATGCCCTCAAATTGATTGATGTGTTTTGAGATTTAAATTTGAGTTCTGGTAAGAAAGGTGAGGCTGATTGTGGAATGGCAGAAAAGATTATCTCAAATATGATGTTTGCAAATGATGGTGTATCACTTTCTTATAAGAGCAGGATCTCTGTACACTGGTTCTGAGTTTGTGAATGTTTCTGAGGAGCATGGTTTGAGAGTGAATGTAGATGAGAGCAGGTGATGATTTTTAGAGAGGCAACTCTGTGTGATGCACAGGTGAATGGAAAGAAACTGGAATTGGTGATTTTCTTTAAGTACTGCAGTGCAGTAATAGAAAAGAGAAGTAAATATGCAAAGGAAATGAAGAAGAATGGCTCAAGGAAGAAAAATTATCAGGTGCTGTGAAGGTTATGATACAAAGCATTATCAAGAATGGAGACTTCAGAAGGATTTCGTAAAGGTGTGTTGGGACATGTTAGTAAATGAGAGTGATAAGGAATGTGTGTGGCTTTTGTAGACTTCATAGAAGGAATATAGTGATTCATAAAAGAAGCTGAGAAATGAAGTCTTTTGATAATAGAGCAGAAGAAGGTGTACTTAGGTGATTGGGTGTATAGAATATAGATACGATGGTGCAACTTGTGAACGTGAGTGAGTTTGAAGGTGGGGGGAGGCATGGTAGACCAAGGTGGTTGAATATAGTGAGTGAGTGTGTGAGGAAGCAAGGTATGGAAGTTGATGAAGCTAAGTAATTGACTAGAGATCTAATTGAGTGGATGAGGTATGTTTGGAGAAAGAAACTACAAGGGTTTGGCATCCCTTTGTAGGTTGTTATTTGACTTACGGATTATACAAGTATCAGACAAAATTATGGGAAATGTATTTACAAAGAATAAAAAATAATAATGATTTTGCCATTGAGATGAAGCCAGGATTCGAAAAGCTTGAATGATATATGAGTAACTGTGTGGTCCATTTTACTGAAAGTACAGTCAAAGACAAAAGTCTTGTCATGGTTTTATCCGAGGATTAAGTACAACACTTGAGATATTATGACAGCTCTACCATCCATCCGTCCATCCATCATCCAATCCTGTTTTGCCCCAGGAGGAGCGGAGGAGCCCTGGGTTAGGCAAGTTGGTCCTGACATTTAAGATGAGATTGATCCCCCCCCCCTCCAAAAAAAAAAAAAAAATCCTAAACACATAATGATGTCTATCCTGGGCTGTCACTAACCTAACTAAGTTATCTGCCACTGTTGGCTATTGTGGCTTCTTAACACCTTCAGGAGCCATCCTCGGATGGGATTGAACTCAGGTCAAGGAGCTTGGTAAACAGACGGCTTACTGACCCTACCGTCGGAGCTCTACCACAGTTACATATTCATGGTTGGCTAGCCTGACTTTCTTTAGCTTCATATCTGCTGCTGATGGGATGACAGTTTATATTAACCCAGGAAGTTTGGAAGCCATAACATCAACGCGAAAGAATTACCTGTACTGAGTCCGAATTTTGTATGAGACAAAATGCTAACGGTTATGCGATGATCACTTGGACATTCATCGTACACCTTAATACAAAACGTTAAGCAGACCTACTGTACCTTGATATGGAGAGGGAAAGGAACATGTATCCAGCTTTTAGGGAGATGAGAGGCGGCATGATCTCCTTTTATTTATGGGAAGTGAATCCTGAACAGACAGCTCAACATAAGTTTGGTATAAGCATAACCATAAAAAGGTGGATTAGGTGAATTCAGGAGGAAGGCATGATGGAATACCATCATCGTTCAGGTCATCCTCATGTTATCACACCACTATAGGACCAGGAAATAATCAAAACAATGGATGCAGCACCTGCAAGTAGTGCTTACACCATAAGAAATGAACTGCACCTACAATGAAGCACACAAACAGATGTGTGTAGACTTCGGTCATCTAGTTTATGTGTTCAAACTGATCTGTGGGATTCAGTTTGCCAGCCATTCTAGAATAAAAATAAATGAATTGAAAATTATCATAATACAGTAAAACCTCGATATAACAGATTTCAGTTGACCGGAATTCGCTTTTATCGGAATCAAGGAGCTTCCGGATTAAATTCATATATATCGGAAAATGTCTGATAAAGCCAGAAACAGTACAGACTGCCTGACCACTTCAGCTATGTTCACCATAATAAGGTAAATAAAAGACATACTTATCAGTGAACAGTACAGTATTATTACAGTATATATATTAAACCAGTTGATTATTGTAGTGAATGTTTAGGACAGTACAGTACTGCATTGGTAGTGAAAACAGGTTAAAAACCGGTGGTGCGATCCTGACTAATGTCTGTTATATCAGAAAAAGTCGGGTTAGCAGGGGGAAGTCCGGATGTTGCTTTTATTGGCATTTCGTTTTTTTTTAATAATGGTTTCGGCCCTAATTAGCCCCTTATATTGAGGTTTTAATGTACAATATACTTAAACCTCGAATTAAGGGACCTCCAATTAAGGGATTTCGGATTTAAGGGACTCCATATTCTACTTGACAAACAGACAAGACCATTCAAAAATGCTACGTAATGTCTTCGTTATACACATTAATATGTGTCTTTATACAGTACCTGTAAAATAATATTCATAATCACACATATAACTAAAACAAGTGAAACAGTCAGTGCATTTCATAATAAGACTGTCTTTATCCATCATCCATCATCCAGTCCTACATTGCCTCATGAGGAGCATAGTAGCCCAGGGCTAGGCAGTTGGTCCCGACATTTTAGATGAGAGTGACCAGCCTCACTCATCCCCGAGTGGCATTACATGAGCAATCAACCCCAACCATCCCTTGGATATAAACCTTCACCGGCTCAATTCGATTGGAGCGCAATAATTACCCACTAAACCACCAGGCACCATAATCTGGTTATATAGTTACCACCCAGCTTAGTAAATGGTTTCCTGGTGTACAGGAAACCATTTGGCTTGACACTCAGTGTAGAGTCACCCATAGGCTGAAGGAAGAGGAAAGCATGAAGGAAAGAAAGACAGAAGAGGGTGTGTAAAGTCACCCATAGGCAGAAGGACAAGGAAAGAAAGACAGAAGAGAATGGAAGGAAAGAAGGATGGAAAGGAAAGGGCAGACACCCGAGAGCAGCACTGCATTGAGTGAGTGGATTTATATGTAGTAAAACAACAGACATTTTCAAGTAAGGACATTTTCAAGTAAGGGACAAGTTGATTCCCCATTTAGTACCTTAAATCGAGGTTTGAGTGTAACTCTGTTCTCATGTGTTGAATACTATAGTCCATTTTGTTTTACAACACTGTTAAATAATGTCAGTTCCAGGTCATAATAATCAACTTGATTACCTAATTTACAGTTAACAAAGATAGGGAACTGACTTTTGAACACTTGTTTAGCTAATTGAATGTAACATTGTGGACATAGCAATAAAAAAGTAAAGATGAGAAACGCATCATATATGCTAATTGAAAACATCAGTCAGAAAGACTGCTGACATCCACAGGCTGGTCAGCTGGATCAAGTGGCAACTCAAGTCAGTGTTACCAATTGTCTGTTCGACACAAAGCAAGCCGCATCAAAACTAGCTATGGTCTTTCAGCAGATATTTGCACCAAATCCATGACATGACTTTTGTCTTTGACTGTACATGTCATTGATTTCTTAATTTTATGTGTTCTCTCTCTTTTTTCTTGAGTTTGGATGATGTGCATGATACTGTAATATACATTTAGCTACCTAAGTTTATCATTTGACGAAATGCCAGATTTTTATTTTTTTAACCAAATTTATTACTACTGGCCTCTTTGTATTTGAAGTGCCAGATATATAAATATATTAAAGTGCAAAACCTTTATGTTGGTATTTTATCACTTGAATACAAAGTAGTGATTTATGTCCATCATAGTACAGGTATTTATTGATAAAGATTTTGAATTAACAAGCTCTATGGATAATTTCTCATTGATAGGTGATTTTTAAATTTCTAGTTAACCAAATGAGGGTGAAGGGATTAGGTTAGGTAGTTGTTGTTACTCATGGATGTTGCCTCTTATTCTGAAAGAAACATTTCTTCAGATGCATTGTGGTTTATTATAACAGGGTTTTGCTGCATGGTGTTGTGTATATATCATGTCTTTTTATGGTCATCATCCAGAAGTATGGGATGCTGTAAATGGAATGGTCAGTTTTGTATAGCAAATATTATGTGTGAACTTGTATTCTGAATGCCTTTTTACTATTTTTCATTTGGCATCAAAGGAACAAGCTGACTACATGTGACATAACAATGTTTGAGTGTGCATTTTTGTATGTTAATCAGTGCTCCTTTCCAGGATATACTGTATTTTGACAAGACGGGTGACAACTAATGGGTAACGTGAGTGTAGCATCTCTCACTCATTCGCTTACTTGCTCTGGCTGGGAGACTCTGACATATTGTCATACCCTCATGCCCCCACACAGTTCCTGAGGAGAAAGGAAATATATTTTGGTTCAAAAATACAATTAGGTGTTTTTTTGTTACTGAAAGAATACAGTTAGGTGATTTTTTAATACTGAAAGAATACAACAGGTGATTTTTTAATACTGAATTAACATCACCAATATCTCTTACTGTCTTTTGCCCCTAAGCCTATGGGATACCCAGCTTTGAGAGAAATGCCTGGGAATATTCTTTCCAAATAATGTGACATTCATGAATTGAATACTTTAAAACAATTTTCTCCATCATGTGCATCTCTTTCACGTTGTGCATTTCTAGGGTTATCAACCTTTGATGAGATTTTGACGACTTCTTGAAATAGCTGTCAATAATTTCACATTAACCTAACTTTCACAGCACTCCTCATAAAATCCTTCAACAAAACTTTCACAGTATTGTAAAACCTCAGTATAACAGACTTCAGTAGACCGGAATTCGTCTATCGGAATTGAGGAGTTACCAGACTAAGTTTTAATATACCGGAAAAAGTCTGATAGAGCCAGCAGCAATCCAGACTGTCTGACAACTTCAGCTATGTTCGCCACAGTCAGGTAAATAAAAGACATGTTTATCAGTGTACATTATAATATTGTATATGTTATATAATTTGATTATTGAAGTGACTGTATTATACAGTACTGCACAGTACTGCAGTGGTAGTGAAAACAATTTAAAAACTGTTGGTGCAATTTGTGCTAATGTCTGATATATCAGAAAAAGTCTGGGTTAGCAGGGGAAAGTTTGGATGTCACTTTTATTGGAATTTCTCTTTTTTTGGAATGGCTTGGGCCCTAATTAGTCCGTTATAGTAAGGTTTTACTGTATTCCTCATATAATCCTTCAAGTAAACTGCAGCCGATATTTACTACTGGTAATATTGTATATTACAATGTAATATATGTATTGTAAATTCTCAATTATGTCTTGTAATTCAGCCAAGTCTTACGCCAAATATTGCATATCCGGCTCAACATTCAGCTTTGAGCCATATGTCGTGATTCTGTCTGTCTCAGCCCTCTATCCTAAAAACTTTACCATAAGTAAAAGATGAAAACTAAGCATATAAAAATAATACAGTAATGATACAGTACAGTAATTCAGTACTGTACCCAGTGTACTGTTGTATGTACTCACCAAGTGTTGGCATCGATGGGAAGAAACAGCACTGGGGGGTTTGCACTCGTTAACAGTACAGTACACAGCACAGCATTGGGTAGTTTAACAATCACAGTAAGGCACTAGGACATGAGCACTGGCAGGCCATCAGCTTTGCAAGACAATAGAGTACAGTAGCTTGAACATAGGACGCCACAGAGTTGGTCAAAGCGTCAGGGTTTTGTGACCGCATGGTCAGAAGACCGGGAGCGCATAGGCACGTCTTGACTCTGCGACATCCACGGATGAGAATGAGAACATGAAGGTATTCTTGGCGTGCCGGATAAGCCACGCCCACAACGGATTCTGATTAGGTGGCACGTGGTGGGCATTTTCATTGGCTCTTGAGTTTCAGGATTGCCCCTGGCGCCTGTTGGCTACCGCTTACGAGTCGGTTAAGACCCCTCAGTGGCGGATTTTGCGTTGAACTTCAGGTTAAGTCCCATTTCAGTGCCAGATGTTTCATAAAATTGCCAGATATTGTATAAATAGAGCCAAGATTGTTGCACCAGATATTGTGTTGGGCCAGATATTGCACCGACAGATAACTGAAAGTTAGCTGTACTGTATATATAGTATACATTATGTGTATATATACAGTATCTATCTATCTATCTATCTGTATATATATATATATATATATATATACAGTAAAATATCAAATTTTGATGGACATATGTACCAAAAAACTGCATTTAAATTCAGAACATCAAAATTTAAACTGAACTTCTTATGGGAAAAATCAATTTGGGTCCAGGGCCTCCTAACTTCACTACATAAAATCATGATTTTTTGCCCACACTCCCTGTAAACTTTATGAACTATAAATGAGGTTAAGTAACTGTAGTTCTGCACTGTATTGCCATACTGTACTGTAGTGTAGAATACAGCAATATTTGTTACAGTTTGTCAGTATCCTGTCACAGTTTTTATTACAGTAGTTACAGCACACTGTACAGTACAGTACTAACCTTAGGTTATGGAATATTATCACTTGGCTGGCTGGTGTTGGTGGTGTGTGGCAGGGGTGGACCACTCAGTTGAAGTAACCACCTCTGTGGAGATATCCAACCCAAATTCCTCAAAATGAAAATCATCCTTGAGTATCTGGACATCTGCAGTGTCAACATCTTCCTCCTCACCCTCTTGGATGGTTATATCTTGCAACACCCTAGTAACTGGCCTGAAGAAGGTGATGATCTTTGACTGTTTCTGCTTATGAAGCCCGTGACAGCATAGAAATTCGCGATTTTGCATCGAAAAGTGTGGTAGGCAGACCACTCCAAAATGCATCTAAATTTGAATCATCGAATTCTAAACTGTCGAAATTTGAGATTTTACTGTATATAAAACACACACACACACACACACACTATAGAGGTGTCTTATACTGTGTCTGACTGTGGGCATAAGCTTTTAGTCCATACAGTTCCAGTTATATTGCTGAGCTACCCCAGTCTGTCAAGTCTTCATATGTGCCTCATACCTTCACATGTCACCACTTCACTGCTAATACCTACCATTCATATTAAATACATGCTCAGGCAGTCTCATTCAGAACTGATGTGATGGTGTCACTGGAGGATATTTGTTTGACATGTTGGTGGGTCTTGTGGAAGAGTGATAAAGCCTCTTTTAACAAAATTCCAAGCCCCAACCTGGGATCAGACAGTAATACCTTTTAGTTACTTGAGCACCACCTGTGTTCATGAGTTCAGCCTTTGTGTATGTGAATGCTTCTCTTCTGTCTCATTTAATTGTGCATTGTAGTAGAACTGTGTGATGGCAAGAGGGACAGTCAGAATAAACAGATATCACAGCAGTTTCACACCGGCTATTACAATGTTCACATGAAGAAATTAACTTCTTCTTGCATTAAAACCCATAGCTGCAACTGTATGTTAATCATCCACCTATTGAACCTTGAGTGGTCTAGATCCTAGTTTTTAGTTATGGGTTGGTCATTTAATGTCATCCATAGATCAGACTAATTAGTTTTTCAGTATAGTGACTCCAATTCTTTTTATTATTTCTACATTTGCACAGTTTAATTACTTCCATTATCCAAATCACTATTGCCCAAACTGGAGCATAGGCACCCAGGGTAAAGAGCTACCCGATTTAGACAGTTAAGGCAAGAGTGACCAGTCGCCTGTCTCTGAGGGGTATTGCCTGAACAGTAAACCCCCACCACTCATCAAAAATTGACTCTTATGACCACAGGTAGTTGGAGTGCCCAACTCACTAGACGGTCAGATATATTAAAAGATTTATGAGGGCAGCAAGGCTTATACACTATATTAGGAACACCTTGAAGGTCCACCCTTGATCTCCCAACATTCATCAAAGAACTGACCCATAAAGGAGAAAGTATAGTTTTATTCTGCATTGAAGAAGACTTACTGCTGAAGGAGTTAGGAACACTCACTGAACATATCAACTTCATGGTGTCATATATATTATTCTAAACTCCAGCTTATTTTATTCAGCTTAGGAGAAACTTCATGGATTGGGGATTAATGAACCTGTATCCATCCACTAGGAAGTAAAAGAAGTCACCACTCATGACATATATTTGGCTGTGTCAGATTGTCACATAGATATTAGAAAAAAAACTGCCATAATTCACAAATAAATCACCAACCCTAACATATATGGCCGTATTACAAGTGACATAGAAATTATTTTGTCATGCATTTTTAGAACTACCCTTGCAGATTTTTTCACTGAAACCTTTTTGACACCACATGCAATTTGGATACATTTACTAGCAGTGTGATAGTCATTGCATAAATCATTTTATACCCTGTTTGAGCAATAGTCCAAGGTAAGCCATATACCTTTACATGCTGCTACTTAGCATTCCATACAATTTCTGTGAATTGCATGGTGAGAGATTGGTATTTTTCTTTTTTTTTAAGGCTTGGCTAGTGAATTAAGTATTATATATTTCAGCTTATTTTGTTGATTTTGTGTACTGTATATTTCCTTCTGCCAGTTAGTTCTGTCATCTCTTGCCTTTTGCTAAGATTAGATTCCTGAAAAAACAGTTGTAGCTGAAGAAGTACAGTATTTATTCTTTTGGAAAAAGTTGGATTTGGGTCATTAAAAAATATGTATAGCCAGTAATCTTAACTTCAGCGTAAGAAAGAGAAAAGCATTAGACGCATAAAAAATATATATATATAATTTGCATACGTACTTTGAAAGCACAAAATACATGCACAGAAACAACCTCTAGATAATAATAATAATAATAATGATAATGAAATGGTAACAAACAGTGATGCAGAGCTGCCACGGGGCTTCTTGGGGTCTTCGTCGTTAAATGTAAACCTGTGATTACTATATGTAATTGATCACTGAATACACACAATATATGCAGTACTCAACGCAATACTGTACAAAGGTTATAAAAACCATTGTTTGCAATGGATGATAACAAAGATATTCACTGAAATTGGATACTGTAAAGTATTGTTGCATTGTTACTGTATCTTTGTTTTGTTTTGTTTTATTTTGGCATGTACAGTACTTAGTTTGCTATGTTTCTTGAATGTAACAAATTTTGTGTATTATGCACATTGTTTGTTTCTGCATTTTCCATGATAACTGATTTATTGAAAGTGCATGTTAGTAGCTAATATCATACCTTAAAACAATAACTGGTACAGTACTTCTCTTAATGATGTGTCATGTTACAGTATTGGAATTCCATCCATCCATCCATCATCCAGTCCTACATTGCCCCATGAGGAGCATAGGAGCCCGGGGCTAGGCAAGTTGGTCCTGGCATTGAAGATGAGAGTGACCAGCCTCACTCATCCCTGAGTGGGATTATGTGAGCAATAAACCCCAACCATCTCTTGGATACAAACCTTCACCAGCTCAAGCCGATTGGAGCGCTGTTATTACCCACTAAACCACCAGGCGCCAAAATTTGGTTATATGGTTACCACCCAGCGTAGTAAATGGTTTCCTGGTGTACAGGAAACCATTTAGCATGTCACTCAGTGTAGAGTCACCCACAGGCAGAAGGAAGAGGAAAGAAAGACAGAAGTGGGAGTGTAAAGTCACCTGTAGGCAGTATTGGAATTTACTGTAGATTATTTTATTACAGTGGTATATTTAGTATATACCAGTACGTTACTTTCCACTTATCACAAAGTATTAGGTTCATCTCCATTAATCTCTGTTAATATATATTTATTCTTATTTCAGGACTTCATGTTCTTTGAGAAGCAGGGCAACAAGGAGAATGATGGTATTGGTATGATGAGTTAAACACCAAGTCCTGCGCTCACCATTTAGGTGAAAACAAGGTTTTAGAATTGATGGTGCAAAGTGTAGTTTGTAAGATTTTGATATTTTAAGCACATTTACATATTGTCAACAGTGTTCCCCTGCTATTTGCATTTTATTTATTTATTTATTTATTTATTTTTGCTTCTTTTTTTTTAACCCGTGGATTGCACAATTACCTATTTTTATCCCACCCCATGGTGTGCAAAAAGTGAAGGAAAAAAAAAAAAATTTTCTTAGCTTTTGTTTATTATAAACTTGAAGATAAACATCCAGGGCATCATGTGGTGAAAATAAGAATAATCTCTCTCTCTCTCCATCTTTGCATAGGGCCATCTGTAAATTTATGTAGGGGAGTAGTGGGGGGGGGGAAAAAAAAAAAAAAAAAATCTTTTGCTTTTGTTTATAATACACATGAAGATAAACATCCAGGGCATCATCTGGTGGTGGTGGTGGGGGGGAAATCTCTCGCTCCGTCTTTGCGTAGCGCCATGCGTAAGTTTGTGTAGGGGTGGAGTAGTTAGCGGCGATGCACATCCAGTACAGCATGAGCTGTGGCTCGCATTGCAACGCTACCCAGCTTGAGCTGTGGCATGCAATCCACGCGTTAAGGAACAAAACCCCATGAATCGTAAATTTCTGTGAATAATTTAAGCTTCTCTACAAGGGCCTCTGCAGCAGTAACTTAATTACATGTATATGATTACCCAAAACCCTGTTTGATGCTCCAGAACATCACCAGATGTTTTAATCTACTTAGTTAAAATATATATTCAAAATGTGTAACAACATATGTTGTTAATCCATCTGAAAATACACCTTTAATGAGAGTATTTTGAGATGGTTTATTCATCTGTTGATAATCAGACCAAACAATAGGAAATATGAATAGTGGGGGACCACTCTATATATTTATATGTATAATCAGTGTAATAATGTTAAGTTTTATTTTGATAATGTTATGGATCATATATAGCCAATGCTGTGTCTCATACAAACCCAGTACAGTATTATGCTTTTTTATGTTATATTTATCATGCACGTGCTGTATACATAAAGGCATGTATTTTGAAAATCAAGTGACTATGTTTTATAAATAATAAACTTTTTACTACTTTTGGCATTGGGTCACTTGCATGATCATTGGTTTACCTTTAGTCACCATTACTGTTCAGTACTTTGTGGCCTGCCATGCAAACATTGCAGTACTTTGCCTTACATATGCTACCAGATAATGGCATTAATTAGAATAGTTGTGGGACAGTGAATGTGTATCCTGTACACTATTTCCTCATCATTCACATTTCTTTTTTGTGGAAAAACTTGTACAAATATTAAAAGGAAAAATAACCGGAGGTGTGCTCCTTATGCATACAGTACAGAGCTATTAACAGATTCCTTTGCCAGCCGTTCAGACAAACACTTGTTATTTACATTCTGCCTCTCAAGTCAATATTTTCTTAGATTTATTTTACCTTCTTTTCTAAAGATTGCAAAGGGTATGTTAATGGTAGCTTTTAAGTTTGCATTTCAAGGACTGATTTTTTACAATTTTAGGTTGTAAGATCAGGAACAAGTGTATTTTTGTTTTATCATGAAACCCCTACATGCTGGGAAGCAGCATATGCCGTGGCAAAATGGGTGGATGGGGACCGCTGGCTGACGGGAGGAGCCGCCAATGTATTCCTGCCATCATTTGAACTGGCTGCCATTTGATCTCAGCACCAAAGGGTAGGGAGAGACTCCTGCCACCTCACACAAGCGTACCTCAGTCTTCTATGTGACTTTGCGAGGTGTATGATAATTTCTGAAACTTCTCATCCAATTCTGTTCGCATCTCACGTTGACCCCTTGCCTCATCCACCCTTGCCAAGCCTCTTTCCAAGGATACTAGGGAAGGGCTCAGTGATTGTGCCATAGAGCATGCCTTGGATGCCACTGTGTCTGGCTCATCTTGTAGTGAAGTTATCATGTTGAGAGCAAGGCCAAAGTTGTGACCATGCGCACACGTATGAATACATCGTGCTTCAAGCGCCAAAAGTTACTCATCTTCACGTCCTTACTCTTTGATGCAACCACTTGCAGACCTGGGGATGCTTTCATTCACAAGAAGAGTTGGTGAGTACAGGAATATGGTCTTTAATTTGTTTCCCCAACTGCTATACTTTCTCAGATATGAGGGTTTGAAAACAGCTGTTAGGGGAAAAATGCCTGTAGTGAGAGGGCAGCTGCACCAAAATAATGCTGGCATGTAGGGGTTAAGTGGGACAAAACTGTATCATGGACATCACCCCATTATGGACTATGTGTTCTTGACCTCAGCCCTTGTACATCACCCACCACTTACCATCCTCTGCCTTGCCTTCCCCATTCCTTAATCTCCCTCCATTCTTCCCCTGTGCCCTCAGTTTCTCACCACTTAAATAACATGTCAAGCCCACTGATCATTTTGTTTTATTTAATTTATAAAAGCTCCAACATACTTGCATGTGTCAGCCTTGGTCAACTAATGATAGCCCTCCATGCTGCTTGATCTCTGGCATCCTCTCTGTTCAGTCTCTCGCCCCTGAAGTCACACTCTACGACTTCATCCCAGGTCTTTTTCAGTCTGCATCTTGTAACCCTACCCTCAAGATTCACACTTCACACCCTTCTCACGCAGTTGTTATCTTCCATTCTCTCCACATGCCCAAACCAACTCAGTCTACCTTCCTCTCTACTCTTGATTCACATTCCTAACCCCAAGTCCTGTAATTCAAGGACGCACTACACATCCACCAAATCATTACCATCTTTGTATGTTTGAGCCTACAAAAATATCCCATCTTTACTGCCCAGGGCTCACTACTGTTACAGTATTACACTCCTGACACATGCTGCATACAGGGACCTTTGAGCATGGAGGGGAGGGTCCTCATAGTGTCAGGAGAGGTAACAGCTCCCTGAGCTTCTTCCAACCACTTCTTACCCCAGCCACAGAGTTAGTACCATCCCCACCTCCGGCACATAACATGTCCATGAGATGACAAAACTTCACACACTAGAGACTCTCCAGCAAGATCAATCCTATTCCATTTCTCAGTCTCTGCATGCTCTCCCTTACATACCACACACATGAAATCAACATTATTTCATAGCCTACCTCTAATACCACTACTTCTCATATGCATCCACTTATCACAAACACCCTTATGGCAAACTGCACATGGTCATGCTCTCTCTGCTTTGACAGTATTGCCACCAGCATTAGATATCATAATTTTTGCTTTTTTTGCATTTGCTCTCAAACCCCTGTACCCTTTTCCACTTCCGAAATCTTTCCCCCTCCTCCCTCTCATTCATCATGATCAACACCAGATCATCAGCATACAACATCTCCCATGGGAATTCAGATTGAAGTCACGTGAGAACATCAGGCACTATGATAAGTAGTAAGGAGCTTCAGACTGACCCCTGATGCATGCTGTCATTCACAGAAAACTCACCACTCAAAGCCACTTGACCACTTTACCACCTTTCTGTGAACTCTGTCATATCAACAAAATCAGAGTAGAGCTCCCTCTTCATTCCTGTGTATTTTTCCTGAAGCTGTCAGACAGTGAATATAGCATCATTGGCCCTTTTTCCATGGCATAAACCAAAACTGCATCTCCACAATATTTACTCTTTCCCTTACCATACCTTCCAGGACTCTCCATTACCTTCATTATCTGATCAAAAATGCTATACCTCCATAATTTCCTCTTTCCAGAGCATCACCTTTCCTCTTATATACAACACTTCAGCCATTTATCTGGAACAACAAATTCATATATAATCAGATGTGTCAAATCAGTAGCTAAACCCACTCCTGTATCTCCTGAGACCTTCAACATCTCAGCAGTCAACCCAGACACATACACTGCCTTCCCAACTGCATCTTGCTGATTGCCCTGCTCACAGTAGCAACATCAATCAAAGGCCAAGGGCCAAATACTGGATCCACTGACTTCAAAGCTTCCCTGTTCCAGTCAAACTCCTCATTCAGCAACCAGTTATAATGCCCTCTCTGTCCACCACTACCATTCCTTCATCATTCTTCACACGCTGCCCACCAGTGATATCCCTGTTTTGGCTCTTCATCAGCTTTGCCACCTTAAAAATATCACATTCTTCTGTTTGGCACTATTAAATCTCTGAGACACAGATTTTGCGATGTAATTCTGACTTTCCATGTGCAGGTGACCCTCGTGCAGTGAGGAGCAGTCCCTTCTCCCCCTAGAGGTTAAGATACGAGTAAATGTGTTTGTGTGGATGAGTAGTTTGGCGAGTGTGTTGTCCTGTCTCGGCTATCCCGCTTTAGGGCAAATAAGCCTAGGTATAGATATTGATAGATCTAACCATCTGTCTTTGTATCCATACATCTATCCAGCTACCTATTTCTGTCCGATATCTATCTGTCTATCTATCTATCAGTCATTCTACTGTATATGTCTCTATATCAGTATTTATATATATCTGTCTACCTACCAGTTTATCTATATCTATCTATCTGTGTGTCTGTCTGTACACACAGGGATATATATACAGGGTGTCCATAAATTATTCACTGGATTATAATGTTTAAAAAAAAAATACTGTAACCTATCACAAAATTGTTTGTTGCAATTAATAAAACAGTTGAAGATATTTTTTTCATGTATTTGTATTCATCAACATGAGCTCCTTTGGTAGCACATCGAATATCAAGGCAGCAGTCAGTTTCATTCCAAGTGTTATGAAGCATTTTGGGCATTACGAAAGCCAGTACACATTTGATTCAGTATAAGTGAGTACATCTTCATGTCAGTGCATCTTCAGTCTGGTGTGATGTTATTAACCTTCCTTGCTATACTGTGCCTGTTATATAGCCCCTTAAAAAGAAATTCATAGACTTAATATTCGGGGAATGAGGAGGTCATGGAATGGGGCCATCTTGTCCAGTCAACGAAGAGGAACTTTTCATTGAGGAACCTAAGCACATCTGATCCCAGTGTAAAAAAGAAATTACTTGTGTTGCTTTTTTAACATCAAACTTTTTAAACATATCATTCAAAATAAAAATTTTAGTATGCGTCATAATCAGGTGAACAATTTATGGTCACCCTGTATATATGTACTGTATTAAGCACAATATGAAATATTTAAAGTAGTTACATTGTGATCCGTCCAGGGATGTGCCCTGAGTCAGAGATGATAAAGGTTTAAGACTGAGTTCTTGCATTAATACCTCTTAAAGCAAAAAATAGACAAATATGTGATGTACAGAAATATCTGCAGTTTAGAGTTCTTTACAAGTAGGTTATAGAGAGAATATACAGTAGTGCTGTTCACAGTGCATAGATACAGTAGAGTTTATGTTATCAATATTAATAGCACAAGTGCATACAGCGAGCTCTCACGTAATGCACGAATATTGTCCCCAGAAGGTCCCGCTTTATGAGATTTTCTCGTTATGAGGTCATGTGTTTACGTGATCAAAGGTTTCATGGTACCCAAGCCAGCCCCAAGTTCACCTTTTGGGGCAGTTTTCAGGGATTTTTCCCAGGACATTTACCTATCTAATAGTGACTTGATTACATACAAACACTGGAAGATTCCTCACCTTCAGTTGAAAGGTTGTGGGCTTCCTGAGGGGAAGGGGAGTGGGATTCTGAGGCAGGGCAGGACTCATACTGATCCACATGTGGACCCCCCAAAAAAGCAAAGATAACACATAGCAAGTGTGGAGCCAGAGCATAGGGAGAGGGTAGGCTCAAGTGGGGCAGAAATGCTCAGTGGACTGTGACGACACTCTGCTCAGACACGTGACAGCCATATGTCATTGACTGAGTATCACTGCCCGCGTTATGTCTGTTCCCACTGTGTTATGACCAATTTTTTTGTGTAATGACTGTTTAAACCATAATTTGTGGCCTCAGACTGTGTAATCCCTGTTGTCGCAGCGTAGTACGGTTTTCCAAAAAATGGGCGGATTTTTTTCACCTGGTTTGTCATTTTTGCATTTTGACCATTTCCTGCCCTCATAAATTGCCTTTTAGGTTATGAGAGGTTCACGCACTCAGATCGCGCGTTAAGTGAGAGCTGACTATAGTTGAAAAGCTAAGAAGTGCAGTACCTTTCATAAATTTTTGTGAAAGTTATACAGTACATTATTGCTACTTATAATGCTGTTAGCTGTACATAGATGCAGTAGTAGAGTTTATGTTATCAATATTTATAGTGCAAGTGCATAGTAGAAAGGGTAATAAATGCAGTAGCTTCCATAAATTTTTGTTAAAGTTATATTACCACTTAAACTTTGTCTGTTACAGTATCAGTGAGACATTGGGCAGAGGCAGTTAACCTGGTGGTTGTTGAATATGTAATATTAGTAAATTTGTAGTCATAAACAGGATTTGTTTACATTTAAATATGTACCTAAACTG
Source organism: Coenobita brevimanus (assembly GCF_032717465.1). Taxonomy (NCBI): domain Eukaryota; kingdom Metazoa; phylum Arthropoda; class Malacostraca; order Decapoda; family Coenobitidae; genus Coenobita; species Coenobita brevimanus. Next base: position 9,291,830 of record NC_137050.1, on the reverse strand, counting down.
AGAGAGAGGTTTATGTTGTTGTGATGCTGTATTTCTTGTACTGTGCAGTATAAAAAAACAAAAAAAAAAAAACTACTGGTATTCTGCAGATGCATGTCAGCAGTTAGGATATACTGTACTTAACTTTGAACTCTCATTGTATCGGTGCTTTAAGAAAACTGTACCTACATACAGTACAATGAAAAACATATGCTTAACATTCTTGCCATGTTTATTCTGAGATTACAGTAAACTCTTAATTATCCGTCGTCACATTATCTGGTCCAACGCAATATGCGGCGTTGTTGGTTCACCTCTGTGAAAGCAGTATCTGGCAAAATTAAGCAATATTCGATGCCAAAACTGGATGTGACCAGCGGTTCTAGGCAATATCCTGCGTTGAGGTGTATCAACCAGCTCGTAAATGGTAGCCAACCGATGCTGTATTACTATGTTGTATCGTGACATTATTGTATTTTATGCATAATTTTCATCTTTCACTCATGGGAATGTTTTTAAGATAGAGGTTCAAGACGGATAATAATGCAATGTCCAGTTCAATGCCATATATTGAGCCGATGGGGGTACTATGCAAAATCTGGGCGAATGTTGAGCCAGATATGTAATACAGTATTCGGCATGGGGCTTGGCTGAATTATGCCGGATACTTGAGAGTTTACTGTAGGTCTCTTGTTTCCTTTTATATTTGTATGCATCAGAGGGTCATGTTTGAGAATGCACAAGCAGTTCTTTTCATGCACAGTTGCTTTATATACAGGCCAGCATTGTTATACAATCGGGTTGCATTCCTGGAAGACTGACTACATAACAATCGATCATATATCGAACATACTCGTATTATAACGTGTTTCAGTGGGGATACTCTCCTGTCCAGTGTTCAGCCACAAAATGTGTCTCAAAAATAAGTTTCCAGCTCACCTAAACTGGTATTTATTTCACTTCACTGCACCTTACTTGCTGCTTTAACTCCAACACCACACTGCTGTTCACTCACTGACACTGACACACCCAATAATGACTGAGTTCAGAGGCCATCTTGGAACAGACAAATGACTGTAGGCTTTGTGTGTCAGTGACCAGTGAATCTCTGTAGGTGACTGTAGCAATTGTATAAGCAAATGTGGTGATCATACATCATCCGTTTGTACTGGTAGTACAGGGTATAAGCAAAAATGGTGATTGTATGTTGAAAAATGGTATTAAAATCTTAAGATCATATAAACAAATGATTGAATATCAGCCACTCTAATACTGAGGTTTACTTATACCACTTATTTGTTGTAGAAGATGGTTGAATAGGGTAAATGAGTATGTAAAACAGTGAAGTATGAAAGTTGATGAGGCAGGGAACTAACAGGGGATTGAATTGTTTGAATGAATTATGTGAGGAGAATCATATATCAGAGGTTTAATACCCCTCTTTTAATATGATAGCTGATGGATTTACTCTGGCACGTATTAGAAAATTAAAAAATAATATAAAAATCCAGAAATCTGTGTGCATATGTTTTGGCCTGGAAAGTAGATCCAGGATTCAGGGGGTTTGAATGGTGGATCTAGGAATGTGTGGTCCATTTCAGTGGACATACTGTTCATAGTTCTCCAGCATTCATACTTTCTCTTTCCTTGTTTTCTGGATGCTGCCTCACTCCAGCTATGGGAGAAAGTCGGCATGATGAGAATTAGGGTATTAATATAATGTTTATATACTTAGTATGCCTGCAAGATGGAGAAATACAACACAGCACAAGCATGATACAGTAAGAGATCTAACCCTGTTCTGTGAAACTTCTCAATACAGTAGATCATGCATATTTAGAGTTACATACTGGTACTGTACATTGATAAGGAGGTTAATACCCTAGGAAACGGTGAGTGCATCATTCAAAGTTCCACTTAAGTACAGTGGCAGTTATTGTTTAATATTCCCTCACAAAAAGATTCTGTGAAAGAAGAGATGGAGATTCAGGAAGAATCCCTACCAACTCTTGCCTTGTTTGCGTAGGATGACCTGTACCCTCTCTAAAGTGTGTTTTGGATTAGGATGTAGTCCTCATGCTGTTAGTTAGTTTGGCTGTACAGTAGTTTAAATGTAGAATAATGGTTCTGTGTTTCTATCTGTCTATCTGTTGCCAGACACCTTAATCCTGTAAGGGGTGACCACAAACAAATTCCCTCCATGTTGCCCCCAGCTTAATTATGTTTGTTCTAGTACTTAATGGTGCAGTATGTGTCTAGTGTACTGTTAGTGCTGATACACATGTGATTGTGATGGCTGTAATGTAGATTGGAGTGCATATATTGTATACTTAAATGTTTCCAGTAATTCAGCTTCCGATGGGGCAGTAATGGATAGGATGATAGAGAAGTCGATAGTATATTTAAACTTTTGCATCTGCCTGGCATGTTATGCAGAGATGTGAGGGTGAGGAAACACACTAGTTTGATAAATATGTGTTAGCTATAAATTGTGTGATATAGAGCAATGGAAAGATGTGACTGATGTGCAGTGCCTGTTTATTTAACTTTTGTACTGCATCCTTTGAGGTACTGTGCGATAGTTTAGTGATCCGCAGAACATTTGTTTTGTGTTTGCTGGAATTGAATACAGTACTAGAGATGTCCCAAGCATGTGAGGGTTAATGTTGTATGTCATAAACCCTCTTAGGCTCTTTTGATTCACTTTCAGGTGCATAAAATTATCTGGCATTAGCTGGAATAGAATACAGTACAGTACTAGAGTTGTCTTGTCCAAGGGAAGGTTAATCCCTTCAGTTCAATAATGCACTTTTCATTTTTTCATTGTTATTTCCAAACAATTCCATTCATGTTTAAGATGAATATTTTGAACAAGAGAGGTTATATGTAGCCTTCAGTAATTCTTCTCTTTTAGGGGGCTTTCATAAATCTGCTAATACAATCAGTAAGCATAAAAAATAAAGCACAAAAGATGTCACTAGACAGAAGAGATGACAGTAATATTGATGAATTTACTGATCTTAACCCTTCCGAAGCCAAGTGAATGGCAGTGTCTGGTGGTAACAAGAATAACATACATGACATCTATTAGACTATTACTAAGCTAAACAAGTAAGAGTGTCTGGTGGTAACAAGAATAAATTATATAAGATATCATGATTGTTGCTGTTGTTGCTTAACCCAGGTCTATCTGGCCATGTAGACCCATCGACCATGAGTAAGCAAATGCTTCTGTGAGGCAGTCCTACAGGTACTGTATGGTGCAATAGATATACTGTGCAGGGAACCAGCTCTCTCTTTTGGTAGGCAGTGCCGTGCCAGGGTCAGACCAGGGCCCTTCCAAATGGCGAGGTGCACAGAAATAGAAAGATTTGCTCCTGGGTAGTCCCTGCAGCTGCTTAACCCAGCCCAGGGGACACAGCACCACCGCATGTAGTCTCATCAGTACTACACATCATGGTAATTAAGGTTAATGGAAATTCAAACCCCTTCACTTCTCAACAAAAGATCTCTCCTAAGCTGATTTATTGCATTTGGTGGGTAGCAAGAATATAATATAATTATTATGACATTGATAGTATGAAACTAGCTGCACAGTTATCCTGAACCATCTGAATACAGCGACTCAAATGTTACTACAACCAGATATTATTATTCATCTTGGGGAAGATCTCTTGTATCAGTGGAGTTAATGGAGACTGCTTTTAACTCTTAAGTTGCATAAACTCATTTGAAGTTGGTAAAAATGAAATAAACCAGATCACTGTGCAGAAGAGGTTATGAACTAGATATGGTAAAGCAAATGTGGGAATGAATTACTGTACTGTACTTATAGGCTTTACCTGAATGTCACTGACAGTCCAGTGCCTACAGTGTAAGTTGCAAAAGGGAAGGCAGGCCTTTTTGACTATATTTTACTTTTGATTAGTATGTGGTGAAGGTAGAATGTGTGTCTATTTGTCTGTAGTTGGTGATGGCACTTTGTTGTGTTAAAAACAGGTTGATTTCACCTACAGTTATAACTATAAGCATTATTCCATAAATGATCAAGAAATTGTGTGCTGGCTTTTCCTTTGAGATTTTAGGTTTAAGTATATGATCATGAGCCTTTGATATCTCAACTAGTTTTGTATTCTCTGAAGTAAACTTTCAATATGCTAATTATTGTGCCTGTTCATTAAAAATATGATTATCTGTCATGACAAAGATTATCCATCCATCCAACATCCAATCCTATGCCACCCCATGAGGAGCATAGGGGCCTGGGGCTAGGCAAGTTGGTCCTGACATTTAAGATGAGAGTGACCAGCTTGCTCCTCCCTGAGTGGCATTACGTGAGCAATAAACCCCAACCACCTCATGGATATAAACCTATCTATCTATTGCCAGATGTCTCAATCCCGTTTGGGGTGGCCACAAACAAATCGCCTCCAAGTCGCCCTGTCCCCCGCCATTTCACTCCCCTGCTCCCAACTCACACCCCCCTCTCTCATATACCTCTCCACCCCATCTCTCCATCTCATCCTCGGCCTCCCACTCCCTCTTTCCCCCTCCACCTCACTCACATACACTCTCTTCGTCAGTCTTTCACCCTCCATCCTCTCCACATGGCCAAACCACCTCAGTGTGTTCCTCATAACGCTTCCTATCACATCCACATCAACACCACAACGCTCCTTTATATCCTCATTCATCAGCCTGTCTCTCCATGTGACTCCACAGGCTCCTCTTAAATAACTCATTTCCACTGCTCTCACTCTTGACTTGTGTCCTTCCAACAATGTCCAAGCTTCACTTCCGTACGTTAGAGTTGGTATCACAATACTGTCATGTAGTAACTTTTTCACTTTCATGCTCACTTCCCTGTTTCTTATCACTGCTTTCAAAGAACCTATACAGGCTTAATCTGACTGGAGCGCCTTAATTACCCACTAAACCACCAGGCGCCATAATTTGGTTATATGGTTACCACCCAGCGTAGTAAATGCTTTCCTGGTGTACAGGATACCATTTGGCTTGTCACTCAGTGTGAAGTCCCATAGGCAGAAGGAAAAGGAAAGAATGAAGGAAAGAAATACAGAAGAAGAAAAAAACAGAGGAAAAGGCAGACACCCAAAACAGCATTTCGTCTAGTAAGTGGATGGTGAGTGCCCCCTTCTACCACAAAGGGTAACATAATTTTTTTATAGTTTTCGTGTGCAGTACAACTCTGCTGTAGTTCATTTACATTTTGCCATGCATTTAATGTGTAATATTTGCATGCCCTCATATTTTCCATTTACAGTCCTTCAAATAATTTGGTTGTAAGCAATACAGAACTGAAGAAAATATGCAGATGAGACAAAGAAACTGGATATTGATAAGGTGGTAAAAGTATAGGGTGAAAGTTTGGAGGAGGGAGGAGGTGTCCTGGGCAAAGAAGAAAGTAGATGGATATGTTACAGTGCTGTGTAAGAAAGTGAAGTATGGAAGTGGGTGAGGCAAAGGAACAGACAGAGGAGTGAGTTGATTGAATGAATTATGTATGGAGGACCACATGATTTTTTTTTTTTTTTTTTTTTTTTTTTAGCTGGATAGTTGTTGTAATTGACTCAACTTCTGATTAATGTGAAGTGCATGTGTAAAGAAAAAGAAAAAAAAATAACGGATGGTTAAGTCTATGAAGTGTCAGGATCTTGGTGTCAAGAATGGTGAGTGAATGAGCATCTAACCCGTTTCACTGAGGATGCTGTTGATAATTCTCAGTGTTTGCTGCTTTCTCCTTTCCTTGCATTCAGACTGTATGTTACCTCATTTGCAAGTGAGAAAAAGAGGTCAGAATAATGATGGTAGGGAAATAATTAAAACTGTCAGAACCAACTTACCCAGGTTTTAAGTAGTCTTATGAACCTCCAGACCCTAGGCCTATGTGTTTAGGTTCAGTTTGCTGTGTGTCCCACTGTTGTGGTACACAGTCTTGAAGTGAGTTTGGGTCTTGTTAATAGTCATATCTTTTGCAGTCTGTATAATACTTTTTTTTTTTTGCTGCAGATACCATTTTGGTCATCATTAATGCCCTCAGTACAGCAATGTCTCATTTTTATTTTACTCTTGGTACTTCTAGGGAGTTACTGTCAACTTAGGAGAGGCTTGAACATGAGAAGTTAGCTACTGTCATAGTAAAAGGATCTGACTAAAGCTAGAATAAGCCACAAAAAGCATTATTATAGGATGGGGAATTGACTTTTTTACAAAAGATGTATCAGTAGTAAAAGATTCTGCTCATCCTGCTCTTAAGTGAGGAGAGTGTGGAATAATGAAAGATAAAATCTGAACATTCACTTCACAGTACCTGTGTGGTGGTGTGATAGTCTAAGGACGGTTTGGTCTTTTACTCTAATTTGACCTAAAATTATTATCAACCCTTCTTGATTGCAGAGTTGTAACCAATAGATTAACACTAGAATATGATGCTGGTCATGAGGAAATACTTGCACTGTGGAAAAGATGTAGAGCCAAAGTATTGTCTTTTTCTACCCTAGCTATCTTATTTTCTGTTATCTTGTTTCTGGATTGTATTTTACCCCTTCCCCAGATGGAAAGGTCAGGATGATGATGATGATGATGATGATGACTTATTTGTTGGAATATTCCAGTTGTTGTGTGATGTAGGATATGATTCAGGCATTCCTTACTTAATGCTTGAGGTGTGTGTTGGGATAAATTCTACTTTCAAATGAACCAGCTAAGTTAAATAAGTTAATCTCTCTTGATCAGTGAGTTATCAGTGCACACATGCATGCACACACACACACGCACGCACGTGCACACACACACACACACACACACACGCATGCACGCACGCACACACACACACACACACACACACACACACACACACACACACACACACACACACACACACACACACACACACACACACACACACACACACACACACACACACACACACACACAGATTCTTACCTCAGAGTAACTTTGTAATGAATCTTTTAAATAAAAATGTATTAATCCCTTAGTAGTAAGTGGGGACGCTCACCATCCACTCTCTTGATGTAGTGCTGCTGTCAGGTGCCTGCCCTTTCCTCCCTTCCTTGCTCTTCTGTCTAGCTTTCTTTCATTCTTTCCTCCTCCTTCTGTCTACAGGTGACTCCACACTGAGTGACAAGCCACATGGTTTTCTGCACACCAGGAAACCATTTACTATGCTGTGTGGTAACCACATAGCCAAATTATGGTGCCTAGTGGTTTCGTGGGTGGTTAAGGCGCTCAGATCAGATTGAGCTGGTGCAAGTTTATATGCAAGGGGCGGTTGTGGTTTATGCCACTCGGGGAGGAGTGAGGCTGGTCACTTTCATCTTAAATATCAGGACCAACTTGCCTAGCCCTGGGCTCCCACGCTCCTATGGGGCAACACTGGATTAGATGATGATTGAATGGATGAATTACTGTTATCCCTCATCAACTTAATACTAAAGTTAAACAAATTATTGTAGGGACAGGTTTTCTCTATGTTTCACACTAATGATTAACTATCATGCACTTCATTTTCAGATTTACATTTTTTTTGTAAGCACTGCAAATATACAGTCCAGGACAGCATAATACTGTATGCAGAACTTAATTGTAATATTAAACAGTAAACTGTTATACTGTAATGAAGTATTGTTTATCATCATAGTTTATGCACATGATGAGCATGTAAGTGCTAGGAGTGCTGTATACCATACTTAGGCCATAATGCACCATATTTATTTTAAGTACTATACTCCAGTAGTATTTATGAACTTTGTATAGTTTCTTTATGATGACAAATATTTAGCAAAACTACTTTCTGTGTGGGGTGTACTGTACATTAAACAGAGTCATTTTATTTATTTATTTTTGTAAATACATTTCCCAGTATGAGCCACAAGTTGATCAGGAGGCAGATGCACAAACTTGTGACCAATGCCTGTTTATACCTAATGCAGATTTGGTTGTGCTGGAAGAACAAGAGATACAGAAAGATTCTGCGTTCTTTCTGTCTTGCAAAAATGGAAAGTAGGTGGTTACAGTTTTTTTTTTTCTTATCTAAAATCTGTTTCTGCTGAAAAAACAAGGCCTGGAATGCTTGTGTATTCCTCTTTCCTGGACCTTCCTGTGAAAAATAACATTTACAATGGAATTATTCCTAAGTTCATTTCTTAATCTACCACTAAAGTCTTTGACTGAAAATTATACTAAATATAATTGACTGTCCACCATATTCTGTTGTCCACTGCAAGTTCACAAATAAAATGTAGAAATTGATCTTACTGTTTTGTTGCCTTTGATTGCAGTACAGGACGAGTAAGAATAATGTACCTGTTGATTGCTTCAATTTATTGTGGCCAAATAAAATCATTAAGTACTGTAGTAGGATGTCTAAAATAACAGAGTACATGGCAGGGGGAAAAGTTACTGGGCTAGGAATAGATTTAGGTTTTATGACTGGCAGAGTTGGTCTTATTCCCTTCACTACAGTACCACAAATTTTGTTTTACTATGACAACCGACATTCAGATAGTGGGAGGCATAGCAAAAGGGGTTCATAGAGTTTGTATCTAATCCCTTGACTGTCAGATGTCTTCCAGTTAGAATAAAGATGTTTGGAGTTTGGACAAGCGAAGTTAAGACCTTGCTGGAGAGTCTCTTGAATGTGTGGAAGAGTTTTGTTATTTGGGGGACATGTTATATGCTGGAGGTGGGATTGGAGTTAGCTCTGTGAGTAGGGTAAGGAGTGGTTGGAGGAAGTTAAGGGAGCTGCTACTCTGCTTCCCCTGACATTGAAAGGGTTCTCCCTCTGTGCTATGGAATCTTTGTATGTGGCATGTTATAGGAGTGTAATGCTGCATGGTAGTGAGACCTGGGCAGTAAAAAAAGAGGATATTCATAGGCTCAAACGTACGGAAATGACAATGATTAGATGTATATGTAGTGCGTCCTAGAATGCGAGGCCTGGGGGGGGGGGGGCTAGGATTATGAAGAGTCTAGAGGAATGATGGGACAGGAATGTATTGGCGTTGTGATGAGATGGGGTAGATTGAGATGCTCTGGGCATGTTGCGAGGATGGAGGATAAAAGTTGGATGCGGGAGGTGAGAAGTGTGCACGTTAGGAGTATGGCTGTGACAGACAGAGCGAAAAAAGCCTGGAGCAAGGATATAGAGTGAAACCTCAGGGGTAAGTAACTGATCAGGAATGCAATACCCACCCCAAAGGGAGACCACAGAGAGGCGCATGGATGGGATGAAGAAACACCCATCCCAGGAGGAGACCACGGGGAGGCGCATAAGTGCCCCGAGCCAGATGAACCCCCATCCCCCGCCACCATGCGCCCCTCTTCCCCTCGACGGAGCCAATGGGGAGTACACCGCCCCACCGCACTACACTCCAGCCGGACCAACACTCACCAGCACTGGGGTGGGACTAGTGCTCTCACAGTCCCCAGTAGGACCACGGCAATGTCCACTGGACTTGCCGAAGAAGGAACGTCCACCAGAATTCCCTCACCTACAGACCCCGCAGGGAGCAGAACTGCGGCACTGTCCACCGGACTTGCTGGGCAGGGATCATCCACCAGACTTCCCTCGTCTGCAGCCCACCACCGGAAGCAGGACTGTGGCAATGTCCACCAGACTTGCCGGAGAAGGAACGTCCACCAGACTTCCCTCACCTGCCATCCCAGGGCAAAGAAGAACCGTGGCAACATCCACAGGACTTGCCGTGGAGGGAACGTCCGCCTGACTTCCCTTGTCTGCAGCCCCACCAGGAGCAGAACCGCAGGAACGTCCATTGGACTTGCCGGGGAGGGAACGTCCTCCACACTTCCCTCACCTGCCATCCCAGAGATAAAGCAGCATGGAGAACCACCATTAGGTGAACAAGGCCGATGCATGCAAGCATGTTGGAGTCTTTACAAATGATATGAAATGATACGGTGACTTAATAGGTTGGCAGGCATGGTAGAAGTCTAGGAACAATGTTTAAAATGTCGGGGAAAAGGGGGGTTTGACTCGCTCAAATACAGTGAAATTCCATGGAAACAGACGATACAGGAGGCCCCGCCGTGGGTCATCAAAAGCCCATAAGATGCGTTCATCATTGTTATGAGGAGTATAGGGGGATTATGGGCACCAAAAGCCCCTAAGTTGTGTTCATTACTGTTACGAAGAATATGGGGGGGTTATGGTAGTGGCCAACTTGTCCGGCTGAGATACTGTTGAGCGTATCTTTGCACCCGAAGTAAGCATAGTCTATAATATGATGACCGTTGCTATATTATAGCAACGGTCATCGTGGTCTTAATTATTTCAGTACTTGGTCTCAAGAAAAAGGGAATGTACTGCATCTTTACCTTTCTGTAACTAAAATGCATTATTATAGAAACAACCAAATTAGTGACGTTAGCAGTGTACGCGGTTCTCATAATTCAATATAGAAAAATAATGGAGTAGAAATTCAAAATAGCTGACCCCTAATACTTATTTTCTGTGGTAGTTGAGATTGATAGAAAACGACAAAAGCGAACACAGTAAAGATTCAGTCAACGGTAAGATGCCGATAACTGAAATGTATCTTTTATTTATAGCAATACACTACAGTATTTGCTACCATGAACATAAAAAAATAGTAACATCTTTAGTACTTGTAACTCTGAGTAAGAAAAGTTTTGTGTTCATATTTTCACTAAGGAGATAATATAGTGTAACTGGCAACTTTTCATGTATAAAGACCCAGTTTTGGCGGGTAAATCAACAGTCGCTTTGAGTTAGTCCTTTGTGAGTGGTAGTGGAAAACAGGATCAACGATGAGTTCAACAGACAGCTTCGTCGGCATTGGCGAGTCCCAGCGCGTGAGCAGCAGGTATGTAAAATGCATGTATATACTTCTGGTATATGATGTGAGCTAAATGACCATCTGACAGATGGTGATGCGCGTGCAAAACAAGCATGACCTCACGTGCTCAGTTCACCTGGGATCAGCTGTTGCTGAAGGCCCCCGGCAGGAGTACCAGAGATTGGTTTTTTCATCGTTTTTTTTTTTTTTTTTTTTTTTTTTTTCCAAATATCGGCGAATGATGTTTTAGTAAAAAAAAATAGGCAATGCATGAAAACTGTTTGCTGGTCTGATATATTTTCTAGTACGATAACTGCACGAATAGTAATGCCGAGCAGAGTAAACAAAGGCGTTGGCAGATCGACCGTCAGATTCATAACTGGTTCTGGAGCGACCGTGACTAAATTAAGAAGTGTCGTGCGAATGTCATGTAGGATCTTGGAATTCCATTTCTGTGATATGCCTGTTTTAACTAATATTTCATGTGTATGGCGCAGTAACAACTTTATAACAGTGAAGATGTTTGATTGCTTTGGAAAGATTGATGCTTGAAGAGAAGGGGAAATCCGAAAGACATGGTGGAATGTGGGGAAGGATGTTCATGTATGGATGGTGGGGAGATGTGGATGAATTGATGGAGAAATGTGGATGAATTGATGGAGAAGTGGAGTTTAATGGGTTGGTGGAAAGTTGAGAATAAATGTACTGATGAGGATAGATATGGATGGAAAGACACCGTCGTAAGAAACTGAACGTTGCATAGATTTGGAGCGTTGGTGAGATGGGAAGTAAAGTACCGTTCTAGTGTTTGGATTTGTACTCTCCACACGAAGTTGGTCTCTCCATCAGCAGTGCTAAGCTGTAGCTAACAAAAGGTTAACTCTATGCTAAATTTCTAGTCAGGTGGAAGTGCTATGGAAAGGATGTAGAACCACAGTATTGTCTTATTCTGCCATCAAGTAACGAAATTTGCTGTAAAAATACGAAAATCCTATACTTATTTGCCTTTTTGTTGCTTTGGCTTCGTAGGTCCTTTTTCTTCACGATTTATAATGCTAATTACATCAAGGCATTCTCTTGCATGTTATTATTATTTTTTTTTTTCGTACTGTTATCTACATAGGAACTTGCTTTAGTAAAATGCAAGAAGATATTGATGTGTAAACTGTAGAATAGGTCTCCGAGGAATAAAGTGTTAAGAACTCAGCAAAACCCGCAAAGTGAATAAAATCTTGAGACTGAAACCACCGTTGTTAGGGTAGATATTGCTTATAGTCTGATACCGTTTACCTTGGAATTGCTACATTTATATCACCGCCAGACTAGTTTACTCAGCTTAGATTCTCCGTGCATTTATTTGGTCTCGTGCATGTTAAGATTGACTCAGTGTTTTGACTCAATCTCAGCTTAATAAAATAGTCTGGCGAGGGCTGGAATAAATAGTTGTCTGGCATTAAAGCAGGTCAAAATAATATGGTCTGGTGTTATTCGGATCATGAGTTAATGGCAGTGTGGTTATGTTGGCCTGTTTGATTACGTGTACCAGTACCGTATCTGCTTGTCTAAACACCCTAACCTACCCCTAGTGCATAACCGGCTTTGTGACCGTACCCGGGGCCGGATTAGCCGTCAGGTGACACAACCGTAAAGCCTCGTGGTCCGTCGTAACCGGTACCAGTATGACTCACCACCACCCTTCATCCTCCCCCTCCTCCAGCTCCTTGTTTTCCTCCTCACCACCCCTCCCTCCTTCCTTCTCCATCACCCACCCTCCTCTCTCCTCCCATCTTTCCCTCTACCGCCCTCCCTCTTCCCTGTTCGACTCCTCCCATGTTCCTCTCTACCATTCTTCCTTCTTTCCCACCCTCATTTCTTCTTTACTTCATTCCTTTCATTACCCCTACTCTCTCTACACATGATTCCCTTCATCAGCCCTTCTTCCCTTCGCCGTCCCTACCATATTGCTTTTTTCAATCACTTTTTAACCCCATGCTATCTTCGCGTTTTTTCCTTCTCCTTTCCATCCCATGCTTCTCTTCCCTCGTCGGCCCATCCTCTTCCCCCCCCCCCACTTTATTCCCTTCCTTGCCTTTCATTCCCTTTTGTCCCTCCTCAGTTAGTCTCTCTGTCCCTCCCATTTTCCTTCCCCGATCTCCCCATCAGTTTTTCCTTTTCCATGCTTCTCATAATTTCCTTCTTCTCTCTCCTGTTACCCATCCCTCGATTTCCTTCCTTCCCTCCTCCTCACACCCTTCACCCCTCCTAGCCTTTCTCCCTCATTAACCTTTTTATCCCTCTTCCCTGCTTTACCTCTCCCCGTCGACCCCTCCTTTGCTTCTCACTTCAGCCTCTCCATTCGCCGCAGTGATGCATCTCTGTCGATACTCTAGTCACTTTTCTTCGGAACTTTCTGCTCCTCCACTATCCTTGTCGTTTAGTCTCATTCTTATAGGAGCTGCTTAGTATGGGCCATCATGCCTTACTGCAGTTATGGTATCCTCTTTTACGTTCTTTTGGTCTTATTCTTGTCCCATTACGTTGGCCGTACAGCTCTCCTTTATTCATTTCTGATTGAAGAGTTAACCGGTACTCTCGTTTGCTGGAAAGGGCGTCATTAAATTTGTCTTTGGACCACCAGGCTTTTAGTGACCAGGCAAAAGTGAAAGATTCTGAATTTGACATTATCAGATTTCTTTCGTAAGAACATGTTTTGCAGGCTGTGTGTGTGTGTGTGTGTGTGTGTGTGTGTGTGTGTGTGTGTGTGTGTGTGTGTGTGTGTGTGTGTGTGTGTTTAAGCTGTGTTTAAGTCTGGCGTGGGTATTATCGTATAGAGTATATCTGAAGCTTAAAATTCTACGCTCTGGGGGTTAGAACGGCGAAAGTATTTTTGAATTTTGCCCAGAAATGTAGTGGCGCTGTTAAAGTTAAATATGCTCTCTCTCTCTCTCTCTCTCTCTCTCTCTCTCTCCGCTGAGGTATCTGACCCCTTTAATATATCCTCCCTCCACTCCTCCACCCTCCTGCATCCACATTATCTTCCCCCTCCACTATCACTTCCTCCACTCACTCCATTCCTCTCTCCCTCCTCTCTCCACTTCCCCCCCCTCTATCTGTCTGTCTGTCTATCTGTCTATCCATCCATCCATCTATTTCAAGTCTTTCCCCCCATTGTGTCATTTCTCCGGCCACAGCTTTCCCTCCATTTCCACTCTCCCTCTTCATTCCTCAGCTCCTGTCCCTTTCGCTCTTCCTTTCCTTTCATTATTCCATCGTTCCCTCATTCTTGCGTCCTTCCCACATCCTAGTTCTTTCCCCCTTCCATATGTTTTCATTCTCTTGATTTCTTTCCATTTTTCCTTCCGCATGAACTTTCTTTGCCTCCCCTCCTGCAGTTCTTTCCTGTGTTAGTCATCCCGCCTCTCCCTCCCCCTGACCTATTCTGTGTTCCTTCCCTCCCTCAGTTCCCTCCGTTGGTTCCTTCCCTCCTTCCATTACCCATTGTTCCCACGTTCCTCCTCCCCTCTCCCTCTTATACAGTAGCACACCTTCCATACCTCTCCCCTTTTCCCCTCCCTCCCTCCTTCCCTCTTCATGAACGTAACTCCCTCGCTTTTTGCTTACGAGCCTCGGTTCCTACATTCTACGTCCCTATTCAACCCTTTCAAGTACCTCTTCCCCTCTTCCTCCCCTCCCCTCCCCTCTCATTCTTCCCTCCCTCCCTTCCCTCTCCCCTTCTCTCCCTCCCTTCCCTCTCCCCTTCTCTCCACTGGTGCTGTGTTCCTTCTCTGTCCCTCTCTTCTTTCCCTCCTCCCTCCTAGCCTCCTCCCACCCTTTCTCCCCTGCTTCAACTCCTTTCCTTCTACCTTCTTGCCTTCTCTCTCCCTCTGCTCCCTTATGGCAGTTAATATCCTCCTCCTTCCTTTACTACAGCTCCTTTCCTTCATCCTTGCCGCATCCTACTCCCTCACTCCTGTTTCTCCTTCCTCGCCTCTGTTCCTCCTTCGGTGCCGTTAATCTCTTGCTAATCACCGTTCCTCTTGTATTTATCTCTTCCTTAATACCAGTATTTGTCTAATCCTTCTTTAGTAGCGGACCTGCCTCGCTTGTTAATACCCCATTTGCCTTAAATCCTCTACCCTCCCTCCCGCCCTCTTGTCCCTTCCATCCTGCCTCTCCCTCTCACTTTCCTCACCACCCCCTCACCACCCTCCCGCCCTGTGGCCCCTTCCACCCTACCTCTCCTCACTTTCTCCTGTACCGTACTTTCCCTCCCACTCATTCCTCCATCACTTTCCTTTTTTATGCTGTCACCCTCCTTTTTTATCACGCCTTTACTCTCTTCTCTACACACTTTCCCCTCTCCTTTCACCCCGCACATTCCGATACCCTTTTCTTGCCGTTTCTGTTGCTGTTTGCCTTCCTTTGTATATATTTTCTATTTAATTATTGAACAGACCTGCCATTAATAAACAGCGTCGAAAAGATCAACTCATTTATTGTTATTTGTTTTACCTCTGTACTTCCCCTCCCCCTTCCCCCATTCTCATCCCCTTCATCCCGTCACCCTCTTCCCCTCATCTCCCCCCCCTCTCTCTCTCTCTCTCTCTCTCTCTCTCCTTCGGTATCTAATCTCGCCAGCTTCCTCTCGTTCATAGCTACCGTCCGCTTTCGCACGTTAAAGCATTAGCTGTTTCTGATATTTAATTTCTGATACGTAACTTTTCTCAGATTATTAACGGGCATTATATTTCGTTCCCATCTCCTGCTGGCTGATGTATCTGATATCAGCAGAGAGTGGAGAGAGCCTTATTAGGTGACTCAGTTTTTTTTTTTTTTTTTTTTTTACTCCAAGCTATCGTACCTTCATCCTTCTACCCCACAACTCTCCCCGACCCCCACGCACCACCGCACCCAACCTCGCCCTTACCGCCATAACCCCACAAACCACGCCCTCCCTCCCCGCAAACCACGCCCTGCCTCTCTCCCACCCCGTCAAACCACACTCTCCCTTCGTCCTCTTAATACACCCTCCCTCACCTTAGCACATCGTCCCTCCCCCTTCCAGACATATCCATCACTCTCACTTCACCACCATTCCCTCTCCACCTTTCCCCTCTCACCTCCACTCCCTTCCTTCCCCCTTCCCCAATCTTCTTCCGAAAGGATATTTTTCGCATTGTACAGTACCTTGCACCCACTCTTCGAGTATTATTCAGTTTAGTTGGTCACCATATTATGAGAAGGATGTTAGCCAGAATCTGGAAAGAATGTATTGAAGACTGACTGCGATTCATGACCTGAGTATAAACTGTAAGAGGACTGTTAGAAGTGCTGAATGTCCTAACTTTAAGCACAGAGTGTTTTATAAAAATTTTCAGTGGGCTCGTTCATAAGCACTTCTGTCATTTAAATCACATTAAAGGTAATGAAAAATTGTTAGCGGAGATCGGCGAATGAAACAATTTCTTGTCAGCCAAGTTAATCAAAGTTACAGCAAACTGTCTGACGATGTCGTTGACTGCCGTGGTGTAATATCACTAATTACAACACTTGTTTCAGATCCCCAGCGAAACATATTCCTTGATCAATATTAGAAATGTGGTCAGTAGGTGTTTTTTCTTTCCATTTAGATTAGGGAGAAAACAGTTATAAAGTTCTTAAATACGGTACCGTACCTTTAATTACTTTAAAGTGTCTGTATGTTTCCATAGATCGTTTCTGGAAATATGCTACAAGTTGTTCTGTACTGCGTGGTGGTATTACATTTCTCATATTTTCTTGCTGATTTCAATTGGTGGGTTAGGTGGTCCATCATGCAGTGCTATTCTTACATAACATCATAAAGAAGACATGTTCATAGCCTCTCATATAACAGACGTTTGAAAGCAGACAAAAGCTGCACATTTCACCAACACACTCCTCCATCCCCCGTTACCCCTTACAGTAGCGTGCCCTCCTTTCCCCCCACCTCTTGCCGCATTCACCTCTCCCCTTCTCTCTCCTCTTCCCACCCCCGCCCTCCCCCTCTTTTGTACTATACCACCCCCACCTCCCTCCCTCACATAGTGGTCATTTGTCTTACCATCGCCTCTTTTGTCTAGTTCCTCATCTCCCCGTCATCCCCCTCCCTCACATTCACTACCTACTCCCTCTCCCTCACCACCCCATTCTTATTTCAGCCATCCCCATCCTCGTTGTCAGCTACCGAGTATCCTTAATTTTTCCCCCCGATTCACCCCAACTCGCCATTTACTCTTTCATCCTTTCTTCCACCCACACTCCTCCCCGGCCAACTCTTTCGTCCCTCACCATTCCCATTTCCCTTTTATATTTACCGCTTCAATACTCCACATTTATATCAGTTTTAAATTTATTCTGTCCATCCCCAGTCTTCTCTCCGTCCCCATCTCTCAGCCATTCGCTCATCTCCAGTCTTCTCTCCTTCCCCATCCATCAACATTTTACCCTCCATCCCCTCCCCACCCATCATCCCCCATCCGTCATCCCCGATCTCCATTCCTTTCCCTTCCAGACCCCCACTTCCCCCACCACTACCCCTTTGCCTTCTTTCTCTCCTCACCACTCCCCTACTCCCTCCCCATCGTCATCCCCTCCCATTCCATAACCCCTTGCCTTATCATATCCTACCTTATCATATCCTACCTTTTATGCAATCACACACACACACACACACACACACACACACACACACACACACACACACACACACAGCCTCGCCATGCCTTCCTCTACCGCTTTATATGGCTTGCATGACGTGTTCTCCCCCTCCCCCCATCCTTCACTACCGTACCTAAAGAGACGATGTTGGCTCATGCATTGTGCCTGTGGGTGCATCAACGGTGAGGGATTGGGTGCGTGCGTGTGTGAAAATTAGGAACGGGTAGTTATAGTGGGAGTGTGTAAGTATGTGCCGTTAGTTTGTGTTTGTAGAGTTTGTATCCTAGTGTGTGTGTGTTGTGGTGTGGTGTGGTGTGGTGTGTGGTGTGGTGTGTGTGTGTGTGTGTGTGTGTTTTGTGCTGTGGTGTGTGTGTGTGTGTGTGTGTGTGTGTGTGTGTGTGTGTGTGTGTGTTGTGCTGTGGTGTGTGTGTGTGTGTGTGTGTGTGTGTGTGTATTAGTCATCGTGGAAACAGGATAAGGACTGCAGGCCATGAACTCGGAGGGGGAGAGAGAGAGAAAGAGAGGAAGGGGGGAAGGTAAAAAATGCTGATAGATGCAGGAGAGGAAATTATACGAAGGGTGATCAGAAAGTAATGACAGTTCGTGCTATAACATGAAAACCTTGAATGATGGGAGGTAGGGAAGCAAGGAGAGTGCAGAGTTGCCTGTCCTTACGAGTTTGAACTTGTCGCCGTATGCCTGACTTTTCTTGTTTTATTGTTGTGAGTGAATGCTTCACTCTTGTTTTTGCTCTCTGGCCAGAAACATGGATTACTTGAAAGAAGGCTGCAGGTTCTACATTTTTACGAGGTGGAAACTGGGAAAGAAAGCAACAGAGATTCGAGGGGAATTATTACAAGTTTATCCAGACACTACTCCTTCCCTGGAAACTGTTTCCCGCTGGATTCGTGCTTTCACAGCAGGAAAAACTGAATTGAAAGATGAACAACGCTCTGGACGCCCCGGACATCCGTGACCGAAGCAACAACTGTCCGTGCACGGTCCATCATTGACGAGGATCCAACTGTAACTCTTAGGTTCTTAGCCTTGGAGCTTGATATCAGTTATGGGAGTGCATATGACATCGTGCATGAACAATTACACCTGAGGAAGAAGTGTTGTCGATGGATACCCCATTTGTTGACTGATGAGCAAAAGGCTGAACGGGTGAGGATTTGTCGTGTCTGGCTTGCTGAATTTGAACCAAATGGTCCAAAACGGTTCTCAGATGTTGCTACTGGAGATGAGTGTTGGATTTCATTCTTCACAACCCGTGACAAGCAGTCAAACATGGTGTGGTTGGGCGATGAAGACCCTCGACCTCAGATTTTGAAGGAAGGATTTCGCAGCCGGAAGCGCCTTTTCACCATCTTTTTCAATTCTCAAGGACCAATATGCGTGGATGTGATGCCTGAAAAGTCCACTATCACAGCCCAATACTACACAGACCAGGTCCTTCCACAAGTCTTGGAACACAATGCCAACACCGCACCAACCCGCCGTCGGTCTCGCCTTTTGCTGCACCACGACAATGCTGCACCCCACAAAGCTCGCCTCACTATGCAGTACCTGGAACAACAAGGTATAACTCTGCTCCCCCACCCACCCTACTCCCCTGACCTGGCTCCCTGTGACTTTGGTTGTTTCCAAAAATTAAATCTGCCATCTCTGGGAAGCAATTTCATCGCATCCAAGACTTGGCACGGACCGTCAATTCAGAACTCCGAAGTATACCGTCTTCAGAGTACCACGCTTGCTTCATGAAGTGGAGAAAGAGAATGGAACGCAGCATAGAGGTTGGAGGGGAGTACTTTGAAGGAATGTGAGTCATAGTTTGATAGTTCTTCATGCTAATAAAAGTTTATGGACTCACTGTCATTTCTTTCTAATCACCCCTCGTATGAAGGGATGACTGGAAGGGAAGAGGTGCGTCAGGTGGAGGAAAGTAGGGAAGGTTGGGACAGGTAGGAAGGAGGGAGGTAAATAGGGAAGGGAGGGGAGGGAGGAAGGGAAGAAGGAGAGGAAAGCGAGAGCAGACAGGAGGGAAACTGGACCGGCAGGAGGAAAGTTGTGTTTGTAAGGGGGGGGGGTAGAAAGGCTGGAGAATGGAAGGAAGAGGATGAGGGAAGAGGGGGGAAATGAGCTAGAGCTTGGAGAAAACATGGAGGAAAGAAGGGCGGTTAGGGGAGGAGGGCGGTGAATGGTAGAGGGAAAAGGGAGAGATTAGAAGAGGGAAAAAAAGATGTGCAGGGAGAAGGGCGATAAGGATTATAAGAGGGATAAAATGCTCGAGAGCGAAGGAAAGAGGGAGAAAATCAAGTGGTGGGGAAAGAAGGGAGTCTACTTAGAGGAAAGGGCCGGAGTGAGGGAAGAGGGAGACAGTGGAGAGGCGGAGGAGAGATGGAGGAAAGAAGAGCCGGAGGGTTTCATGGAGGGAGGGAGGAATGGAAGAGAAGACAGCTGGAGGGAAGAGAGAGGAGAGAAGGGATGGCTAGAGGGCATGATAGAGGGAAGTAGGGAGAGATGGGGAAGGAAGAGGGAGAACAGAAGCGGTGAGAAGAGTTAATGGGAAAAGGAGGAAAGGCGTGACGGAAAATGAGGGAGATGAGAGGAACATGAGAGAAGTGTTGAGGGAAGAGGGAGAAAGAGTGGGGAAAACAAGGGTGTGGAGGGGAGGGGAAGGAAACAGTAACTGGAGAGGTGAAGGACTAAGATGAGGATGAGAAGGAAGGGAAGGAAAAGGGGGATGGGGAAAAGTAAGGAAGTGTGTGGAGGGAAATGGGTGGAGGGAGGAGAGAAGGGGTGGGGGGCTGGTGAGTGAGGGAGAGGGACGTAAGCCACACTGCGCCAGAAATCAATACTCGGCACTGACGGGTTCGCTGAGCTCAGACATTCACTCACTAAGGCAGGCACACAGACAGGCAGACAGGCATGCTCTTCAAACACTTAATTGTTCAAGCACTCCACTCCCAGGACGTGATTTTTTTTTTTTTTTTTTTTTGTTCTATCACCAGACGATTTTTTCAGCTATGGAGGGATTTTGAATTGGAGGAGTTTCCTAAAGCCTTCATAAACTCCTTTGGGAATGTCTTTGAATTACTTAGTCTGGTGATAGATAGGGTAGTATAAAATGTCATCGGATTGAAATGGTTTAAATTGTGTACCGCACCTATTATTTGGCAACGGTGTTTGTGTTTTATGTTTATTTATTTCATTATATATGATTCATCCATCACGAGAATAGGGTCATAATCTGAGTGGTTCTAGAGATTTCGTAGCACCTTCTCCCTTGGATTTATTCTGCACATCACACCTCGGGTTCATCCTGTATGGAGTGTATGCTGTTGATTCAAATTACATAGATATGAACACGATATAAATGCCCTTCAAGTCAATATCAAAGTATGGTATGGAAGATGAGTCTGTAAGGAAGTGGTGTTACGAAGCCTCCCGTGCCATGTAGAATAGGTGCCATACTGCCACCTGTCATCACCACTTCCGCTCATTTACCGGGTCGTTTTATTCAGTTGGGAAGGCCATGTTACTAGCCCGTTCACATCGATGACGGATTTCATATTTTTCGTTTCGAGTTGCCCTTATTTCTTCATTATTATTATTATTATTATTATTATTATTATTATTGTGTTGGTTAGTAGAGGATGAGTTGAAGGCTGTGTTTTACCCCCGAACATTTCGAAAGATCAACCCTGTGTGAATACCTGTAAACCCATCTGGAGAGTGCAAGTAAAATGTCATCGATCTGAATGGCAAAAATTTGTTTGCTTTGTGCACCCCGCTTTTTTTCGCTTGATTTGCCCCAGTATGCTTTTTTTAACGTGTTTTATTATTTACTTGTTTTATTTATTTTTTATTAATCTTGAGCCTTTTTTAATTGCCAGTTTCCATCCTAAGCTGAATTCATCCAAGCGTAACCAGAATAATGAATAGTAAAATAAAGAAATCAATGACCCTAATAACTGTACAACGTGATTTCAGTGTTGTAAATGAAATAACCTGACTGCAGCAAAAATCTAGTATGCATATCATCGTGTAGAAGCGATTAACCACTTCACTCCGAGGACAAAAATTTTCATGCCACCTCCAGACGATTTTATTTAGCGTAGCCTTTTTGAATTGAAGGGGGGAGAGGGTTACGGCCTTAACCTTTTCATTAATTATAGATCTTTTTAAAGTTTAAGTCATGTGGAGGTAGTGAAAGTAAACAAAAACAAAAAAAAAAGGAACTGAAGTGTAGGGGTGAAGGGAAAGTGAATATAATCAAGTACCGGTACCAGTAGCCTTCTGAGTCATGTTACCCCCCCCCTTCTCTCTCTCTCTCTCTCTCTCTCTCTTTCTTGCATTTTTTTTTTTTTTATACGGCAGGTGGTCTGGTGGTTAGATTGCCTCGCTTTAACACTATCGTATAGACAGGGTTAAGTGAATTAGACTACGCTTTGAATTAGATTTCAGTGTTAACGTAATTATTTCGTGTGTGTGTGTGTGTGTGTGTGTGTGTGTGTGTGTGTGTGTGTGTGTGTGTGTGTGTGAGCTTAATGAAATCGTTCGTCGGAAGCTGGAATATAATACGATTTTTTTCTCACTAAAGTCATTTGTTGTACTTATTTTTGTTTTCGCTTCTTGTTTTCTCGAGCGCAGTAAAAATCGTCTGACGTTAGACTAATAATAATAATAATAATAATAATAAGGATATGTGTCGTACCTGCGGGAGTAAATGGTGTAGTGGTGGCTGACCTTTGCATCTCCTTACTGTTATCTGTGGCTTCTTTGACTTGCTAAATGGGACACGTTGCATCCTCCCGTGTTTAAGGAATCATGCACAGAGCCGAAGAAACATGCTTAGAAACTGGATAAAAGAAGACCGTGATAACTACAATAGCCTTCCCTCGGACCCCTACGCTTCGATGGGGGATAGTGTAGAATTGGCTTTTATTTTTCCCCTCTTGTAAATTACCATACCCAATTAACCTTCCTCGTCTAATTTTTTGCGCCATTTCACGTGACATTCTGTGCGGGAGGGAGCGACGTGTATACAAATGGCGTGCGTGACGTCACAAAAGGGCGACTAAATGTTACTGAACCCTACCGCTCTTCCTCTCCCTCTCTCTCTCTCTCTCTCTCTCTCTCTCTCTCTCGACGTTGAATACTCTAAGGTCGAATATACCACAGAACTTTCGTACCTGCCTGTCTACCTGTATCAATCCTTGTATGTCTAGCCATCCATCTGTCTACTCGAGTGTACCTAGCTACCCTTATGTCTCTGTCTAGGCACCCATCTGTGTATCTGTGTCTGTGTTTAAGGTAAGAACACTGATAATAAATAAAGGCCGAAGCCGATACTGGCGCCTGGGGAGTGAAGAGAGGGGTGAAGGGTGGTAATCCATTGGCAGATATACAGATGGTGATTGGAGAGAGTTCTGGAAGGTATCGACACTCTGGAAGTACGTCAGCAACACTGCCAAAATCGTGTGTGTGTGTGTGTTGCATGACTCCTTGTCCAATCCAATACGAATTTTTCCTTCATTGCGATTACGTATTTTAATTCTTGTCTTTTTCTTACCAGACGATTTCATTCAGCTTAGGATAATCCCCTGGTAGTTGTGGTGTTAATGAAAGCTGGATCTAACCCCTCTAGTTTGAAAAGCCTCTCCTAAGCTGAATATAATTTCTTGGTAAAAAAAAAAAAAATACTACCACGGGCTGTTAAGGTTACTTTTCTGAATACTTGGGTGAAAGAGGAAATCCTTCGAGACGTGCATTAGTCAAGATATATTTTCTGTTTATTTGTTTTACCTGTTATGTAATTTTTCAGACAATTAGTAAAGTGAATGTGTTTAAGATTACCGGTGTACACTGATAATTCCTTCAGACTCTCGGTGGGTGTGTAGAATTGTCCTTTATTAAGAGTTAACAATAATGATACTAACACCTGTACAGTAGAGCCAGCAGCATGAACACAAATTTACATTTAAATTTAATATCCTCCCCTCTCCCCACCCCCACCCCCTGTGTTTCGCAAGGATTATTCAGCATTTTGATCGAAGCCTCCACTACAGTACATGAACACGTGCGTGAGCTCAGGTAACCAGTAAAAAAATCAATATAAACTAGGTGACTGCGTGGCTCTGAGCACCGGAATACTGGGAGAGCAATCGGACAATAACACAAGGATTTAAGACGTGCCTGCAAGCTGTTCATAGCGGGTGGTACAGGCGAGATGAAGCCAGGAATAAATGTGGATATGTAAAAGAATGTACTGGACTACACATCAGATACTATCGTAGTTAACAGTTAAAAGAATAATTTTGATATATACAATTGGTAACACCTACAGGAAAATCAGGAATAGGAGAGAATAAAGTGATTGGGAAGAAGGGAGAGTAAAGAGAAAATCAGGAGTGATTGAAGAGATGAGACTAATTGGAGAGAGAGAGAGAGAGAGAGAGAGAGAGAGAGAGAGAGAGAATATACCTCACGTGAAAGTTTAGCCTGTAACCTTGAGAATGTCTGGAGACTGGCTAGCTGAGAGGGAGGGAGGCGGAGGTAGGGGCAAGGGAGAGGAGGGAACAGGGGATGTGGGAAGAGAGGGATAGGGTTGGGGAAGGGATAGAATAAAGGAACAGCAGGGGAAAGGACTGGGAGCGAGGATATAGGAAAAGAATAAAGGAAAAGTTGGAGGTACACGAAGGAAGGAAAAAAGTGAGGGTGAAGGAGGAAGGGTGGCAAGGGGAGAAGGGAGGATGGCGGGGAGGGAGGGGGGGTGATGCAGTGCGGTGAATCAACCCAACACCTGGTGCTGTTGTGCCCTCCAGCACTGAGGCCCTTCACAGCTTGTACCGGCCGATTTGTGGACTCGGTAGCCAGGATAGTGGAATATATGTAGCCTGTTCCTCACGGATTAAGTAGCAATGTTTGTATTCTTGATCATTTTTTCCTTACCCATCCCACTTTCACATGGTGCGAGGGGAGGGGAGGATCCAGATCACAGCTTTCATCTCGCTGGGGACACGAATCAAAGAAGGAAAGAACCTTCAGTTCATATACCCCTCCTCCTATACTGTGTTGATGAAAGTACTGGAGGAGAGATTAGCAGCCCCAGTGCTTGGTGCTGAGGTCGGTGCATCTACATGACAGTACAAATAAGAGTTGGGAGACATCCAACCCTACAGTCGTACCCCTGTTAGTCACCTTTTTCGGCATGTGGAGTACATGGATATTTTCACCTATCTTAATCCATACGTCGGTATACCTGTCTGCCTCAGTATTGCATTATGTATGAAAAAATACTGCAAGTGCAAGAAAGTTTCCTAATACAGTAATTGTTCGTGATGTAAGTACTGGATAATGGTACACAGACAGCCGAATTCCACCTGTTTTTGAAGCAAATATTGAATTGTGGTGTGTGCAACAGGTGTCCTCGTTTGAACAGCCTGGCCTTGTATGGATCTTTGGGTCGAGAGTGGAGACCAGCTGAAGAACGAAGGAGAAAAAAGGGGCGAGAATGCCTATAATGCGGCCACGGTCACGATCCTTATATGGCAGGGGCGGGAGGGGGAGTAGACGGGGAGATAGGGAAGTAGGGGAAAACGGAGACAGGTAGGGAAGAGAGGGGAGAAATGAGAGGTAGCTGTATGTAGGTAAGGAAGGAAGGAATAGGGATGGGGAGGGAATGGAATAAAGGAACAGCAGGGGAAGGGACTGGGGACAAGGATAAAGGAAAAGAATAAAGGAAAGTTTAGAGGTACACGAAGGAAGGAAAAAAGTGAGGGTGAAGGAGGAAGGGTGGGAGAGGGAGAAGGGAGGATGGCGGGGAGGGGAGGGTTATGCAGTGCGGTGAATCAAATATACACACACACACACACACACACACACACACACACACACACACACACACACACAAATCACGACACGACCATTATCCTTAACAAAATCCTTCATGACTTCATCTATATAGGCATCTATCCTTGATCTTAGATATTTTCCGTACTCCAAACAATCCCCCAAATAGGTAATGCATAAAGCTAAAAGGCAGAAACGCGGTTGACTAATATCCGTCCATATTCTTTTTGTTTATTTACAGATCTAATTTACTGTCAACCTAGTGTATGCATAGGACAGGGATGATAGGTGATGAGGGAAAGGTGGAGTGAAGAAGGTATGGATTGCTGGCTGGTTGAGTGAGGATGGAATGGAGGTGTGCGGAAAGAAAAGGGATGGAAAAATGAGGAAAGGGAACGTGTGATTGACGTAGTGTTAGACGGAGGAAGATGAATAGATGGGGGGAGGCGAGACTGGAGGGACGAGATTACGGATGGTGAGGTGAGGATAGGTTAATGGAGAGATGTATAAGATTGTGATGAACGGGTACATGGAAAGAAGAGAACTGGTGATGGGAAAGAGGAGGGCGAGAGAAGAGGACCGATTAGCCTCTTCAGCACCATGACATTTTATAATTTTTTTCTTATCACTAGCATTATCCAGTCCAGGAGAAGCTTAGTGAACTGGAGGGGTTAGGTGTACCCTTTATTAGCCGTTTCATTTCGGGGATACTCTGCTAAGCTGAATAAAATAGTCTGGTAACAACAGTAATGAAAAAGACGTCCACGGGTTCATGGGCTTGGGAAAGGAAGAAGTGGAGTGAAAGAGGAGCGTAAATGAAAATAAAGTGAGTAAGCCAGATACAACTATGTTCCCCTGCGAAAGAAAGGAAAGAAAATACGTGATGGACGAAAGAAACTGTTTTATGTAAATGGAAGGGAAGTCGGAATGTACAAAAAGGATAAAAACAAATCGTAATAGACATTCGAATGGGCGGTAACCAACATAGGTCTGTGGTTGGGGTCTGTGGGCATCTTAAGAATTATGGCGGTGTCCTTGTGTAGGTGGAGATGGATGTGCAGGAATGTGAGGGAGAATGGAGGGAGGGGGTGACGAAAGGGAGAGTATAGAGATGGAGAGAGAAACGGGGTGACGAGAGGGAGAGAATAGAGATGGAGGAGAGAAGGGAGAAAGGGGGTGAATAAAGGGGTGGGAATAAAGATGGAGGAGAGTGAAGAGACGAGAGAAACGGGGTGAAGGAGAATAAGGGAAAGGATGTGTGGGAATGTGAACCTAGTGAGGAGGGAGGGAGGGAGGAAAGTGACAGACGGTGGAGACAAGTGGAAAAGTAGGGTAGGGAGACAAGAGGGGAAGGTGGGGGGAAGAAAAGTTAATGTGAAAGAGAGAAAAGAGGGGGTGAAGTAAGGGAAAAAATATATTAATTACTGAAACAAAGGAGGATGAAGAAACAAGAGGGGAGCGGGGTGGGCGATAGAAAAGTACCGGAAAGTTTGAAATAAGAATTGGGAGGGCGAGAGGCTGGAGAGAGAGAGAGGGGGGGGGGATGGATGGATTTCCAGCCTGTCACGTACCGTAGGCCTTCACGTATATACATCCAGGCTCACCCATCGTGTGTGTGCGCGCGCGCACGAGGGTGTATTGTAAATTTCTGAGAAATATTCGAACATTTTATTTTTACGATGTTAAAGTCCTTGTATGTAAGGACTTTTATGCTTTGGTATGTGGTGTAGTTTTGAGAGAAAGAGAGAGAGAGATACCAGGATATGTAGACTAAGCAAATGCGCTTGTTTACTGTGTGTGTGTGTGTGTGTGTGTGTGTGTGTGTGTGTGTGTGTGTGTGTGTGTGTGTGTTCGCGCGTGCGCGCTTGCGTGCCTGAAGGAGTTTCTGATGGGTTTATTTCGTGTTCTTCTTTTCTTTTTTCCCCACTGAGTTGCATTTGTGGTTTTGTGCTTTTTGGATCCTGCTGATTGTTTTTTGGTTTGGTGTGTGTGTGTTTGTTTGTTTGTTTAAGAAATTGAATTATGAACTGGGACTGGGGTGTAAAGCAACAACTATAATTAGCAGAGGAGAGAGAAAGTGAATGTGCAAGAGTTTTGTGTGAGAGAGAGAGATTATAAACAGATAGGCTGATTAACTAACAGTACATAAAAGTAACTCGATCGTCCTTTTTGACTAACCCTCCCTCCATCACCCTTATTCCTCTGCCGACCCAGATAATTCCGCCCTGTCACCTACGCAATTAACTCCCGTAATGACCTCGTGGATTTACCATGATTGTCTTGTATTAACCCGCCCCTGCCGCTTGCACATCCTCCAACTCGATAAAGGATTTGGGTGTTAGCTGGAATATTTTGTCGCCAGTTTAATTGATGTTTGAAACAGAAACGTGGATACGGTGATGTTGTTTTGTATGATTATTTGGGCTGTCATGATTTCCTTCTTGTTGATAAAATAGCGATGTGAGCCAAAATATATCATCGTGGTGTGATTACCGTAGTTGTTCAAATGACGTCTGGGTGTACACTGGTAGGCATACATTAAATCACTTACCTTTTTAATCCTATAAGTAAAATTGGCCGTTATTTTCGATGTGATTAATGGGCATGATAATGTAAAGTGATCGTAGTCAAGAGGTTAATGTTTTTTTTGTAGCCTTTTCGGTCGTAGGGTGTTCTCGTTAAAATAAGTAGCCTGGTAGTAGCGAGAGCAAAATATAAAGGTCACGAGATCCTTTACTTGAATATATGCTGACTGTTGTTTTTAGATACTGCCTCACTCCATCTTTTAACCCCTTCATTTTTGTTTTTAATGCCTGTTGGTCCCAGGGGTTACTGCTTAGTTAGAGAAGGGCCTTTCTCAGTGACGGAGCTGGTAAAGATATGTGCAGTCCATCTAGTTCGAAAAGCAGTAGCTAGTCTGATTAAAATCGTCTGGAAATGGCAAGATTATTAGTAGACATGGCAGTAAAGGGGGTGAGTGGGAATTAGGGTAGTGTGATCGTGATGTTGGTAGCCAGATTGTTGTGGGAATGTTGTCACCTCTGCATTTAACCCCTTCATTCCAGTGACGTGTTTTTAAAGTTAATTCTTGTTACCTCCAGACGATTATTCTTCACCTTAGGAAGAGATATCAGTTTGTCAAGGGACTAATAGAGACTTTCTAACCTTGACACTGCAGATGGTTTAGCCATTGTTAAGAAAATCGCCTGGAGGTAACAAGGATAAAATATAAAAAACCGTCATCTGATTGAAGAGGTTAATGGAGATAGGTTCACTTTCAGAGCGATTTTTGTGTATGTTTTTTTAGGCGTTAACATGAATGAAGGAAAGACCATCGTGTTAAAATAGTAATAAGTTTTCTAAAGGGCTGTGAACTGAATAATGATGTTAGCTATAAGAGAATGTTATACCAAGTTCTCAGTTCTCTGCCAAATCGTTAATCGACACAGCGTTTACCTCAGTGCTGGATTGCTCTGAACTGAATTTATTATCTTCCTACGTTAGCCAAAGCAAAAAAGGCTCGTGTGTGGCAGCCATAGTGTTACGTCATTGGTATGGTCGATGGAATGAGTCACGGCGCGGATTGCTTGAGTCAATAGTAAGAGCCGTGGAGAGAAAATTGTAGAGACACATTGATATAGTTTTGAAGATACAGTTGTTTCAGCCCGACTTCGACCCTGTACAGGTTATGTATATTTAGTGAGCCGTGCAGACATTGTTCCCACATACCGAAATTGTCTTTATTCTGAAGAGACGACAGTTTTGGCCCGACTGACTGTTCTGATACACCCTTACCAGAAGTTGTATGCTCATGAGAAGTCAGTTTTAGTATGTAACTACTCTGTGAAATAAATAGTCTTAGAGAGCCATATTCTCCTTTTCCTTAGTGATTTTTTTGTCTGTTAAATCATTATAATAGTCTTGTTTTCAGTGTTCAGGCGAATTACAGAATTTGGTCTTTATTCTGTCAGTCATTTAACCGTAGAGTCAAGTAGCCAACCGATCATGGAAGTTGATGGTAGTGTTGTATTAGCTGGTATTGGTAATGGGTCCCTTTATTCTTCCGGTAGTCAGTTAACCTTTCAGTCAAGTGTGGGATGATGGGAGTGGGTGTGGTGTTGTATGTTTAGTTTGTTAATTGGTTCATTTGTTCGTCAGTTAGCCCTTCAGTCCAGTACCATAATACAGTATGTGATGGAAATAGGTAAGGTGTTATGAGTGTTGAGTGAGTCAGTTGGTCAATCAGACTGGTCGGTACAAGTCAGCAGCTGTTGTTGTGCCCTCTGGCTGGGGTGACTCACCTACCGTTCCTCCCCCCACCCCTCTCCAACTCTCCTCCCTCCCTCCCTCCCCCACCTTGGTACCTCCCTCTCTTTCCTCAGTCTCCCTCATCTTCCAGCTTCCCCCTCCCCCACTTCCTGCCTCCCTCTCTCCACTTCATCCCTCCAGTCTATCCTACTTCATCCCTCTTCCTCCTTCCTCTCTCTTTTCTTCCTTCATTCCTCCTCTTCCTTCACCCTGCTATATCTCCCCCACCATCCCCCCGTCCCTTCATTCCCCTGCTTCTCCCTTGTTTGGACTGCTTGAGGGGGGGAGGGAGGGGCCCAGTAGACGAAGATGGAGAGAATATTATGAGGTGGAGAGAAGAGCGGGGAAGAAAGTAGGAAGAAAAAATGGAGAGATAGGATGAAGGGAAAGAAGAAGACAGGATGAGGAGGAAAGAGAAATGAGGATGAGGAGAGAAGGAAAGAAAACCGTGAGGGGTGAGTGTGGGAGATTATTTTATTCAGCTTAGGGGTTACCTCGTACTGGATACATGTAACCCTTTCAGCTAAGCAAGTGTCTAAACAGAAGAGAATCAAGCGGTGGTAGCAAGAGTTATGTAAGGGACCGTCGTATTGAAGAGGTTAAGCCAGAGACCATCCTCTTCCCTTGGTAACCTTCACTGGGATTGCTGAGTGAGGGCGGGGTCATGCACTCTTGTTTAGCGATATTTATCATGTTTATTATTTTATCATTTATAGAGATGATTCATAGCCCCGTCGCCTTGAGAATATAAAATCGAGTAAGCAAAAATAATACAAATGTCGTCTTGGGGATGAGAGACAGGGTGAGGGACCGTGCTCTCGTTAGCTTAAGAGATTCACAAGCACATCCTCCTGACTAGTTTATTTCTGCTTATGGCGTGTTAATATTCAAGACCTTCAGTACGTGAGGCCATTCCATAGTTGAAGTAAATCGTCTGGTTGCAACAAGACTAATCTCAGATATCAATCGTATTCAAGGAGTTAAGCAGATAATTAACATATGCCGAGGTGTAATAAGGAATGTAAATATCTAAATCTGAAAGGAAGATCTGCTAGAAAGCCTCCGAAGCCAGTGAGAATAATTGCCTAGAAGTGACAGGGTTTGGGTGGGGTGACTGGCAACATCTGGTGACAGGATGGCGCCTTATACTGTATACCACACGCTGCTCCACCTCTGTCTTACCTGCATACACTTGGTTATCTGTGAGTAGAGTTATAAATTATACAGCACGGTACCAATTCCTTACTGTTCACTTTTAACTTGCTTTGGAATTGCCATCTTTCCCTTCCGAACTGTGTGATGTGGCAGGATTCCAACACAAGAGTATAATGCTAGTCATGAAGCACTGCAGGTATGGAATGGGTGAAGAGCCGCAATATTGTCATGTTTGCTACGGGGAATATGCTGCAAAATGACGAAATTCTGCAGGTTAAGGTTGAGCAAATACACCGCAGTGATCGATGTTGTTAGTCTGTACTCCGATATCACCTTCGACCCTGACGGGAACTCAATAGCTACACTAAACAGTCAAATACAGTAATGATGATGGTGATGAATATAACAGTTTGCATAGATGAAGATTGAACGACCTCGGGACTGAAGTGTTCCACGTAAGATGGGATTGTAAGGAGTATATTAATTTGCATCAATAAGCTGATTTATAATTGGTATTGAATAAGGCAGGACTGCTTCACGTAAAATGGTTTTGTAAAAAATATATGACTTTGCATATATATTTAAATGAAGTGATTACCGTTAAGCTGCTTCCTGTATAATCTGTTTGAAGTAAGTTAGACTTTATACAAATACTAAACAGGCTGGCAGTTAATTACTCATCTGCTTCAGTAGTCTTTTGGAAGGATGTTAAACAAACGTACAAAATAACATTAGGACAAAACTGCTTCATATGCAAGAAGGTGGGGTTGCAAGAAGTATATCAGCTTGCTTATACAGGTTTAGTGATTGCTATTTTAGGTCATGTTAGAAGGTTTGCTTGTGAGGAGTATATCAATCTGCATACTCAAAATAGGAGTGACCTGCAACCCCGCCATCTGTGTGATGGAACTACTTGAACATTAAACAGACAATATGACTAGGTGAGAACTGCTCCACATATGAGATTGTAATTGTGTGGATGTTATCAGCTTGCATTAAGAAACTGGGTGACATTTAGAGCAGATGCATATAAGAAGGTGGGGTTGCAAGGAGTGAACCGGTCTGCATATACAAGAGAATTGCATAAGGAACTAGGGTACGACAGCTCCAAATGGTAACAGCTGAATAATAAGTGGCCTAAACTGTGCCTGTGATCCATTTTCTCTCTGCAGGTTTTTGAAGGATTTTATCTGAGCCACATGAAGTACAATGCAGCAATCAGCACATGTGGTATTACAGTAGTGTTGCAGACAGACAGGTGCAGCTTGCCGTATGACACCAGTATGTCGTCATGATTATCACCTGCTGATGTGTAACTTTATATAGAGCAAATATTGAGCTGAATAATTATTGGTATAAAATGCATGTGTGGTCCGCCAAGGTTCACCCAATCACGGCTTGGTATTCAAGTTAAGGGCGTGGTTCAGTTTCGCCAGGTTAAATTAAAGGACTAAATAGTGTTAATCTGAAGTTTGTGTGTGTGTGTGAAAATTTTGTTATTCGTTTGTTGATATTATTATGGCGCACTCATGTGTTCATTTCGGCTAACATAAGATTTCGTTTACCTTAGAAGTTCTAGCTGTTAGTGGGTTTAAAAGTATATCTTCTTTCATGCTTTGGACTCTCCCTGTCATGGCATTTAATCCAGGTTATCGCTTGTTCAGCAGCGACACCTTGGCAGCCAGAGGATTAATGTGTAGTTATTGCCCACACTTTGACGCCGGCTGGTTTATTTTAACTATGTTCTCGTGGTGCTGGTAAGTTGTACGATGTTTATGCTGCTAATTTAGTGATGGCGTGTAGGTATCGTGTGATGATTAGCGGCCGACCTTGGTACCTTGCCCTATATGGACCTCCTTAGCCCTGCCCTGCCCTACCCTGCCCTATCTCGCCTCCTCCCTCTTCCTCTCCTAACAGTTCTTGCCTCCTCTCCATGCCTGCTGTTAATTTTATTGATGACAGGAAGCAAAATGAGCCATTGGATGTAGGTAGTTGTAAAGTGGTGCACATACGAAGGTTCAACTCTTCTGACACACCACTATATATTGAGAACCGGTACAGTATATTGTTAGTGTGCTCTGACCCATGTAATAAGAAACAGCGTAAATTTGGACCGTATTTAACATCTTCCTACTACCCTCTCTCTCTCTCTGCTCGTGCCTTTCCTCTGTAGGTCTCTGCTGGATCTTCCCTCTCCCGTTTTTCCTCTGCCATCCTCTTTTTCCCTTAAATTCTTCATATTGTCCCTCCCTCTTCACCAATCCTTCCATCATTCCTTCCTTTACTTGTCTGTTCCTCCCTCCTCTTTTCCTTACTGCCATTTCTCTTGTCCCTAAGCCCCTTCCTCCTTCGTCATTCATTATCTTTGTCCTTTCCATCCCCATCTCGTCTTTCACTCCTTCCGCTTTGTACACCTCCATTCCTCCTTCCTCAGTTCTCCCTCCTTTCTAGTCAGTCTTTCTTCCCCTCGTTTATTCATTGAGTCACTCTCCCTCTCCCTTTCCCTCCTCGACCCTCACTCGTACTCTGTCACCACCCACCCATGGTCATATTTACCCCCCATTCCCTTTCCCTTTTCCAGTAACTGTGTGGCCTCAGTTTCACCTCTTACAATATTTTTTTTCTTCCATCCTTGTATGTCGCCATCGTTCTTCTTTGTTGATTCTTTTTCTTCTCATTGTATTAGATCCTTCACTACCATGATGTCATTTGTAGTATATTTTTGGTAATTCGATTGTTTTATTCAGCTTAGTAGAGACTTTCGAAATGGAGGGGTTAAGTAATCAGTAACCCCTTCATTACGAGTTTTCCTGAGCTGAATCAGTCGTCTGGAGGTAGCAAGAATAAATTAAGACTTCATTGTGCTGTATGATTTTTCCTTATTTGTCTGCTGTGTTCATTTTCCAGTGTCTGCTTCCTTTTCCCTTCCCTACCCCTTTCCCTTCCCTACCCCTTTCCCTCTTCCTTCTCCCGTTTCTTCCCTTGAACCTTCCTTCTCTTCTGTTGCCCCATCCTATTCTTCTCTTGCCTCTCCCTTTTCTTCTTCCCTTGTCCCTCGCTTTTCTTCTTCTCTTGCCCTTCCGTCTCTTCTTTTGCCCTTCCGTCTCTTCTTCTTTTGCCCTTCCGTCTCTTCTTCTCTTGCCCTTCCGTCTCTTCTTCTCTTGCCCTTCCGTCACTTCTTCTCTTGCCCCTCCGTCTCTTCTTCTCTTGCCCCTTCCGTCTCTTCCCTTGCTCCTTCCGTCTCTTCTCCCTTTCCCCTTCCCTTTCTTCCTGTCCCTTCCTTGTCGTCTCCTCCTTCCTCTTCCTGCTTCTCCTTTTCTTTCCATTTTCTTACCATTTCCCGTCTTCCTGTGCGTCTGGTGTCCTTTCCTCCTCTCTTTTA
The DNA here is from genome assembly GCF_032717465.1 of Coenobita brevimanus. Lineage (NCBI taxonomy): Eukaryota > Metazoa > Arthropoda > Malacostraca > Decapoda > Coenobitidae > Coenobita > Coenobita brevimanus. The sequence continues at coordinate 9,257,612 of NC_137050.1, read as the reverse complement.
ATCTCTACTCCTCAGTTTCCCTTCCCCCTTTGGCCCTTCCTTATCTTACCGTCACGCCCAAGCAAAACCTAGCCCCTCCGCCCTTCCCCGCCCATGTCTTACCCTCCAAGCCCATCCATGTGTCTTCCCATTCCCTGCCCTTCACTCCCCTCCCTTGCCCAAACCCTGCCCTTCATTCCCCTTCCATGCCCTTCTCATGACCATCCCTTTCCTTTCACTTTCAGCACTCTCCCTTGCTCTTCACTCCCCTTCTTTGCCCTTCACTCCCATTCCCCTACATTGCCCTTCACTTCCATACCCTTCCTTTGCCCTTCACACCCATCCCCCTGCATTTCCTTACACTCCCAGCCCCCTGCTTTTGTTCTTCACCCCTCTCCCTTCCCCTTCCCCAGCTCTTCACGCTCAGTTCCTGCTCTTGACATACCATCCCATGCCCTTTACACCCCTTCTCCTGGCTTCCACTTCTGTACACCATCACGCCCTTCCCTTCCCTCCTATTCTCTGCCCTTCCCCGTCGCTATCCAGTGTCTGCCACCTTCCCATTCCCTTCACACATTCCCTTCCGTTTCTCTTCCCTTCACTCCCATTCCCTTTACTTTTCCTTCTCCCCATATCCTTGCTTATCCCTCTCCTGTTATCCCTGACCTATCCCACACCCATCTTCAGTTCTTCTTGATTTCCCTTTGTTTCTGCTCTTGATTTCTCTTTGTTTTTGCTCGCCATACTTTTCTCATTCTTCACCCTCTTCCCCTGCCACGTAAATAATATCTCGCACTCACCCTCTTTCATTATTCTACCCTCTGCTTCATTTTCCAGCCGTCATACTGTTTTTTTTTTATAACTTCCCCCCCCCCCAGCCCTTCATTTCATCCCCTCTTCCCCTGCCGAGCGCCCCCTTCCCTTCCTCTACAATATGCCCCCTTTGCCTTCCCGACTGTTCCTCTGCTGTGCCCTTCCTGTCTGTCTTTCCTCTCCCCTCCTTTCCTTTACCTTTTTTCAGTCCCTTACTTTCCCCCTGTCTCCTGTTCCCCCTGTCTCCTGTTCCCCTTCCACGTCACATCTTCCCCCATTTCCACTGCCCTTTTCCCCTTCTCGCCTCTTCCCCTTCCCCTTTACCCCTCTTCCCGTTGCCTCCACGCCCCGGGCTTTAGTTAACGCCCAAACAACACTGTCCAGATGGCGGCTGGTGGGCCGTGGAGGTGGAGGGGTCAGAGGGGAGAGAGAAATAGAGGGAGCAGAAGGAAAATTGAGAGGTGGAGGTGTCAGGGAGGGATGGGGTGTAGGGAGGGAGGGTGTAAGGAGTTTGCGAGTGGAGGGGGAGGGGAGATAGGATGGTGTAGGAGAGGGAGGAAAGGAGGGTGGGAGCGGCTACAGAGAGGTGGGGTAGGGAGTGGAGGACGGGGTACGTGAAGTAAGTAGGAAATACTTGTAGAGAGAAGAGGAGGAGGAGGAGTTCTGTAGTGTAAGTTATTTCGTGAGGAAAGCATAGATGTGAGAAAAATAGGCTACAGAAAAGAACGCTTTCCCCCACCCTCCATTCCCTCCTGCATACAAAGTGACAGGTCTAAAAGAAAAAAGTATTGAAAAGAACAAACTTGGAAATCATCAACACTGTTACCTGTTCCGTCTAATCAATAATGTGGATGAGAACGCAATCGCAGAATATACCCGTAATTAATCACAGTCGTCAGCTTGTTCAATCTCAGGCCAAAGATTTGTTTCAGGTGTGTGTGATTCTTCCAGTCCAGCGTATTGTTCGTTAAGACACGCAGTGTTATTGAATAGACACGTGGCAGTTCTGAAAATATGCTGGGTAGTTTATGCTAGTCAGAGAGAGAGAGAGAGATGGCTAAGTGGATGCATTGCGAAATAAGGTTGGATAGGGAGAACAGGAGAGGAAATTCCAACCTGTTGATGAATAGGTGAATAGGGTAACAAGGGATGGATAGTATAAGTAGGCAGATAAGTAGATAAATATTGATGGATGGGTAGATGAGAGATAGAACAATGAAAAAAGGAGGAAAAAAAGGCGAGAAGTTTGCTGTTTGGTTGATATGGGAAAAGGATAAATGAATAGATGATGAACAGACAGATAGAAAAGACAGCACTGATTGAAAGTAAGATAGGAAACAGTTGAACAGATGGACTAGGCTAGGATAGACGGATGGATGGATACATGAACGGTTGGACGTAATACAGATGGATGGATACAGGTTGAGAGATGGATAGACATGCAGTTAGGTAGACAGATGAACAGACGGAAGAGGCAGAAAAAAAAAATGTCGGGAGAGGGTCTGTCTAATTCAGTGAGTTTTAGACGGGCAGATAGATGGGTAGGTGACAGGACGACGGATTATAGACGGGTGGATAAACAAGATGAAGGGATAGATGGAGAGACGGAATAAACAAGGAGATGGAGAGACAGACAGACAGGATAAATAGGTACAGTAGATGGATATAAATAGGTAGAGGCTGTATAGGATAGACAGAAGGATACGTAGGTAGAGTGACAGAGATGGAGATGAATAGATAGACGAGGTGAAGCCAGTTCTGATAAATAAGGCAAAGAAGGCAGAGGTATAGAGGAAATGTCAAATTATTAAGAACTGCATAGATAGAAGAAAGGACGATAGAAGATAGATGAATACGTAGATGGACATAACAGGAATAGGTACGATACATATAATTATAGAGATAAGTAAACAGATAAAGGCAGCACTGATAAAGAAGCTCAGAAGAGATACTGGAAGAGAGGAAATACCATCCTGTTTTGTGTAGCTGAGGTCATCTTCGCCCCCAAATTATCTCACTCTTGTGGTTTTGTGCAAGCTGAATCACCGTTTTGTTTATACTTGCAGAATTATGAAACCTTGGCATTTAATGAAGTGTTTTTCGTGGGTTGGCAGTTTAGCGTAATTGTGGCCTCTCTTGTGCTTTTTTGTCATTTTTCTTGTGGTTTTGTGTGTAGTGGTGCTTGATGTTTATTCCTAGTTATGAAACTGAGATTTAATAGTGTTTTCATGTTTTAAAATTGCCTGTGTTTAATCTTTTTACCTCTTTATAATTTTCTTGCCTTTTCTGCTCTTCTCCTTCGCTTCTCCTTTCGCTTTATATTTCCTTCACCCGTTCCTTCGCACATTTATTCAGTAATTCATCCTTTCTTCTCTTCTTTTCCGACTTTTCTTGATCCAGCGGTTGTGTTATGATTTATCAAACCTTGTACTTTAGTAATGCGTTGATCATAGTATTCATAATTTTCCCTTTGTAAGTTTATGTAGCTGTTTTTCTGCCTATGTCTTTGAATCAGTGAAACAAGTCGTCTTCCCTGTCATTATTCCACTTCATTCGTTATCTTTATTCTTTCACTTAATTTTTCTCCTTATTTTCCGTTTTTTTTTATCATACGCCTCATTCATCATTTCTGTATCATTCGCCTTTCCTTTTTATCGTTCTTTCTTTTCTCCTCTTCATTCCTTCTGTTTCTCCCTCTTCTCTCTTCTCTTCTTTCTCCCTCTTCTCTCTTCTCTTCTTTCTCCCTCTTCTCTATTCTCTTCTTTCTCCCTCTTCTCTATTCTCTTCTTTCTCCCTCTTCTCGTTTTCCCTTTTCTCATTCTCCTTGCCTTCTACCATTCTCTTCTCTTTTCCTTTGTTTCCTTCCCCCCCTCCTCCTCCTCCTCCAACTGCTCCTCCAACTGCTCCAACTGCTCCTCCTCCTCCTCCTCCTCCAACTGCTCCTCCTCCTCCTCCTCCTCCAACTGCTCCAACTCCTCCTCCTCCTCCTCCTCCTCCTCCTCCTCCTCCTCGTGCCTGTGTGTGCGTGTAGTGTGGCTTGGAGTGGCAGGAGGGGGTCGAGTATAAGGCATCCTTGTGGCTCTGTTTACCCTACCTCCCCCTCAGTCAAGGTGCTTCTCTCTCTCTCTCTCTCTCTCTCTCTCTCTCTCTCTCCTATTTGCTTTTTTTTCCCCTTCCTTACTAACCCCTCCTTCCCTCCCTGCTCGATTAACTCTTTCTTTTAAACCCTTTTGTCACACTCTACCCCCTCCCCCCTTTTCTCTCCCTCCCCTCCTTATTTATTCTTATTGTCTCTCCCTCCCTTTCATCTCAGTTGCCGAACTCCTTCACTCCCTCCCTGCTTCTCTTCTTTCCTAACCTCCTTATATCTCCCTCCCCTCATTTTTTTTTTCCCTCTTTTCTCCGTCTTGTGCTGCTTTCTCCTCTTCGTTCTCTCCTTTCCTCTCCTATCTTCTCATCTCTTCTCTTCTCTTTTTTTTCTCATCTCTTTTCTCTTTTCTCTACTCTTTTCTCACACACACACACACACACACACACACACACACACACACACACACACACACACACACACACACACACACACACACACACACACACACACACACACACACACACACACACACACACACACACACTCTCTCTCTCTCTCTCTCTCTCTTCCCCAGGTAGGCTATCTCTTCCTCGTTATGTCCACTCTGTCTTAATTTAGGCCCCTCTCACTCCGTATCTGCCTTGCCCCTCCCTCTTTTACCTACTTACCTCCCTACTGACACATTACTTACCTGCTTATCTGTAATTATCTACCTTCCTTTCTTCCTCTTGATCTCTTCGTTTCCCTTTCTCTTCTCATATATGTTCGTTGGTCTTCGTTCTCCCATTCCAGTGGCATATCCTTTGTGTTTTCTTTCTCGTTTCCTTTCACTGCCATAAACTCTCTTCTGCGTATTCTCCCTTTCTCTTGCTTTTCATATGCCATTCTTTCTATCTCTTGCATAATATATCATTTTTGTCTGCATTTACCTTCTTGCTTCATCCTTCGTTCTTGTTTGCTGCCTTCTCTGTTTTGTACGTTGTTTATTTTTTCACCCTCCTTGGCTCTGCCTGCCTTCCCCTCACCCTGTCCATCCAAACCTTCCCTGTCAAACTCGCCTCCTACCCTTCCTATATACCGTCCTTCTTGACAACCCTCCTTTCCCTCCCTCTCCATCTACTCTTCGTTCTACCTCTTCCCTCCCTCTCCATCTACTCTTCGTTCTACCTCTTCCCTCCCTCTCCATCTACTCTTCGTTCTACCTCTTCCCTCCCTTTCCATCTACTCTTCGTTCTACCTCTTCCCTCCCTCCCTCCCATCCTAGTTATTATCCTTCCTTCTCTGTGTACCCCCTTCCTTCTTGTGTGCCCTTCTTACCCTTCTCTTCTACCTCTCCTCCGCTTTTCCATTCTCCTTTTCTTTCTTTTCTACCCCTCCTCCTGCCCCACTCTTTCTCCTTCCCTTTTCTGCCTACCCTTTCTCCATTTCTTCCCTCCCTCCCTCCCTTCCTGTCTGCCTCCCCCACCTCCACTGGTAGACAAGATTGAGCACGTCACCTTTTTTGGGCTTTGAGAAGGTTGAGAGAGAGAGAGAGAGAGAGTAGTGGATGAACGGGACAGAATCAAAAAGTGTGGTATAAGAAAGACGGTAGAGACTAGTGAGAGAAGGTTTGGAATGAAAACTAAAAGTAAAGAGGTGCGACAAACAGGTGAGAGAGAGAGAGAGAGAGAGAGAGAATGTAAAATGAGTTAAAGAGGTGAGAGAAGCTAAAGAGTAAAAAAGAGTGAAAGAGGTAAAGTGGTGAGGGCAGAGAGGGTGTTTGACCGGAGCAAGTTTTTCTGCGGTGCCTAAGCTGACCACAGCCTCCCTCCCTCCTTAGCTACTGTTCTTCATTCTTCCATCCTTCCGTCCTTCAGTCTTTCCTTCCTTCCACGGGTCGACCATCCATCCGTTCTTTCGTTCATTCGCTACTTCCTTCCTCGTTATTTCCATCCATTCGTCCCTCTTTCCATTCCTCCTTCCGTCCTTCCATCCAGCCTTCCTCGTTTCCATCCTTCCTTCAACTTTTATGAGTACGGTACCTCAGTCATATTGTTTCTAAGGACAACACTTGGGGCTCCATTTCCTACATCTGTATATAGTTAAAAGTTTGGGCCACAGGGTTGGTTATAAGGATTTAGCGGCTCCCTGTTTCCATCTGTTCGTCATTGTCCGTCCTTGTATCCCACATTCCACTTCCTCCTCTTCTCCATTATCTATTGATCTTTTTATAATCTGTCCTTGTGTAGTATTTATTTCCCTTAAGTAACTCCATCACTATTAATATGACGACCTTCTCTTAATCCCCAGACTGTTTTATTTAGTTTCGGGAGGACTTCTTGTATTGAAGGAAATATTAACATTAATCTTTGGCCCCCTCAACTGGTCTCTCTTTAGTAGTGTAATATTGAACGTTAGAGCAACCTAAAGAAATGTCACCATATTGAAGGGGTTAAGTATCGTTTTGCCAGTCTACATTTTTTTTCTCTCTCTCTTCTGCCTTGCATTTTCGTCCCTTCCCTCGCCCCGTTCCCGCCTCTCCACTTTCTCCACTTCCATCCCTTTATTGCTTCTCATATACTCGGTTTTTTCTCCTGCCTTCCTTCCGTTGCTGCTTCTCTCCATTTTTCTTTCTTTTCCGCCCATGCATACTTGTCGATTTTTTTCGTTTCCTCCATCCATTGCCACGTCAGCCTCTCGCTCCATCTATTCCTACTTCTGTCCTTCACTTCATTTTCTGTCCCTTCCTCCCTCTGTTCATACTAAATAATTTTTCTCTTTTACCCCCATTTTTCCCTATATTCAGAATCCCCTTGTATCTCCCTGTCTACTTTTCTTGCCTAATTAGTTATCTTTCTAGGTTTCTTCTCTCTCATCTCTTCCGCCATTTTTGTCCTTTAATAGTTTTCTTCCCTCCCTGCTTCTCTTCCTCCTCTTGTCTACCCCTTCTTTCTCCTTTTTTCTTCATATTAAGGTCTCCCTCCCTCTCCTGGAGCGACTGTTTAGTGTTTTGTCCACGCCCTGTCCTGGAGGGAGGGAGGGGAGGAAAGTGGAGCGAGGGAGAGAAAGGGTTAGGGACAAGAGGGTAGAGAGGGGGGAAAGGGGGAGTTGAGGAAGGAATGGAGAACTTGGTATAAAGAAGAGTGTAGGAAGGGAAGGGTTATGTAAAACTGATGTAGTTTAAAGAACGTATTAAAATGTATGATTAAAACAGAAAAGTGAAATAACATGAAAATGCACGCACGCACTCCCGCCCACACAGTCTAAAATGATGAGGGGCCCCAGGCAGCTGTTGCAGTAAATGGGTGGTAGAACAACATTTAGAAGCACGAAGCTTTAAGAAACCAAAATGGAAGCCACTGAGGTCTCAAGACTGTAGATGTCATTATGGAACTTGAAAATAACAACTAAAATATGAAGCAAATCATAATCTCAACTTGTGGAGGGGAAATAGAGGCCTTACTCAGGGTGGTTGTAGGCGTAATATGTTAAAAAGATTACCATCGTCAAAATAATAAATACGCGAAACTACAGAGAAGCAGAATGAGTTCTACAGAGGACCCAGGACAGTGTTGTGGTTGTCAGAGCTTGAAGGAAAGATAGGGTGGAAAGAAAATGATAAAAAAAAAAAATGATGGCTTGAAGAGTGTAGTTGTAGTTTTAAGGGGCGTGGAAGAAAACTAGGATAACCTTGAAACAAAACGAAAACACGAAATTATAGAGGGTACACAAAAGAAAAAGACATGGTGGTGGTGGTGGGAAAAAAAAAAAAAACACGAAATTATAGAGGGCCAAAAGTTAGGTCCGAGAAATTGTGGTGGTGGTGGTGGTGGTGGTGAGGCGTGGTCCCTCCCAGTCACATTCCTGATCCATATTATCCGTCCATCAACCCAGGGCTGTTGTTAAAGTGTAGCCCTTCTTTTGTTGAACGTGTCTTATCGATTGTATTTGTGTTCTGTTTGTTTATTCTTAAGTACTGCGTGTTTTTATTTATTTATTTTTTCTACCACTTGATCTTTATTCAGCTTGGAAGTTTTTGTGAAGTGTCCTTGGAGTTCATTCTAACCAGGCCACTGCCGATGTGTCTCATCAAGTGAAAAAAATCGTCTTGTGATAGCAGCAAGGATGAAACGATGGCATTACACTGATCAAATTACTACTTGATTGGTTTTCTTGGCAGTCTGTATGGTTGAACTTAATTTTCTCGCTCTCCATGTTTTCCTCATCTTGTTTTTGTTTCTTTCCCTTTTTATCTCACGTCGCAGTACATTTGCCTCGTGTCTTCTCATCCTGTGACACACTCAACTCCCCATCTATTCCCCTCCCCTCTACCCATACTCGCCATCAGCTCCCTCCAGCACCTCATGAACGCCATCACAATAACATTCCTTATTTGGAGTAAGCTATTTTCTTTAGTATTCAGCCATAGATAAATGTGTATTATTATTATTATTATTTATTATTATTATTATTAACTACGCCACAATAATTAGTGACGAATTAAGGACATTGTATTTGGTAGTCTTAGTCTTATCCCATCGTAACTAATTCTCGTTATAGTACGTAGCAGTAGTAGAGTCCTTAACCCAGTTGGGATTTAATACGGTGTGTTACGGGGGTAGTACAGCACGATGCCAAAAGCAGATCATTACGTGAAGGTGTTGGCAGCTGGTTCTGTAGTGTTGGTAAAGTTTTTCATTTTTTTTTTTCGGGTGAGGGTATTGTATTTATTTATTTATTTTGTTTATTTGGGTGTTATTGTTGGTTTGGGTCGTTTTTGATGGGGTTTATAATATGATGATAGTCGTTTTAACTGTTTATATTCATTATTATTATTATTATTTATTATTATTATTATTATAGTGCTCGTTGTTGCATTTTTGCTGTTGCTGTTGCAACAGTTGCTTTGTCGTGGATGTTGTTACTGCTGTTACTGTTGTTGTTGTTGTTGTGGCAGTTGCTTTGTTGTTGTTGTTGTGGCAGTTGCTTTGTTGTTGTTGTTGTGGCAGTTGCTTTGTTGTTGTTGTGAGGAATCGGTTTTTTCGTAATATGAAGGCAGTGTTTTTTCCTGATTAGTTTTGGGTTTGATGGCAGGGTTCATAATGGCTTCCTGGTTCCGTGCCTGATGAAAGAGAGAGAGAGAGAGAGAGAGAGAGAGACCAGACCAGACCAGACAAAGACAGGCACACGACACACACACACACACACACTGAGGCAGAGGAAGTGTACTGTAATGTGTGTGTGTGTGTGTGTGTGTGTGTGTGTGTGCGTGTGCGTGTGTGTCAGCACGGTAGTCGTGCGCAACTTCAGCTACCAAGAATCTAGGTCGTGCAATATCCCGGGTATCAATAATGGAAGAGTTGGAGTGTGTGTGTGTGTGTGTGTGTAGGAAATATATATCCGTTTGTACTCGAATATTGATGTTGCTGTGTGCGTGTGTGCAAATATGGCTGAAACCCTCCCAGTGTGTAGCACCTGCCACCCCTGTCTGTCCCTGTTATGATATTCAGTAGTGCAGCATTAAGCATTATCAAGTTGTACATGAATCTTGATCCCTTATGGCGTAATATTGACCAGTGTGGAATATCGATTTATAGGAAAGTTGTGCGTCTTAGTATGAGTGTATGAAGCTTTGTGTATATATTATTGTCTACAACTCTACATGAAATCCACGCTTAGCTTTAGCAGTTGAGATATTACATTCTTTAGTGCTATGGCATGTATTTATTTGTTTGTTTTTTATGCCAGTTATATTCGGACAACTTCCTCTAATAATTTTTCGTAAGAGATACCCCTGAGGAATGACAAAAAAAATATATAGTGGTAGTAGGAATATTCGTGATAGTACGGTATGCATTAGTTTCCCTTTTTCTCCGGGCCTGAGTTATTTTACGAAGTTAATCGTGCTAGGACTGGGTTAATAAATGCTTGTCATGTGTTTTCAAAGGTCGTATTTTTGTTATTGTTATTATTATTATAATTATTGGGGTATTATTATTATTATTATTATTAGTGGTGGCGTGTATTAATGAGCAGGTACTGTACATTAAGTATGCATTGTGATTTGTTGGTTGATATACAATAGTGCTACCTTCTTCCTTCATCTTTATCATTCTTTTTGTGTCTGCCCTTCTCTCTCCTTTTTTCCCCATCTTTCCTGTCACTTTTTGTTACTCTTCTCTCCTTTTCAGGTGGCTTTACATTCAGTGACAAGCCTAATGGTTTCCTGCAAGCCAGGAAACCATTTACAACGCTGGGTGTTAATCATATACCCAAGCCACCCGTGTTCCCGTGTCAACAAGTGGGTTGGCGGAGGGTTAGTACCCCTCCCCGTAAAACCACCGAGTTAGAGACAAACGGCCACCCCCTACGGGAGTATGACATCTGGCTATAGATTGATAGATAAAATTTGTTAGTATCCCACGTTTCGTATATGTAGTAATTTTCCACGTTTATTGTGTACGGTATAGTGCAATAGTTCCAGGTGTCTATATTAATGTATAAAGTAATCATCAGATATTTACAGTTAAGATGTTCCTGAAAATTACTTCAGCTGGACTTCAAATAATGTTTCACTCCTGCTGTATGGATATATTTTGTTACACTGGATAACGCAGTATAGGCTATATAGATAAGCTGGGTCACTTCATAGGCGTCAACTTGATAAAAAAAAATTATTTTGACCATTAATACTGCATCATGAATAAGCTCCACTCTTTCATCGTGAAGGTTCTAATAATAGAAGAATATAATTAGTTTTTACTGATGAAGGTCAGAACTGAATCATTTTTTGGCTCTATGAAAGCATGTTACTGTTTAATTCAGTGACCCCCAAGCCCGGCCCCAGGACAAAATATGATCATATCTGATCCCCATCTACATCATTCCTTGAACCAGGGAAAACAACATCGCTCGGACATGGATATGAAATTTGTCCACCTCGGATAATTAGTAATTGAGACTCGGTGCGCACACGTACAAGAACACCCAAAAAGTTAATTGAAAACTCACTGATGAGATTTTAATTTTATTTTTGTTACCGCCTGAGGCATCAGAGGCCGAGTCACAGTAAGGGCACAGCAGAGGTCATCTATACGGGGACTTTATAATGTCGTTTCTTTGATGATCAGTAGCTGTGGAAACTCCGCTTTGCAGAGACTTGGACGAGGTGAAGTGAATCACCCAGGCAGTCAGTGTACTGATATGGTAGCGTCCCATTCTTATCAAAAGAAGTCAAGCTCCACTCTGTTATTACTGTCTTTGGCAAGTGAGTCACTTCGAATTTCTAGGAAATCATCTTGCATGTCCTCCAGGTCTGCTCTGCACGAGATGTTGACATTGCTTCCTCGCAAATCGTGATTCAGGAGAACGATCATAAAATTCCGGGTTGGATTCTGAAGTAGTTTTGAAAAATTCGTGTAATTTTTTATTTTGCAATATAATTGCACATTGCATTTCGGTTTCATATTGTACGTTATTAAGTATGTTATTAACGCAAATCATGGCGATATTAAAACGATATAAATACTGTGCTAAAATATGTTGGTGTAATATGCAAAATTATTAATAAGGAAGCCATCTGTGCCAGCTAGATCACAGCACTATCTCGTGGCTGCAGATACGTATTCCCATGACCTTGGATTTAATGAACCACTGATTTAATGAAGTGGGGTCAAAGCTTAACCCACTCAGCCAGGTGACGTACGAGTATTCTTTTATCTTATACTTTTTACAACCAGATAATTACATTCAACTTAAGGGCACGGAGAGGTTAGAAAAAGCCTTCATTAACTCCTTCACTGCTAGGCATCCCTCCGTCACTTGAATAATATTTTCAGGAGATGGAAGGAGGAGCTAAAAATGGTATCCTAGTGAATGGGTTACTTCTCAGTGTGATGGATGTAATTTTCTCGCATTTTAAAGAAATTTATCAGCGCTAAATCAGTTCTGCGCAGAATGGATACTGATCATATTTTCATTGTTGGAAATTGGGTCAGACTTGTCATTTCACACACCTGACGATGCTTCAGTATTTTTGTCTCTCTCTCTCTTAAGGGTATCGGGTCAGAGGTTAATCAGTTCTCAGATTTTTTTTTTTTTTTATTTTTTTTTTATTTTTTTTTTTTTAATAAGTAAAGTGTGGCAACGTTTAATGGTTTCAGCGGGAGAACGTCATTTTGATATTATTCCTGCCATCTTCCGACGGTTATAATTAGCTTAAGGCAGATTTCTTGTAGTGAATAATTTAGTAAAGGATGTATCAAGCCATTCCAGTTTGAAGTCTGTGCTGAATAATATCGGTAAATAACAAGAAAGACGTCATGGTATGGAAGGGCCTGATCAGTTCACCTGCATAATGGATTGAGGCCAAACTCGATGCAGTAACTGCCCAGCAATGGAGATAAATTATACCGATGGTGATTAATTGACTGGTGAGGAAAGTAATTGACCTAAAAGCCAGTGTACCTGGCCTCATTTGGACACAGTTACCATTTTTGCAGCAGTGTTTCCTTAGCTGAATAGAAGCGTCTGAATATAGCCAAAGTAAAGAAGCATTCACCCTGATAAGGTTAAAGGAGATAGTTTTAGCCACAGTATCTCAGTCTATCTCTTTGGGTGACTGTAAGTGTGCGGTTGAAAAAACAGGTCCACGTGGAGAAGTGATTAAAAATTTTCATTTAACCCCTCCACCTCGAGAGCTGTCTTAGGGAAAATAATTGCATTAGTCGTAATGGCTTAAAAAAAAAGAAAAAAAAACTGGAGGAATTCAGTTTATGAGATTATTTCAGCCAACGGAAATTTTACAGTGTTAAAGTAAAATATCAAGACATTCGTAGCAGCGAAAAATGTAGATGCCCATCCGTCTTGCTTACGTTGGTACAAAGAGAGAGAGAGAGAGAAAGAGAGAGAGAGGTAAGACTTATAACCTGGTGCATGCTGTTTTCCACACACCTGGACTCATGACGACGCAACAGGTGTGTGTTTGCCTGACGGGGGTGCAATTAACCTGTTGACTCACTTGGACATGGTACACGCGGCTCACGGGAACTCCCCCTTCACCTTGTTAACTTGGTGGCCACGGTACACTTTCCATTTACGTTTGTGGAGCAGGAGTGATAGTGGAGTGAAGGAGATTTTTTTTTCTTTTAACGATTATTGTGGGTGGTACCTGCCTACGAGTATTATCAGTGGAAGATGATTTATTTTCATTATTATTATTATTTTGTTATTATTATTATTATTATTATTATTATTATCATCACGCCATTATTTCATGAGAGGTCCAGTAACGCACCTCCCACACCTAAGCTGAGCGCCGTACAATGTTTCACTTCAGCACACATGCCCAGCAACTCTGTGAAACGCTCCAACTCAGACTCTGGACTAGTGTGAAGGTAGTAGTGGTGTGCTGTGATGGCGTATAGGTGGGGGGAACAGACTGAGACGTAGGCGCGTAATCCACTTCCTCAGACTGTCCCAGAAACAGCCACACTTACGATCATTTCCCTGTCGTAAGTGTGATTTGTTTTCCCAGGAAGGACAAGAAGAGACTGCAGACACTTCCCACACATCTTGTTCTTCCTGCAAATCAGAATCTGAGTTACGACAAAAAGGTGATCATAAATATGAGAATCCGGGTCCAGGATCAAACCTGCGACCACACATTGTCCAGTCACCTGCTGTATTAACTGGATCACACTCTCCCCTCACCCCACTATCCCCACATCCTCACTCCCCCACTCCCCCCACACCCCCTTTTCCCCCAGAAGTGGGAAAATACGGATAAGTAACGATTGCCATATATTGTATCGTGATTTCCGGTACTGTTCATTGTTTTTGTTTTATTCTGAACTCTGCTTCGGCCTTAACCTCTTCAGCAGAATACGTTTTGTTTTCTTGCAGCAAACCTTATTCAGCTCAGGAAACATCTTCTGGTAGTAAAGGGACGGATGACTTCAACGCCTACGGTTTGAATTCTGTCCTAAATCTAACACAGCAAGAGAAAACTTAAAATACATCATTAGACTGAAGAGATTTGCCTCATCTAATCACTGCCAGACCTACTTTTAGCTTTGGAGAAACACTTGCAATAGTATATCGATAATTGGATTCCTTGATGGCACGATGTTATGTAATTGCAAAACTTGTGAATAATACCCCGACACACACACACACACACACACACACACACACACACACACACACACACACACACACACACACACACACACACACACACACACACACACACACACACACACACACACACACACACACACACACACACACACACACACACACACACACAAGAAAAAAAAGGCCGTGGCGCGGGTGTAATGGAGAGGCTGAAAAACTGGTCAGTACTATTCATTGTAGCTCAGTCAAGGTCTTACTGTATCTGACACGTGAGCTGGGTAATGGGACACTCCTCCCCTCCCACATCACCTTCACCCTTGCTACACTTAAATTTTTGAATCTAGTGTTTCGTTAGTGTTAGCTTGAGTAGCATTGTTCCCTAATGGTGTTGAGAAGGAATAATGGAAACTTTTAACCCATACAGTCATAATCATTAGATGAGTAAAATAGTTTTACAGAAGGCTGTGCAGAATTTTGAACATGTCCTGTGACTATAGGGGTTAATGGTTTTAACCACGTCGTTTTTGGAGCTTTCTCCTAAATTATGAGTAATCATCCGGGGATAGCCAACACAAATTTGAAAATACTCTTCCTCTGACCGAAAAGGTTAATCCCACAGACGCTTGGATTTCTATCAGCTAGACAAAATCATCGGGTTAGCCACAATGCTAAACAAGTTTAGCCGAAGCAGTGAACCTGATAATAAAGACTTGGTGTAAAGCGCTATCATAACCCAGCCAACTGATGCGACACACCGCGATAACCACAGTACAACCAGGATGGGTTGTTAGGTAATATCGCTAAGTCCTTAAGTCACTCTTCATGACATGTTCCGGACGTCTCCAACGCTACTCTCTTGATTGCCGCCATATCTCTCAGGCAATACATGTAACTTGTCGCACTCATAGCAGCCGTACGGGTAACCAAGGTAGTTCTGATTCCTTTTAGTGCTAGGGTTTCACTTGGCTAAAGTAAGGTACCCCATCTCATCTACCTCAACACAGGGATGGACAGGAGAGCTAATGGCCTTGTAGTGGATTGCAAAACCCTATGCCAGCCATCTGAATGCTGCACACGCCGCGGAGACCACAGCACAAGGATCAGTCACGTTAGGTATTATGGCAAAGAGCCGTATTCTGGGTGGCGTGGTGGACTGAGGAAGTCAATCCCATAGTTTATTTTGCATATTGCCTCGTAATGTTTCCTGATGCAGCTTATATCGTTTTACTGTAGACATAGTTTACATCAATAGTTTATAAGAAGATATAGAGGTGTCACATGCAGAATATATCTTGAAGGAAGATGTGTTAACGAAATCTGTAAAACCACTTAGAATGCACGTATAAGCGAAGACCTCAGTAGCTTAGTCTTGCTCGCTTCACACGTGCCCTTCAGTCGTGATATTTTCAGTATATAGGCCACATTTTGTATATACAGGCTACAGGGGAGCTCCTATGAATTGGTTAGCACATTCATCTCGCAAGTGGAAGAGCGAGAGTTTGATTATCAGGTCTGTCGGCCCTTCTCTTTGATAGTTTTTCACCTAATACCCTTTTACCCAAGAATGTAGTTGGTCATATGGATGTAAGTTGACTACTGCAGACCGTATTCAAGGTTCGGACTTAGCATCAGTTACTGCAGTTAGTGTTCAAGAGGTGGATTATGACTCTGGTACTGCTTGTCTTGAATGACCCTCGGGTAGTGGATTCTACTGTGCACTAGATTAAAAAAAGAAAAAAAAAAAGTCTCCACATCTCGCGCGAAAGTCTGACACTAGAGATGGTAACTACTGCACAGCCCAGATAATTCTACCCTGCGTTGATATAGTTCCTTTCTTAAGGATGACATATATATTGCTTGACATTTCCTGGTCAGTACTACTAACAAAAGTATATTCAGATGTTATATAATACCAGAGAACATTAGGAGCGATATTGATCATTTTAGATATCATTGGACGCCACCTTTAATGCATTGTACGTTAGCTGCAAGGGTAAGATATAGCCTTCCTTACCTCTCTCTCCTGAACGGACTATCACTATATGGTAACAGCAAAATGCCGTCAGGAGTTGAGGTTTTCCAAGGGTTGAATATCACGTGAATGGATGAGTGTCCCATTTCTGCGGGACATTGTGAAATATTTCCTACTCTGCGTCCATACATTTTCCCATCACTGGATCCTTCTCACCTCATGCATAATACTGCCGTGGAAACAGGGATGAGATGATGATATAAGAAGGCTTAAGTTTTGTGCCTGTTGGCCACTCGAATGTCCTTAATACACATCCCATTTTTGCTGAACCCCTGCAACACGACCTTCAGCATCTGTTACATCCAGTTCCCCAGTTGTACCGCTGAGTGAACAGAGACAAGAGGCTGTTATAAGCACTGTTATCGAGATCTGTTTATGTATTTATTTTGTAAGAAGACGGGTGTATAAGAAGCCAAATAGACACTGAAAATCTTTTAACATCCATTAGTCTCTCACCCACTTTCCAGCTGAAGAGAATAATTATAGTATTCTTGCTAAATTACAGCAGTGCCAATTAATAACCAGTTAATTCTAGAACAGTTAAGCCAGATCTTATTCAGTGCTTAATTGTCCTTGATCGAGCAATTACCTCTTCAGTCCGATTACCTAGTAATTAAATTGTTGCTGTCTCCTGGCGATTTTATTTTGCACAGGAAGAACAAGAGGTAGTAATGGTATTTATTAACGCCAGATCTAGCCTCATGGGTTCGGGGGGGTGCGGGAACTACAAAGGTAAATAATATTGAAGGAAGCAAGATTTAAATGAAAAACGTCATCTTTCTGAAGGGTTTAAGGACAGTGCGGTTAGGGAGACAAGGTATTAAGTGATGGTTGTGACTAATAAACGTTTAATACAACAGATAAATAAATAAACACAAATAATTAAGACCCTTTTGCTTTTGAGGAAACGTTGGTAGATGACCTTCAAGAGGTTGATTAACGTAATGATCGTCAGCCGTATTTACCACGGTTTATGTTTGGTGTGCAGGGTCCAGAAAAAAAAAAAAACAGCAAAAACAAAACAAAGTAGGAGACATCAAAACTAATATTTGTATCAGTATCGGGAAGTAATTATGTCTTCCTGTTCGGTATTTTTTTTTTTTTTCATTCCGAGGCACGCAGGTAATAACAGGCAACGGCACACCCAAGGCTGTGACGTGATGCTATTTTATTGGCAACAGGAAGACCACCATCAGTCACAGTTCAGTGGGTGTTTATAGGGAGCGAAAAATGTTGTGTGTGTGTGTGTGTGTGTGTGTGTGTTCTTTATATTATTCTTGTTGATATTGCTTTTATGGATCTAATTACTGTATTACGGCACTTTGAAGGCCGAGCGCTGTTACTTTAATAGGTGTAGGAAGCCAGGGTTAGAGAACTTGACATTTCGTGGAGTAACTAATATAACACAATTGCTTTTTATGTACTAACTGATGACTTATTTATCCTGTTTATTATTATTATTATTATTATTATTATTATTATTATTATTACTCTGTTTTGTGATGGTAATGAATTGTGTATTTGTATGTAAGATGGATTTTGCTGTCAGCTTTACGGTACTGTCAAGAATTTTGGGGTATCGTCGCTGGGCACAGGAAGTAAAAATAAGGCTGAACGTAATATGTGAGAACTAAAGGAAGTAATTTGTATTAGTGTGTGTGTGTGTGTGTGTGTGTGTGTGTGTGTGTGTGTGTGTGTAGAGAGAGAGAGAGAGTGATGTGGTGTGTGGTAGGTGTGTGATACGGTGATATGTGGTAGGTGTGATGCGGTGGTGTCTGGTATGTGTGATGTGTTGTGAGGTAGGTGTAATGCGATGGTCTGTGGTAGGTGTGATGCGGTGGTGTGTGGTAGGTGCAATGTGGCGGTGTGTGGTAGGTGTGATGTGGCGGTGTGTGGTAGGTGTGGTGTGGCGGTGTGTGGTAGGTGTGATGTGGCGGTGTGTGGTAGGTGTGATGTGGCGGTGTGTGGTAAGTGTAATGTGGTGGTGTGTGCGGGCGTGGGAGAGAGCCTCAGTAGGAGCAGCAACAGTAGTAACAGTAGCCTAGCGTGGGATCAATAGGGAGGCCAGTACAGTACCGCTGACCTACACTGCTCTTTCACTGCTTCCCACACCACACACATCACACTGCATCTTTCACCACATCACACGGCACTGCATCTTTCACCACATCACACGGCACTGCATCTTTCACCACATCCACACGTCACTGCATCTTTCACCACATCACACGTCACTGCATCTTTCACCACATCCACACACGACACTGCATCTTTCACCACATCCACACACGACACTGCATCATTCACCATATCCACACAACACTGCATCTTTCACCACATCCACACGTCACTGCATCTTTCACCACATCCACACCACACACTGCATCTTTCACCACATCCACACACGACACTGCATCTTTCACCACATCCACACACGACACTGCATCATTCACCATATCCACACAACACTGCATCTTTCACCACATCCACACGTCACTGCATCTTTCACCACATCCACACACGTCACTGCATCTTTCACCACATCCACACGTCACTGCATCTTTCACCACATCCACACGTCACTGCATCTTTCATCACATCCACACGACACACTGCATCTTTCATCACATCCACACGACACACTGCATCTTTTACTACCTCCACACTACACACTGCATCTTTTACTACCTCCACACGACACACTGCATCTTTTACTACCTCCACACTACACACTGCATCTTTTACTACCTCCACACCACACACTGCATCTTTTACTACCTCCACACCACACACTGCATCTTTTACTATCTCCACACCACACACTCACCTCCACACACACACACACACCTCAACACACACACACACACCACACACACACACACACACACACACACACACACACACACACACACACACACACACACACACACACACACACACACACACACACACACACACACACTGCATCATTCATTACCTCAACACAACAAACAGCGGCAGTGGTAGCCAGGCAGGGAACCACTAGTGAGCCCTTTCTGGTACACGTGACCTGTTCTGGGCTTTCATTACCTGACGCACGGACTGATGCCGGCGACCAGTCGAACACCTTAAGCTCGAGGGGTCTGTCGGATTCTTAAAATAATAATAATAATGGTAATAAAACATAGCCCTGAATGAAACCTGTTTTGGCTTAATGTAATCTTGTTCCTCGTCTTTCCACGGTCCATTCTCTTTATTGCCTTTATCATTCTTTATTACCTATATCTTTCCCATTTGACATATTAATGTGATCAAAAGTTGTGCCTCTCTAGTACCTTGCCGTCTACATTCCACCTGCAGTATATGACACTTGATATTACACAAAAAACACAGACAGCACTGTTTCTCAACTCCCTTCCCTCTTTCCCTCTCTCCTTCCCTCCTTCTTGTGCTCTATGTATCCTCTCTTCCTCCCCCTCCCCCATCCTTCTGTTTCCTTTCTTTCTTCTTTCCTCCTTCCCTCTTTATCTGCCATTACCCTTTTTCCCATTCATTCTCCTTCTTTCGTCCTTCCCTATTTGTCTGCCATTCTCTGCATCTCATCTCTGGAATAGCCGCCAGACTCAGTGTGTAATGGTGTCCACCTACGCCTGTTCTCTTTACTTTCTTCGCATCACATCCCTACTACAGATCAGGGGCCGTAGCCTGTTTGTGAACTTAACTAGGCTTAAATTGTGTATCGGATTGTTTGTATGATTGTCTTCCCACATTCCGCTACCAAACACCTCACAACCAAATCGTATTAAATAATAGTGAACGTATTGCAACAAAACAGAATGACTCCTGATAATAATTAACTGGGAGGGAGACATGTTTCTCGTAAAAAATTAATTAGGCCTTATAAG
Organism: Coenobita brevimanus; assembly: GCF_032717465.1. Taxonomy (NCBI): domain Eukaryota; kingdom Metazoa; phylum Arthropoda; class Malacostraca; order Decapoda; family Coenobitidae; genus Coenobita; species Coenobita brevimanus. Next base: position 9,237,697 of record NC_137050.1, on the reverse strand, counting down.
TACTATGCACCCAGATCCAGCAAGTGTTGCTGCAATTGTAGTTGTCAGTCGCACCGCTGAAAACACTGTTTTCATATGGCTGGCAACCGCTTACTATGAAGATGCTTTTGTTAGTTTGCTCATTTTATTCCCAGACTATATTTTTCGGAGGGACTTTGATTTGGAGGCGTTATAACTTGATTCATGGACACACAGCACTGCACACAGGCGGCATAGATGTAGTATCCTTAAACCCCTTCACTACAAGACGTTTAACAGAATCGTCTGTAGTAGCAAAAATAACACGAAAAGTACGCCATTCATAATGAAAGGATTAATAATAAGCAGTATGTAGGTATGTATATTTATATATGTCTGTCTGTATGTCTGTCTATACACATTATGTACATATATTTGTAATTTGTATGTACAACACAACTTGGCATGACGTGGTGGTGATTAATGCACCAGGGTGGTGGAAATGGTATGATTCGGTCACTACCCCTCGCTTCTGTCGTAGTTACTGTATACTGCAGCCTTGGTTACCCCTGTGTTGTTAGTCTCTGGTGATTACTTAATCTCTGTACAGGTAGATGGTGTTGTGGTGGGTATGTTGATATGTTGGAGGCGATGTTGATGTGTTGGAGTGTGCTGTGTTGTGTGGCCTTGTGTTCTGTTGAGGTGTGGTGGTGGTGGTGATTATTGTATGCACTTATCTGGGTTCAGCCGAGTGACCACTGCAGTCTCGTGACCTGCGTCAGTGCTGCTTACTGGCAGCACGGTTTTTAAACAGTGCCATCAATTTGTTCTAATACTGTGTTAACTCCTTGATTCAGATGACGTTATGTGTATTTTATTCTTACCGTTTCCGAGCGATTTTAGTTCATAGAAGTGTCTTTTGTTAATAACTAATTACTTTAACTCGAAAATTCACCCACAAGCTGAATACAAGATTCTAAGTCACACACACACACACACACACACACACACACACACACACACACACACACACACAAATAATAATATGGAAGGGTTATTTGCACATATGATGATGCCAACTGTTCTGCAGTGACTGTTATAAGGTAAGTTTGCTGTATTTGGTTAAAACGGTGAGTTTTGTTATGAACTGGAAAGGCAGTTGGATTATGCAAAGTGACAAATAATTTATGATTAAAATTCTTTAAAGATTTGGATCTTAAGAGTGCTGTAGCGTGTGCTACAAGACTTACGGTAGTTCCCAACTATCAGATTACACCAGCCTGTCATTAGAGTACAATGCTGATGGACAAGGATTTGATAAGTTTGATTGTACCAGATTTTGGGGATAACGAAACAAGCGTGTGTGTAACTAACATCAGTTTCAAAATCAGTCATATACTGCTGTTGATGTCGCAGAATACGGTATGAGTGTGCAAAAGTACTTGACCCAAAGTAATTAAAGATAAAAATAAACGATTAATTCAGCTTCATTCTTCTTAGCATTGTATTATGATTGTCATATCTAACTTAATTTAAGCTTATTTGTTTTTGTATTGTCTTTTTGAGTCATTTAATTTAGTAGATACTTTTCCTCCAGTCAGTGTCCTATCCTTTCAGACCCAGCCAATATTATTCTGTTGGTAAAAGCAGATCTGTGAGTTGGTCACCACCGGAGCCAATAAGTAGATATTTTACAAAATGCTGCAACACAGTATGGATTTTTTGTAAAAAGCTGACGGTCATAGCGATTATAAGAAATTACTATTACATATTTAAGCGTTAGGTTAGATCAGCATGATTCTCTCTCTCTCTCTCTCTCTCTCTCTCTCTCTCTCTCTCTCTCTCAGAAAATTATACTACTGATTTCGTACCAGCTAAGGTCGAGGGTACAGTAGAAGTCTTATCAGACAACGGATGTCGGTTAGATTACACACACACACACACACACACACACACACACACACACACACACACACACACACACACAAACTAGATAAGTAGTTGATTTTAAAGACATGCCTTGGCCTGTCGTAGTGACTGGGAAAATTAAGGTACTATCCAAATCCTCAACATTTCAATATTTCCCCATCGTTAGGAGACACAGTAGTAAGATGAAATAAATAAATAAGTGGATATTGTCGTAGTGGTGTTGAATCGTCTGACAGTAGCAAGAATAAAACTTAAAAATAGCTGTGTTGTAGTTACGGTGATTAATAGATAATAACACTGAGAGATATTCTCCAAAGCTGCATATTTTAACAGTAACAAGAATGAAATATTTAAGCGAAATTACAGGAGGAGCGAAGGGGTTTATGTAGTTCGGGATTAATAGATAATAACTTTGAGAGATTTTCCTCTAGGTTGCATTGGTTTAACGTTAACAAGAATGAAATATTAAAACGAAATTACAGGAAGAACGAAGGGGTTTATTAGTAATGCATAAAAATAGCCGGTGTATTAATTTATTAATATTTAATTTCCATTCGGTACAAGCCACAACGCTGGGGAACGACGTCTATGAAAGCTGTTCTGTGTGGATGGAAAATGAATAAATGCATTATGATTAATAATAATAATGATGATACTAATGAGGAGGAACAGCAAGAAAAAATAGAGGTAGGCAATAGTTGCCCCCAGTAGCTCCCTTTTAGTCTCGATGGTGTCAGAGTGTTGAGACCTGACTAAGTTATTCGATGATCATAAACGTCTAGTTCAGTCATTTAGGTATATTGGTGGCCAGCACTGTAATTAGGATAGAAATATGATGAAGGTATGAACCAAGGTTTATTCTTCAGTATGAAAATCTTATTCCCTACATCGTGTCTACCTGGTGATTCAGGAATTCTGACTGTTTTTTGGTTTTAGTGTTTGAAGTGTTGCTTTCTTTATTTTCCCCCCCCCAAAAAAAAAAAAAAAAAAAAAAATACCTTGGTTCGTGCTGATAAATGCGTTGTTCACTTGGCTGCCAGGATCTCGTTTTCTCTTACAGCTGCTTCTCAGAGAACTGCGGATGTCGAGGTACACTCACGTAATTTCTTCACACGTAGTACGGCCGACTTATTGATTATAACACTGCCGGAGAGTGAAGAAGGGTGTAAGGAGGTTTTATGGTGTATATTATTTTATCTACCAATATTTAAAACTTAACTGATGGTGTTCTATCGCCTTTACTATTTATATTGGTCATTGATTACATTATGAAACGTGTTGGAACAGAAACCGGTGCAGGTATACTTTGGGGAGAGAACAGGAAACTTTTGGATTTAGATTATGCAGATGATATAGTTTTGATTTGTGATGGGCCAGAAGAGATGCAGAGAGTGTTGGACTGTTTGGTGAGTGAAGGTCGCAAGGTGGGTTTGGTTATTAATTGTGGAAAAACTGAAATAATCAATATGAATATGGAAAATGCACAGGAATGTGTAATTGGAGGTATGGTTGTAAAGCAAGTTGATAGGTTTAAATATTTAGGTACTTATTTAGCCAAGGATGGTTCTTTGAACTTTGAATTCGAGGAAAGGTTAAAGAAGGCTAATCAGGCAATGGGAATGCTTAAAAATATTTGGAATAATAACAATTTTTCTGTGCATACAAAAATCAAACTTTATAAGGTAATGGTTAGGAGTATCTTAATTTATGGACACGAGTCTTGGTACAGCACAGTGACTATGGAAAATAAATTCTTGGTGTTTGAAAATAAAGCACTTAGAAGAATATTAGGAGTTAAGTGGTGGGAAAGGATACCAAATAGTAGAATTAGAGAAATAACGGGAGTGCAGCCGATCGATGAATATGTTAGATTCTCACGATGGAAGTGGCTAGGACATGTGTATAGGAGACAGGGAATAGTACGAGGTACACCAGGGTGGGTGGCACCTGGTAGGAGAGGTAGAGGAAGGCCAAAAGAGACGTGGGTGAGGACAATGAGACGGGAAGCTGGAGATGAGTGTTGGGGAGATCTTGAGGAGTTAGCACAAGATAGGATGTGGTGGTGTGAGTTCATCGAGGCCCTATGCATCCCCGAGGGTGCCACAGGAAATGATTGATTGATTGATTGATATATATATATATATATATATATATATATATATATATATATATTGTCAAATAAGATTTGCCGTATTTTATGTAAGATTATATAGGTAAGTAGTTATGAACTGAACTTTTGACCCTTTCGCGATGATGTCTACAGATTATTTCTTATAGGAAGGACCAGTGCTGGGGAGGGAGGAGGGCGTTAAGAATGACCTCCCTTAACCCCCGCACGTGAGGTTTTTGCCTTAATATCGTCTTGGAGTATCAAGATTAAGCTTAAATAAAAAGTAATTGTGCAGAAAAGGTGTACGATATCTCAATCTTTTAAGGTAATTACTTGAGAGGGTAAACAAAACTGCAGTAGTGAATCATATGTAATTATCGAAGCGTGATTATATTGTTGAATCACATAATTACTAAACAATTATTTTATAGTGAGGGCGTGAATCAGACATAAGTACCGAACATAATTATTTTAAAGTAAGGATCATGAATCGGACATACCGTAGTTACTGAACATAATTATTTTAAAGTAAGGGTAATGAATCATAATTACTAAAGTTATATTAAAGTAAGGCTCGTGAATCATACATAATTACTGAACATAATTATTTTCAAGTAAGGGTCGTGAATCGTACGTAATTACTGAACATAATTTTTTAAGTCAGCTTCGTGAATATATATATATATATTTTTTTTATTCAGGTAAGGAGAGGCTGAAGACGTAGAAGTGAGGCTGAGTGGGAGGAGGGCTGTCTAGACGGAGTAACTGAGATTAGTGGTAAGACGCTGCAAGGGGATTACCTGACGTGCTGAAAGAGGTGACCGGCTGACGTGAGTAGCATAGATCTAAACTGAATTCAGTCTTACATTTTGTGTTATTTTCCTGAAGTTGTGCTGAAGGGTGAAAGGCAATTAGCAGAGACCTAAACTGTATCCTGTCTTATATTTTGTTATTTTCCTGAAGTTGTGGTGAAAAGACGTGAGCACAGCGTGAGTAGCATTCATCTAACTCGTATCCAGTCTCATTTTTATTTTTTGAAGTGGTGCTGAAGGGTGGCAGGCAAGTAGCATAGACCTGAATTGAATCCAGCCTTCTATTTTGTGTTACTTTCATGAAGTTGTCCTGAAGGGGATAGCAGTGTTTGTGAGGTACTTACTCTAATCCTCCTCCTTTTAATTTGCTGAAGTTATTACCTTTGCGCCATTTCAGTTATTATTAATCCTGGTGTAATACTCGTGTTCCTGGTGATTAGAGAGTAAAAATTGTACCAGAGTCAGTCCTTCTCGTGATTATTTTTTTTTTTCCCCATCTCTCCTGAAATCTTGGAGTCTTTAATGGAGTTATAAGAGTTTTTTTTTATGCTAAAGAAGGTTGCTGTCATTTCTCGATCCTGTCTAATTCATTGAAAAATGGACAGGGGAGTTAGTATGATTTCTGATTTTATTTATTTATTTATTTATTTTTTGTATGAAGCCATTGAATTTTGCTTTCCGGGTAAGTAAGGTTTCATGGGTCGGTATAGATTTTGTAGGCATATACTCCTCTCGTTACATTTGCCTTCTGTAATTTCCTGTAACTGTTTCGGGGGTTTGTGAATTTTGCATTACTATATGTACTTTTTTTTGGGAGGGGAGCTAATGAATATACCGTGAATTGTGAAGCCATTCTGAATATTATTTTTTAGTGAATATGCACGATTTGTTGGCCCATCTCACGTAAGCTGAAAACAGTCATCTGCCGTTAATCTCAGGAGAACAATGTCATGCTGTATTTAACTGTATTTTCCGTGTACAGTAACAAGTACAGGTAGTTGGTACAGAAGTTGAATACGTTGGCTGTGGTTCGTAATTTGTCTGGCTCAGTGTATAGTTAACAGGACCTAATTACACCTTGTTTGTATAGTGGGAATTAACGGCGATTTAGGGAGTATTATGTGCGTGGAGGTAATTAAGGTGATTTAATGAGTGTGTGGAAGGGCGATTAAGGAAGGTGGAGGCGGTGTGAGAACGGTTGTTGATACAGTGCCTTATACGGCTGGCTGGCTGGTGGGGTGATGACCTCTGGGGGATGACGGGGTGAGAAGAAACTGGGGGAGGTTAAGGAAAGAAGGAATTGGTGATGGGGGGATGGAAAGGGGGAAAGGTTGAGAAAAAAGGAATTGGTGATAGGGAACAAAAACGGAGGGTTGAGGAAGTGGGGAAGGGTGGGTGTGGGGGTGTAGAAGAACGAGGGATGGGGTGGAAAGGGGAGAAGGTTGAGGGGGGAAAAAGGGGGGTGGGTGGGAGGGAGGGTTGAGGTATAGGGGAAGGGTGGGTGATGGAGAAGGAAGGGAGGGGTGCATCTTAAATGGAAGAACATGTAGGCGGGTGAGGGGGCTCAGAAGAAAACGGGAGGGGATGGAAAAAGGAAAGGGGAAGGTTGAGTAAAAAGAGTGGAATCAATTATAGGGAGCAGAGAGGCGGAGGGAGGGGGAAGGGAGGAACAGGGGAAGGAAGGGTGATGGAGAGAAGTAGGGGAGAGTTGTAGCTGAATTGGAAGATCTGATAAATGATGAGAGAAAGCGACCAGATAGCCAGGTTGGTATTGGACTAGTGTCATGTTTGGAGGAATCGCTGACGTCCGAGTCCACTACCACCAGCTTGTTTAATCCTCTTTGCCGTGTATGTGTCTTCTGAGTAGGCTGCAGTTGCTTTGCCCTTTTCAAGAAGAGAAAGGGTGGGTTTTGTAAATGGTGTATGGGCTAGGAAGGAGGGAAAACAAGGTAGGAGAAGGTGAGGGAGCTGAAAAAGGGAGAGGGAGGGTGGGATGTAGAGAAGGAAAAGATGGGAGGGCAGAGGAGAGGGGGATTATAAAGAAAAATGAGGTAAAATGGAGAAAAGGAGGAGTGGGTAAATGAAAGAAGAGGTGAGAGCAAAAAGAAGGGGAAGGGGGGGGGCGCAAAAAGGAATGAAGGTATCATGGGTAAATGGGGGGTTGTGGGGAGGGGGGCATGTAAAACGATTAACGGCGGGGAAAAAATGACGATTAGAAATGGAAGAAAAGAACAGTGAGGGAAGGAGGCTGAGGTGAGGTGAGGAGAAAGCTGGCGAGGGTGTTAGATTTCGGTGGAATAAAATCGCAATCATAATGTGGCTAATTAAATGAAGACATTAATGAAGGCAGTTATAAACCCCTTCGACGGCTAGGGATGACACTCGAGCGAATATAATCGTCTGACGCTAGTTAAAATAGTTATCCCTTACACTGAGATAATCGTAGTTAATTATAGTATTCTTCCTACCTCCAGACGATTTTATTCAGTTGAAGGGAACGTAGGCAATGGCAGTAAAATATATATCTGTGCAGTTATAGAAGAAAAAAAACATTCTATTTGTCTAACTCCCGATGAGTTTATTCAGCAGAGTAACGCTTAGGCAGAGGTCAGGTGAAGGGGTTAGTTGTTATTATTATTATTATTATTATTATTATTATTATTACTTGGGATTTCACACTGCTGAGTAAAATCACCTGGGAATAGTTTAAATGATAGCTCAGTGTGACTCCTTCAATGGACGCGGTAAGAGGTCATTTATCTCTACTGTTTTATCACTAGCTGTCACATAACTAATTAGAATGGTTTATAGTGGACCTGAATAATAAACTGGATTGATGTGGAAATATAGTAACGAAACAGAGAAAAAATGTAGGCAGTTTAAGTTCAATCGTCAGACATTTGCCATAATAACTAATAATTTGGTTAAGAAATAGATGACAGTAATACGACAGGAAGTTAAAAATACTTGGATAAATAAAAAAAAATATGGTGTGTTCTCAAGAAAAATGTTGAAGAAAGTGGTGGATCTAATAGGATATACAGCAAAAAAAAAAAAAAAAAAAAATCAATACAAAAGAATGAAAACCAAACACACACACACACACACACACACACACACACACACACACACACACACACACACACACACACACACACACACACAAAGAAAAACAGCTAATCGGAAGGCGGGAGGTAAAAGGTTAAGCCTCCACCTCCTCCTCCTCCCCCCCAAAAAACACACACACACACACACACACACAATGGCTGGCTTCTCCCGGGCTGGTGATTGGCGCAGTGGGGGGACACGGGAGCAAGCTGATTGGTAGAGAGGTCACACCCTTTGCCCATGTTTTTTTTTTTTCCCGGTGTTTTTGTGGTGGTGTTGGGTTGTGTTCCGGTGCGTGGATGTTTTAAGTTCTACCCCTTCGCTGTGAGGACGTGGATTATTTTTTTTCTTGCCACTTACAGACGATTTTATTCAGCTCAAGAGAAAGCTGATTGTGGCAAAGGGATTCATGAAGGCTGTATCTAACCCCTCCTCTTCTGATAGTCTCCCAAGGTAAATAAAATCATCTGAAAAAAGCTAAAAAAAATTAGCATCAATAAACAGTCAGAATTTCCTTGGAGGTCCTTTTGCCACCAGCCATCACATGTGGGTTCAGGCAGGATAGATAGAGATATAGATAGATAGATAAGCCATAAATCAGTGTGAAATAGCCTCCTTAATTCCTTGCTCTGTTTGTGGCCATTAGTATCCATAAAATGCTGAAGATGAGACGAACGTGAGCGTGTGATGGTGGTAAAAATGGCATCAGGAGTCTATTACCTCTCTCTCTCTCTCTCTCTCTCTCTCTCTCTCTCTCTCTCTCCGTTTCAGTTTTCTTCGATTTTCTCCACACTTTTTTTTATCAACCATTCTGCCTAAACTCTAGATCTACCTTTATACCTCCTTGTTCCTGCCCCTTCCCCTTCCCCTTTCCTAATCTTTTCCCCTTCAGTTTCTCTCCTCTCTCCCCTCGCTTCTGACCAGACTTCCTCCATAGACAGAGACCGGGAAGTGAATCAGCCAAGTGCCCTTTTGAGAGAGAGAGAGAGAGAGAGAGAGAGAGAGAGAGAGAGAGATGGTTTGAGGAGTCTGTAAGAAACGTAACTTCGTCTCCAATATTTGACTCTTACTGTGTCAGACAGTTAATAGTTTTTTTTTTTTCTCTCTGATACAATACGGTGGTGTAGAGAAACAAGAGCCACAAAAGTTTTATTTCTGATCACCTTTGTCACGAGGCTTCTACAGAGGAATTACTTCAGCTTTGGTCAACCTTTGCTAAGCTTCTGTGAGCTAAATTCGTTCGTCCTCAGCGGGAATGAAAACGCGAGGTTCATAATTCGTTGTACAAACTTTATTCTTTTATTTTTTATTGACTGATTTATTTTGATTTATTTTATTTATATTTTCTAACATTTTTGGTGGCCCAGTTTTCTCTTGACCTGAGTGAAACCGTCTGACGCCAGCCGGAAGAACACTCAGAGCAGGTCCTCCACGTCCAAAGGGTTAACGCCCAAGAGGTTATAATTGCCACTTGTTTGTAAGGAGGTCTCAGCCCCCTGGAGTCCAGCCCATAGACCTTTTCTGTCCCTCCGTAGGTCTTGTACTTCCCCCTACTGATTTGGTCAAAGGACACTTGTTTTCTTCCTGTTGTCTGTCTGTCTATCTGTTTGTCTTCTGTCTGTTTGTCTATATGTCTGCTGTTTGTCTATCTCTCTACACGTCTCTCTTCCTCTCTGCTATCCGATTCTGTCTGCTGTGTGTGTGTCTCTCTCTCTTCCATCCTGCTTTCCACATCTATCTACCTCTCTCTTTCCCATGTTCTACCCGTTGGGAAGGTTAGTCACTGTAGTTAGTTAATCAGCCCTCTAATAGCTTTCCTTCATTCCATCCCTTCTCTTCCCCCACAGCTCCTCACCATTTCTCTCCATCCTCACCGCCCCATCTTTTCCTTCCTTTACCTCCCCATCATTTCCCTCCTTTACCTCCCTACCATTTCCCTTTCTTCCTCTTTACCCTTTTCCCTCCCTCCATACGCCCGCCTTACTAGTGGCACATCCCCACCATCTCCCAATATCCTAATCTTCCTCTTCTTACATCCCTTTACTTCCCCTTCATATATCTGTATACTTCCTTTCTCCCTTTTCCCATCCCTTCTTTTCCATGCATCTGCTGTTTTCCTTCCTCTCCTCGTCACCATCCATTTACCTCCCCTCGTCACATGCTCACCCTGTCCTCATTCCTTCACCTCCCCTCTCCTATCCTTTACACTTCCCTCACCTTACAAACATCCCTCTCCCTTCCCATCCCTTTTCTCTTTCGTCCGTCCCCCTCCCGTCTTTCTTCTGTCTTCTGTCTTTCTTCTGTCTCATAATCTTCACTTACCTCCTTTCCCTAAATACCAAAATCTTCACCTAATCTGTCATCCATATTCCACTCTTGTCCCTTTCCTGTCTCCTCCTTCCTTTTTCGTAGCTTCCTTGTATCTTTTCTTCCGTCTGCCTACTATTCATACTTCCCTTACTCGTTTCCTTCCATCGTTCCCCCCCCCCTTCGTTCCCCTTTCCCTTTTCCCTTTCTTCCTTCCCTCCCTTCGTCTCTTCTCCTTTTCCTCAACCCCATCCTCACGTTTCCCCTATCCCCCTTTTCCACCTTTCCCCTCGTCCCATCCCCATTTTATCCCTCCCTTAATTTCTTCCATTTCCTCTCCCCTCCTCCCCTTTCTCTCATCCCCATCCACAGTCTCCAGTCCCCTCCTCACCTCTCCCTTCTCTTCCCCTGCACAAACGTCTATAATAACCCTTCATCACACTCTCCTCTGCCGTAATTATCACCATCAACCTCTCTCCACCCCTCACTTATTATCCACGTGTACTCCCAACCAGTTATATCTTTACACTTCGGGCAAGGACTCGATATTGTCTGATATTCTTTCAACTCCTGGACTTTGACGTAATACACAGAGATTACCGTGAAGTTGATTGTTATTTCGTCTGGGTGAGTTGGTAGGTATGCATGATTAAGTGGGTAAATTGATGAATGGATGATTGGATGGATGTTTTGTTTGAGTGGTTGGTTGGGGGGTCAGCAAAGGGAGGGGATGGATTGCGTCTGGTAGGTAGGTAGGTAGATATGAGTGAATGGTAGGTTGGTTGGGTGAGTAGATTGGTAGGTTATTTTGTAAGTTAATGGAGTGAGGGAATGGTTTGGATTACACAAGTGGGCCGGTAGATAGAGTTGAGTGTCGGTAGATAAGATGAGTAGGTAGGTAGTTGGGTAAATATGTAGGTAGACGAGTAGGTAGACAGGTGAATAGGTAGGTAGGTGGGTAGGTAGATTGAGTGGACACATACTGCAATAGTTAGGTGGATGGACACAGATAGGCAGGTGGGTGTGGGATCAATATGGCCTTATGTAAATGGATGGGAGGGGCCGGCTGGGGATCGGGGTGTGAGGCCTTTTGGTACAGGTAAAGTGATGGATAGTGGAGGGGGATTGGGCAGTGTGGTGGACTGGGGAGTGAGGGGCATAGGGGAGTGGGGTGGTGGTGGTCACGTGGTAGAGCAGGGAATAGTTTAAGGGTTGGAATCTCGTTAGAAATTCCTTTTTTGGTGTTCCATAAAACTTACCGCCCTTGAGAGAGAGAGAGAGAGAGAGAGAAACGCCCCGCTATTACCATCACACCAATTCTGAATGACGCCAAGCATGTATTCATTTTGGACGGTGGGTAACGGCGCTCAGGTGGTGATATGTGAAGAATTGTGATGTCTGTACCCAGATGTGGATATACAGTATAAAAATGAATTGATAGATGGTAATTGGTGGGTGTTTGAGGGTATTGGATTTTGCAGGGTGGTTGAAAGTGAGAGGTGAATGAATGATGTAGGTTAAATTAAGGGTGTTGGTTGATGTGACGCTGCAGGGTGGAGTGAGGGTGTAAGGGGTGAAGGGTGTGGGTGAAGGTAGGATGGATGGATGGCTTGGGTGAAAAGTTACCTGATTGAACGAATTAAGGAACTTGAGATTGGTGTGCGTTTTGATGCGGGTGGACTGGGGGTGTAAGGCTGATGTAGAACGGGGTGTGTACAGAGGCAGGGTGGAAAGAGTATGTGTAGAGGTGGGGTGTGTGAATGGAAAAGTGTGGACGTAGGTGGTGCAGGGTGAGGGTGTGTGGGTTCGAGGTGTAGTGAGTGGTATGTAGATGAAAGTGAAGTGAAGGGGTGGATGTAGGGTGGATAGAAAACCTGTTTGGACGGTGTGGATGAATGATGATGAAGGGTGGATGGATGGTGAGGGCGTAGGGTGGATAGATGGTGTAGATATAGAGGTTTTAGGATTATGAATGGTGAATGAGGGATGGGCATGGTGAGTATGTAGGGTCGATAGATAGGGTGGATAGAGGACTTAGGTGTAGGGTCGATAGATAGGGTGGATAGAGGGTGTGGGTGTAGGGTGAATAGATGGGTTGGATATGGAGTGTGGGAGGTAGCACAGGTTTGGTCGTGGGTGGTCAGCCATGCAAGAAGAGTTAACCTTATATGTTTACCTTTCCTTCCTCCTTCACCATCTCCTTCTTTTCTTACATTTTACCTTTCTTACCTTTCTTCCTCTTTCCTTCCCTATCCAGTTCTCCCACTCTTTCCCTTCTTATCCTTCTCTTTTTGCCATCACTGTTCATTCTCCTTTACATTTCCTCTCTCTCTCTCTCTCCTTTTATCCTTTCTTTTTCCCATCACCATTTCTCCTTTTCATTTTATCCTTGCTTTTTCCCTCTTTTCTCTTCTTGCTTCTCCTTCCCTTTTGTTTTCCCTCTCGTCTATCCCGTATTTTTTCCTTTTCTCTTTGTTTTTCCTTTCGTCTCCTTCCTCTGCTGTTTTCATCTCATTCCTTTTCTTTTTTTCATTTCCTTCCATTACAGCTTTCCTATTTCTTTTACTAATCCTTCTTTGTTACTCACTTCATTTACCTTATTCACTACGAGGGCTGTCTCGTAAGCTGAATAAAATCGTCTGTAGCTGGCAAGAATGAAGTAATACACCGTCATCGTAGTGAAGGGATGAATAATACAGCCTTTACACTTGGAGGGGTTTGTTGTAGATTGAATAAAATCGTCTAGAGGCAGCAAGAATAAGAGGTCATGTCGTTAAGTGGGTTAATTATAAATGCTTGAACCGTTTAATATGCACATCATTTTGGAGATTTATTATATAAACGCCAGTATCTCAGAACATTATTTCGGGTCAACCTGTTCTGTGCTTCATGGTTGAGTTGTAAAAGATTTGAGAGATATATATCTTTGAACATTACCTCGGGTCAACCTGTTCTGTGCATCGTGTTTGAGTTGTAAAAGATTTGAGAGAGAGAGAGAGAGGGAGGGAGAGGGAGGGAGGGAGGTTATACAAGTAGTGAAGGTAAGAAGAGACTAGGAGAGAGAAGGTGCCATACACATGTAAGTCGTTCAATACCTTCTTATGTAAGTGGGACTTATTAATAGCACTGGTAATGTAGATGTTGGTATAACTGTCTAGTTTTAACGTAAGTGTTTTTATCCGCCAACAAAACTGGAGGTTATGTATTCACCTGTGTCTGTTTGTTCAAGCACAAAATATCTCGGTAAGTTATCAGATTTCGGTATAATATGGTGCATATTTGGACAGTGGGTCGAGGGTCAACTAGATTTTGAAATGGATCAGAATCTGGATGTAAGAAATCAGTTTTACTGACGTTGCCGGAGGTGTGCGCTTTCTGAATTTGTGTGATAGGTCAGTCTAAGACCGTGTAATTAATTGATTATATATGACTGTAGACGTTATCGTCGGGAAGAAAACAGGAATTACAGCAGGAAATAATGAATGTCATGAGCGTTGGTGGCGGTTTACGCTCTCTAAGTGTTTAGTTTGAAATGAATCGGCGCGTTATCACAGCTACTAGAGTTTCTTGGAATGTCTAACTCATTACATTTTGTACATGGGGTGGGGGGGCCGGGGGGGGGGGGGCTAAGCCGGCAGGAAGTAGCGTTTGGGACAGGTGAGTAGGAGTGAGTCACTAGGCCGAGTCACGTATTGGCAACTTCCGGCGGGCTAGCAGTGTGCTGAGTGTGTAAGGTGAGGGAAGTGACGAGGCCAGGAGTGAGTAATGGTGGGGAAAAGATATGGTGAAGAAGGAATAGAGTATGAGTAAAACGAAATAGGGTGAAGGTGACAGCCAGGAGTGAGTAATGATAAACTGTTATGAAGGTAACCATGGACTAGAGAATATGAATAAAGTGATGTGAGCGTAGAGAGTATTAGTTAAGTGACGGGACTGTAGAGAGTATTAATGAAGTGACGTGAGCGTAGAGAGTATTAATAAAGTGACGTGAACGTAAAGAGTATAAAAAGAATAATTGGTATGTAGTTTGAAGTGAGGGTCATTAAATATTTTGAATATTAAAGGTTGCCAACAGTCCTAGGGAGATGCAGGATGGTCTGCACACGAGTAACAACAGTACATGACACTGCTGTGCAAAGTGCCATGATGATTATATAATTAGCGTACTGTAATATATCTCCAAATTTGTGTTTGGATAGTTTGACCTTTGACCCCGTGATATCATTCAAATGCTCATAAAAAGAAACAAGTGTCTGGGGGCATTTGACCAAGGGACAGTTGTACAAAGTGTGGTTAAGAAGTAATGGATGGAACTACAAAAAAAAAGTTCGGAAGAAAAAAATAAATAAACTGAGCAAAATACAGCGGGTCTCCTCCATGATGTGGACACCAGAATTATGAGACATGTGAAATGAGAATGCGAATGAGTGAGATGTGAGTAAAGGGTGAGTGAGTGAGGTAGTAGCTAGTTAGAATAAAAGTAAAGGACAGAAATGAGTAAATGTAATGAAAGTGAGTAAATGCAATGGTGCAGTAGAGAACTTAGGTGGTGAAGGTGAAGTAGCAAGATGGGTTAATTAAAGTGAAGGTGAGTGAACGTATATGGATGAAAGATTGGATGAGTAAATTGAAGTAAAGTTGAGGATGAAGAAGAGTTATGAGTAAAGAGTATTTTGGAGGTGAGTAAGGACGAGTGCACGAGTCAGACGCGTATTACTACTTCAAGGTTATAGTGTGGCTTCTGGTCGTTGGCTGGGGCGTGGTGTGGTGTGAGGTGGTGGTGGTGGTGGTGGTTGTGGTTGTGCTAGGTTCACTGGTGGTAGTTGTAGTAACAGGTAATGGAAAGGTGAGGGTGGTGACAAGTGTGGTTAGTGTTGTTGTTGTGGTGGTGTTGAGAGTGTAAGAGGAATGGCTGGTGAGTGGGTCTGAGAGCAGGTGTTTGGTGGTGGTGGTGAGAGTAATAGATGTGATACTGTGAAGGTTGTGGTAGTGGTGGTCTTGGTGGTAATGATAATTGTGATTATGGTATGGATGGCACTTGTGGCAACAAATGTGGTCGGTGTGGTGGTATTATTATTATTATTAGTAGTAATAGTAGTAGTAGTAGTAGTAATAGTAGTAGTAGTAGCAGCAGCAGTGTGGAAATGGCAGGTGTGATTAAGGCCCACGTGATTAATGGCTGCTTAATATTGGTAGCGCTAAATGGTGGTAGTTGTGGTAGGTGGATGATGATTGATTACTTACGGCTCTGGCAGCAGCTTGTACGATAGTTACATATAAAAATAGCGATGTAATCCTAATGACATGGCGATGAGTATGGTAAAACGATGATAGAAATGGCGGTACTTGTGTGATGTGGTAGTTGTGTGGTGACGGTTGTGTAAGAATAGTAATAATAATAATAATAATAATAATAATAATAATAATAAAGGCTGGTGGCGGTAGTGTTAGTAATGTGTGAAAGTTACATCAGTAGTGGCTGGTGTATATGATGATGATGGTACTGATGAAAGGTTTATGAGATGTTGACAGTTATCAGCTGTGATGCATTAAATGTGAAAAATTTAGGTTTTGACAGTAGTTGAATGATATAAATAGTGGTAGCTTTGTGAGGCTAGGGCAATATCAAATAGGATTTAGGATGAAAGTGGGCGGATTTTGTGTGTGTGTGTGTGTGTGTGTGTGTGTGTGTGTGTGTGTGTGTGTGTGTGTGTGTGTGTGTGTGTGAAGGGTAATATAGTTTGATAATGGGGTGATAAAAAAAAAAGTGGCCTGTGTTCCGGTTTGATTAGTTCCCCTTCCCCTTCCCCTCTTCTCCTTCCCCTTCCCCTCTTCCCCTTCCTCTTCCCCTTCCCCTTCCCCTCTTCCCCTTCCCCTTCCCCTCTTCCCCTTCCCCAACCCCCCTTACCCTTACATTCCCCATACATCCTCATGTTCCTTCCTCTCATCCTTCATTCATTCTTCTTCCTTCCACTCTATACCCTTCTTCCTCCCCCTTCCTTTCAGCCTTCCTCCTCCCCCTTCCTTTCATCCTTCCCCCCCCCTTCCTTTCATCCTTCCTCCTCCCCTCCATTCATGCTTCCTCAGCCCCCTCGCATTATCCTTCTTTCTCCCTCATCACTCATTATTCTTCTCTCATCCTTTCTCCATCACTTCTGTCATCCTTCTTCCTTCCCCCTCCTCTCATCCATCCTCCTCCTTATCCTCTCCTCCCCTCATCCTTATCATTCCCCTCATCTTTACTCATCCCCTACCTTTCCCAACAAACATGGGATATTTATCTTCTACCAGCTAATGTGCCGGAGGGAGTGGTGGGTGGCGGGAGAGCATTCTGTGCCCTCACCCTTTAGTTCAGGGACAGTGTTCAGAAATAATCCCAAGTTTTACGATTAACAGATATTTGCAGGAGTTAAATTTAGGGTGGTCCAGTTATCGTTTTAAGTGTCCATCTTGCATCATGTATAATACTCTTTTCCTGCTTCCCCTACTACACCCACTCCAGCAGATTGAGCCGTACCCGCAACACGTAAGATAGGTGAGTTCTAGTGGGGCGCAGTTTATGGACCACCCTCTATCATCAGTCGTATTAAGTGTTGGATGTCCTAAAAGTCTAAACAGTGGTGGTATTGGCAGTTTAAGCCGAAGGAAGTTACTACACACTGTCGGGTCCCACTTCTTCAGTCTGACTCCATTACAGAGGCGGATAATCTCGTTTCCTCCTCCTAGGCCTTTTTGTAGGGCTTTTGTTTGTTGTGTTTTTCCTGTTCTCTCTCTCTCTCTCTCTCTCTCTCTCTCTCTCTGACACACACACACACACACACACACACACGCACGCACGCACGCACGCACGCACGCGCGCGCACACACACACACACACACACACACACACACACACACACACACACACACACACACACACACACACACACACACAATTTTTTGCCCCACATACCCTTCTATTCCTCATCCGCTCCTTTCTGCTTCACTGACCGCCCCCCACCACCATCCTTTGACATTCGAGGATAGGTGTGTGTATGTGTGTGTGAGAGAGAGAGAGAGAGAGAGAGTCCCTTCCTGTCATTACTTGGTCACTTGTCTCACCTGTGTGCCTCCACCAGGTGTCAAAAACACCTGCCTGTGTCTTCTTCCTCTATCATTCTATCTCTTATTCTTCATTCCTTACTTCATCCCACGTCCCTTTTATTAATTCTGCTTTTTTTTTTTTTTATCACACTGTCCCTTATACTTTACTCTTCTTATTCTACTTTTTTTTTGTCATTTGTACGTCCCTGCTTTCAGATTTGTTCCTTCCACTCGTTCATTCTTTGTTTCTTTTTCCCCACTCCCATACACCTTCCTTCATGCCTCCTTCACACTCTTACTCATTTTTATTCATTCCTTCATCACTTCATTCCTCTTTTTTGCCTCCTAATATCTTGCTAATCCTTCCCTTTTTTTTGTACTTTACATAATTCACTCCCTTCATTGTTCAGCTCTCCTTCCTTCACTTCTCGTCTGTATTTTCTTCACTGACCCCTCCACCTATCCTGCTTCTCTCACTCTCCCTATCTCCTTTCTGTTCGGTCCCTCCCTGATTAATTTCTCACCATTTACTCCTTCCCCTCCATATCTCCTCTCCTTCCTTCTTTTGTCACTCCTTCCTTTATACTGTTCCTTTTCCTTTCTCTCTGTCCCTTCTTGGCTTTATACTTTTTGTCCTTCCTTCCCTCCTTCCTTAATGTCCTCTTCTCCCTCTTTTTGTCTTTCCTTCCTTCCCCTCCGTTCCTCCCACCCTCCATTCCTCTCTCCCTCCCTCCCTCCCACCCTTCTTCCTTCCCCTCCCTCCTACCCTCCCTCCTTCCTTCCTTAATGTCCTTCCCTCCTTTCCTCTGACAGAACAGGTGCTGGTGGGTCAGTGGGGCGAGACTGGCAAATGGAGGAAAGGAAGTACAGGGGAGGGAGGGAGGGAGGGACGGAGAGAAGGGAAGGGGGAAAGGGAGGGAGAAAATAAGCGGGAGGAGAGAGGTATGAAAATTGTGGAAGAAAATGATGGGAATAAGAAGATTTGGAGACGGAGGGAGAGGGGACGAGGGGGAGCAGGAGGAGAAGGGAAAGAATAAAGGAGAGGAAGAGAAAAACGGGCTGGGACAAAACAGGAAAAGCAGTGTAAAGAAAGCGAGCGGTAGAAATGTAGGTAATATGAAGGCGAGTTAGTGTTCGAGAGAGGGGGAGGAGGGAAGGAAAGGAAGATGATGAGAAGAGGAAGAACGGAAGGAGGTAAAGGGGATGAGAAAGAGGAAGAAGGAAGGAAGGAGGAGAAGAGCGAGAGGTAGTGGAAACGCAAAGTGGCTGTGGAGTGGATGAATATTTTAGGGAGAAAGAAAGTTTGAGTCGAGACTTGGATATTCAGTGTAAGGAAAACGTGGAGGGAGAGGTGGTAGCAGAATAGGTGAGAGGAGTGTTAATATTTGAGGGAGGGAGGTAGAGAAGGGAAGAGAAGGAATCTAAGGGAGGGAGGGAAGGATGGAGAGAGGAGCACAGCGTTAATCTAAGCAAGGGAGGGAGGGAGGGGCAGAGGAGGAGGTAATATAAAGAGGGAAGAGGAATTCAGGGATGGAGTAAAGGACAGAGAAAAATGGTAGGGAAAGAGGATAGGAAGAGACAGGGAGGAAAAGACAGGAAAGGCAAGAGGCAAGGAAAAAGAGAGGGAAGAGGGAGAGAAAAGGCAAGAGTGAGGGAGGGAGGGTGGGCGTAAGAAGAGGTAATTTAAGAAAGGAATGAAAGAAAAGAGGGATAATGGGAGACAAAGAATGAAGGAAAGGAGGTATGAACCGAGTGAACTGAGGAAAGTGGGACAGGAAGGGCAGGTTAGGGTGTAGGATGGGTGGGAAGGAAAGCAGACGTGCCCTTTATGGCCTTTTACCTCAAATTACCTGCCTCTTCCTCTCATACACCTTGTTTTTTGCTCCAGTGCTGCCCCTCCCCTCCCATCCCCCCGTCTTGGTTCTATTCTTCCCTCTTTCCTTCCCTTCTTCTCTCCCTATTCCTTATAGGGATGATACGAGGAATCTAAGCCTACAGACCAATTAAGGCGGAAGAAACGACTTGAAAGATCATTGTTAGTATCAGCAGGCATACAGAAGAGTGTCGGGAAGGCTACAACATAGGATATTAAGGTAGCAGATGATGCAGAAGTATTGTTTATATACCAAATGAACGTTAATCATTACGTAATAGAAGACGTTGGCCACTTTACAATTAAGAAATGTACAGTGTTTTAAGACGTTACTTCGTCGCTCTTTACACACGAAAATGCAGTTTATATCCCTAATGTTGGAAATGTGTGCACCTGTGGCCGAGAGAACTATAAATTAAAATACGAATGTGTAAGAACGTATTAAAGGAAACATAAAGCCTCAGGTCGTCAGATCTTGAAATTTATGACAGTACTGAAACAATGTGAAGGGGAACAGTTACTCTTTAATTACACTGATGTCATTATAAATAAGAGAGTACTAGCAGGTGCATAAAACTTGAGTATAAATTTTATTTATGAACGTAGATCGAGTATTGCCTCATATTACTGTTAATTTAACTTGCAATTGGTAACGTAAGCACTTACAGAAACTTTGATATTTAGCATGGGTTTTCAGTTTCACTACTGGGGTTAGTTGTTTTACTCCCGGATAAAGGAGGCATAGGTAGGTAAAACATGTGAGTTTCATGTGGCAGATTATGAAAGTTAAGGCACACGGCAAAGGAGGACTGGTATTTAGATACAAAATGCTAGTCTGAAATAAGCAAAGTTCGACTAAGAAATAATATGAAGTTGAGTGTCTCGGTGTTTTTCTCGTGGACTTTTATGTAGATTTTTATTATTGATTTAGGCATAGGTGGTAATAGTAGCAAAAGATCTAGTGTGGACGACACCAGAATTGGAAAGTTGAACGCTTTACAACTAGAAGTACAATGTCAGATGAAAATTAATGTAATGAGACAGCCATTGTGTAATTATGCATATTAATATCGGTCTGGTCAGACCGCGTCTTGCGTTTGCTGTCCGGTTCTGTAAGATAAATATAAATTCGCCTGAAATTGTCAAGGAAAGACATACATGCATTAGGATTTTTCGCACGAGGATTGGCGTAAATAAATACACTTGCTGACGAGGCCGAGAATAAAGGAAAACAATAATGGTGTTTAAATGAAGGTGATAAAAAAGCTGTTTTTGCAAATATTAAAACTATATTGTTCCTCCTTCCCTCTTCATTGCCTCTCCTTTTCCCATTATTTAGTCTTTCTAATTGGCCCTTCTCTGCTGTGATTGCTATTACTTTTCTTGTCCTTTTGTTCCTATTCTTTCTTCCATTGTCATGTTTTCCGTTTTACACTCCTTTCCGTCCTTATTCTGTCCACATCTTTTCCTTTTCCTTCAATGCCCGTGTTTCCCGTCCCTTCTATCCCTTCCTTCTCGTCTTTCCTTCCCTTCCCTGCTCCCTTCTCTTATTTTCCACCCTGTCCTTTCCTCCTCCCTTTCTCGTCTCCCCCTTCCTTTTCTCCTTGCTATCCCTCCCTGTCTTTCTTACCGTCCTCCCCATCCAATTTTTCTTCTTTCCCTGTCTCATTTTTCCTTCCCCCCTTCCCTATCCTTCTTTCTTCCCTTTCTACCCCTGTCCTGACCTTTTCCGCCCTTTTTCCCTTGTCCTTTCCAAACTTTTTCATTGTCTATTATTCAGTGTTTTTCTTTTTTCTTTTTAGTTCGTATTCTTGTTTCTGCAGTTCTATATTTTTGTCGTGTCCTTCATCGTTTGCCGTTTCCGTTGTTTTATATTTCGTCCCCCCCCCCCGTCTCTCTCTCTCTCTCTCTCTCTCTCTCTCTCTCTCTCATTTAATCAACCTGTCTTTCTTTCTCTGTCCTTTCTTTTTCCATCACGCCTTCATCCTCTGTTCTCCTCCCCTCTCTCTTTCCTCCCTCTCCATTATCCTCTCCTGGGCCCTCTCACTCCCACTCACAGCTCACCCCTCTCAACATTAAAGAGAATCATGGGGCCCTCCGTCTCTCTCTCTCTCCCTCTCTCTCTTGTTTTTTTTTTTCCCTTCCCTGCCCCATTTCTTTGCTCGTTCATTGCCTCTCCTTTCCATTTTCTTCTTTTCCCCCACTCCCGCGGCCTCTCACTCTCTCACAATTCGCTTTTCCCTCCACAGTCTCTCTCTCTCCTCTTATTTCACCCCTCTCCTCTCCACTCCCTTCCTCTCAACCCACTCCTTCGCTCCTGTCGTTCCCCTCCTCCTTTCCTCTCCGTTACTCTCCATCCACGTCCTCCCTCTCTCCGCCATTTCCCTCTTCTCCTCTCATTCCTCTTTTTTCCTCTTCCCTCTCATCTTCTTCCTCTTTTTCCTCCCACGTCTTGACTTTGATATCCTTTCAGACGCTCTCTCCTTTCCTTTCCTGCATTCTCTTTCTTGTGCTTTCAGTATTTTTTTTTTTTTTTTTTTTTTTTTTTGTATATTGCCTGTAACACATTTTTCGTTCATAATTCATGTGCCATTTTTATATTGTTTTTCTCCTCTCTCTCTCTCTCTCTCTCTCTCTCTCTCTCTCTCTCTCTCTCACACACACACACACACACACACACACACACACACACACACACACACACACACACCTTTCGAGCTCTATCACCACCCTGCACACACACATAAATTGAAGAATGTGCACTTTTCACCTGCTCTACCAATACACACCTGGCCATTGTTGTGCTTTACGTGAGGGTCAGCCGGTGCGATTGATTTGTTATGATGCTGCACGGATTGATAGTTAACAATAATCGTTTCCCTGCCCGTGTACATGGCGTGAGGATGGATGGTTGGATAGATAAGTAGATAAATGAGCGAGGATGTGAATAGTTGCAGGTGGTGAAAAGTTGATGATTGGAAAGTCGAAAGTTAGAAAGGAATCTGAAAACTAGAAAGAGGTGATGCATGAGTGTAGAAGTGGAGATAGCTGATGAATTGTTGAACTTCGATGAGTGAATATAATAGTGGACACAACTGATGAATGAATGAGCCAATTACGTTTTAGTGAATGGGGTGGTAACTTAATGAAGAAATGGTTAAGTGAATGAAATACTAAAAAGAATTGACGATGAATTAAAACGCGGAAATGATATTGAAAAAGCGAGATTAATGTTTCCCCTTCCACAAGTCTTTTTTTATTAATATTATTGCTATTATTATTCTTGTCACCACCAAGCGATTTTCCTCAATTTAGGTCCTAATTCTTGCATGGAGGAATTAAATTTAACCTTCACCACGATAGGGTCGCTCCTAAATTGACGGAAATTGTCTGGAGGTGGGGAAAAAAAAAGGCATCGATCTGAAGGGGTTAAGGCCACACACTCGCGAAAAAACACAAGGTAAATATTATCAGTAACTGTAAACAATAATATCAAGGTGTCTATCATTTACCCTCGCCTTCAAATCCAACACGAGTCCCACTGAATCAAGAAATGGCTTTGGTGCGTCTTTACCTGTGGCGGGAAACGTGTGGAGCTTTGTGGCATTGTGGTGGAGGAGCAGTGTGAGTGGTGTTGTGGTGGAGCATTGAGTTGTGGTTGCTTGATGAAGGTAACATTTGCTCTGGGCACTATGGTGGTTGTGTTGGTGGTGCTGGAACAGTGAACTGGTGAATAATAGACATTTTGAGAAGTAGCATTTGTAGCTGTGGTGGAGCAAAGAGGAAGTAGTGGAGTACTTGTGGGTTAGTGAAGCAGTGGATAGGTAGTGAAGCATTGTGGAGATGGTAGAGCATTGTGAAGTGATGATGTTCATTGGACGTAGTGATACTGGCTGTGGAACATTGAATGCTATAGTGGTGGAGGGTGGAGAAAGTTAGAGATGGTGAGACATGAAGTAGTAAGGGGGCGGTGGAACGTGCGGTGTGGTGGAGCATGCGGAGGAAGTAGCGGTGGTGGTAGTGGTGGTGGTGGAGCGTGCAGAGTTTGGCGTCTTCTGTGGCCAATTGTTTCGCGATTCATCCAGTCATTCTTCATTACTTTTTTACGCTCCTGACATTTCCTCTGCGGTGTGTTTGTGTCTCTCTCTCCTTGGTCTTCCCTCTTCATTATCTTCTTATTTTCCGCTTTCTTTCATTTCCGTTTTCCCCCTGCTTTCTCTCTTGCTCTTTCCTCTTTCCATTCATTTCTCTTCGTTCTGTTTCCTCTTTCCTCTTTTTTTTTCATGTTTTCCGTTTCTTTCCAAGGTTTGTTCTTTTCTTTTATCATTATTCTTCAGTCGTCATTTACCCCTATGCACTTCCTTCTTCCTTTTGTTATTTTCATTGTCTTTTCGGCTTTCATGTTCCCTCATTTCCCCCTCTTTCTCATCGCTTCTCCTTTACCCTCCGTGTGCATCCTCATTCGTTTCTCTTCCTTTTTCTCTTCCCTTTTTTTTCTCCTTTTTCATTATTCTCCTATCGACCATTTATTTCCTAATTTCTCCCTTTCTATACTCATTCTCTTTGTTTTTCCTCATATCCGCTGTTCTCTTTTCCTCATGCATATTCTCATCTTTTTGTATTTCTTCTTTCTCCTTCATTAATCTCCTAACTTATTCTCCTGTCCGCCATTTTTTTTGTTTGTTTTTTTTGTAGAAACATTTTCGTAGAAACATTTTCTGTGGAAATTTGGCCGATGATGATGATTTTTTCCTTTTGTTCTCTTCCGCCAAATTATCTGTATCCTTTCTCTGTTAATCTCTGCCCTTCCCTTTTTGTCTTCCTATCCTCCATCTTTTTTTGCCCTGTAACGCATACTAGCAGGGGTACCCGGCGTTGCCGGGCCAAAAAGGCGAACACTGTAATCCTCTTTGTTCTAGTTCAGTCTTTCTTTTTACTTCAGAAAGACCATGTACCTCTTATGCTCTGGAAAAAGGATTATAAAAAGTCCAGGAACTTTCTATTTCAGCTTTCGCAGACCAACGCACAGTACTTGTGCGCATTTGTTTAGTATTACTGGTGACCTCAAATGACCTCGGAGGTCAAGCGATTTTCCTTGCCAAAAATTGGGCTGCTGGGTCGTCATTCGAGCGTGTATTACCGGTGACCTCAAATGATCTCCAACCGGTGACCTTAATTGTCCTCGGAGGTCAACTTCACATAGGATATGTCCGAACTGGAGGTCATGTGAGTGTCCATGCCAAAAATTGGGCTGCAGGGGTACCCGGCGTTGCCCGGGCTATATATATATATATATATATATATATATATATATATATATATATATATATATATATATATATATATATATAAGCGAACACCCTACCGGTAACCTCAAATGTCCCAGAGCTGAATTTCGACCCCCCTAAAACCATCCTTGGGTCACCCTGATTGAGAATATACAGTATATGGGTCTGGGGGTCGGTTTGGGCGTGATTGAAGGACAAACAAACAGCGCGGCTCTTTTATATTATACATAGGTGCATTTTTGGTTTCCTTTTCTCCTAATTTCTCCATCTTTCATGGCATACTTTTCTTAATCCTGTCCACCTGTCTGTTTCCCCTATGTTCTCATTCCTTCATTTTTCTCCTTTTCTCGTCTTTCGTTTCCTGTTCATTTCTTTCCTTTATTTTCATATACATCCTGTTTATCTTCCTTTCAGTTCACCCTTTTCCTTTCCCGGTGTTCCTTTCTTCACTCTATCGCTTCCTTTCTTCCTCTCATTCCCCTCCAACTTTTCCATCTGCTTTTTAGTTATTTCATTTTCTTATTCCCCTTTTATTTTTTAATTCCTTGCCCACTTTTTCTCTATTTCATTTCACCATTCATTTCCCCTTTGTTTCCTTTACACTTATTTCCTTCTCCCTTCCACCCTCCCACTGTTCTTGCTTGCTCATTTTTCCACCTCATATTCTACTATTGCCTCGCTCACTCTTCCTCACCCCCACCTTCCACCTCGCACCACATTCTCACATTATTCTTCCACTTCTCCACCCCCTCCCTTATCTCACCCGTTCCCCCCTCATTCCTGCCACACTCCCTTCATCCTCCTTTCCCTTCCCCCTCACCCATCCTCTTTCCCTTCCCCCTCACCCATCCTCCTTTCCCTTCCCCCTCACCCATCCTCCTTTCCCTTCCCCCTCACCCATCCTCCTTTCCCTTCCCCCTCACCCATCCTCTTTCCCTTCCCTTCACCCTTCCTGTTTCCCTTCCCCTCACCCTTCCTCTTTCCCTTCCCTTCATCCCCCCTCTTTTCTTTCCCCTCCCATTTCCTTCCTCCATTCTCCTTTCCTTTCTTTCCGTCTCCCCTTCCCACATCCCTGTACTCCCACCTTCCTCTCTCCCCATCCCTGCTACCCTCCCTTTCTCCATTTCTTTTCCTCCTGTCCATCTGTCCTTCATCTCTCATACCCACTTTATTCATTTTTTCCCTTTGTCTTTGCTTCTGCATCACTTTCGTCTTTATTTTCTTTCCCTTTTTTCCTTCCCGTCCTTCCTTTACTCAGGTTCCTCCTCCTCCCCCTCCTTATCCTCTTCTTCCTCCTCCCCTTCCTATCTTCCCCATCTCATTTCCTCCCCCTCCCTCCCTCACACCCCAATTCCTCCATTTCGCTCCCTCCCACTCTCTGACTTCCTCCTCACCCTCCTCACCCTCTCCGCTCTTTCCTTCTTAGACCATATTATTCCTTTTCTCCTGTCTTCTCTTCTCCCTTCTTTACTACCCTCCCTTCGCTATCCTCCCTTCCCTTTCCTGTTCTCATCCTTGTCCCTTTTTCTTTTCTTTTCCAATCTCTCCTTGCTGTTCCCCTTCCTCCCGCTCTCCCTCCCTCCCTTGTCCTTCCTCCTCTACAACGCAGTTTCTTCACTCTGTCTTCCATTCCTACCTTCCCTCGTTTTCACTTCTCCCTCTTCCCTCCCACACTCCAGTTTCCTTCACAGTAACAGTAACGTCCTTAAATTCTCAGTATTGGCCATGAGAGCGACCCATTTTTAAAGTTCTCTTCGTTTAAATCTTCACCCTTCCATTTTTAAAGTCCCTCGATCAAATTTTTAAAGCCCCCCTCCCTCCCTCCCTCCCTTGTTAAAGCCCCCTCCTCCCTTGTTAAAGCCCCCTTCCTCCCATTTTAAAGCCCCCTCCTCCCTTGTTAAAGCCCCCTTCCTCCCATTTTAAAGCCCCCTTCCTCCCATTTTTAAGCTCCCCTTCCTCCCATTTTTAAGCCCCCCTTTCCTCCCATTTTTAAGCCCCCCTTTCCTCCCATTTTGAAGCCCCCTTCCTTCCATTTTGAAACCCCCTTCCTTCCATTTTGAAACCCCCCTTCCTTCCATTTTGAAACCCCCTTCCTTCCATTTTGAAGCCCCCTTCCTTCCATTTTGAAGCCTCCTTCCTCCCATTTTGAAGCCCCTTTCCTCCCATTTTGAAGCCTCCTTCCTCCCATTTTTAAAGCCCTTTTCAATGTAAAGCCCCCTCTCTCCCATTTGAAAGCCCCCTTCCTCCCATTTTGAAGCCTCCTTCCTCCCATTTTGAAGCCTCCTTCCTCCCATTTTGAAGCCTCCTTCCTCCCATTTTGAAGCCTCCTTCCTCCCATTTTGAAGCCTCCTTCCTCCCATTTTGAAGCCCCTTTCCTCCCATTTTGAAGTCTCCTTCCTCCCATTTTTAAAGCCCTTTTCAATGTAAAGCCCCCTCTCTCCCATTTTAAAGCCCCTCCCTCACATTTTTAAAGCCCCTCCCTCCCATTTTTAAAGCCCTTCCCATTTTAAAGCCCCCTGCCAGCCATTTTTAAATCCCCGCGTGTGTCAAAGGGAAGTGAGAGCTCCAAAGTTTGTCAGTGAATTCTTTTAATGGCTGGCTCCACGGCATCGTTAGCTGGGGTGTGGCTGGCTGGACAGATAGATAAAAAGATAGATTATTGCGTCGACCAAAGGGTGGATAGACAGATGGGTGAACGGATATAAGTAGGTAGATTATCACGTCGAGATATGGATGGGTAGATAAGGATAGGTGGATAGATGGATAGATGAAAAAGTGAAAGGACGGGGATGGGTAGGGGCTGATTCAGATAGATGTGGATGGATGGATTGGTGGAATGGTGGATGAAGGAAAGGATTGAGAGGTTAGCGGGAGGGTGGATGGATAGATATGAGTAGATGGTAGGATAGGCGAGTAGATGGATGTCTGGCATAGTGGAGGGTGGATGGAGAGTCGGGTGAGGAATGAATGAACAAGCGAATGGACAGGTTGAAAGAATACTATTTAGGTGGACGGATGGGTAGTCGGGCGAGTGGATAGAAGGCAGAATTAACCCTTTCCGTACGAGAGGCTTTTTGTACGTTGAGTAAAGTCGTCTGGGTGTAGCAGAAAAAAAAAATTGAGTTAAAAGAAAGTAAAGTAAGGAGCCTGTATTACTTAAAAGGAAAATAGTGCCAGTACGAGCTAAAAGGAAATTAAAGAGCCAGTATTATTTAAAAGGAAAATAAAGAAAGAAAGCTAATAAAACCAGGTAGTAGCAGTTGAATAAGAGATTAGCAATGCAGATAAGACGTGTAAAGAGTGGGTTAGGAGAGGAAGGGAGAGGGGAAAGAGAAGGTAAAGCAGGAAAGAGGTAAAGAGGACGAGGGAGTACATGGGTAAAGAGGGGGATGAATAGATTGAGGTAGAAGTGAACAGGGGTAATGAGGAAATTACGGTAAAGAAGGAGTAAAGAAGTAAAGATGAGGAGGAAAGAGTGACAAGAGGAGGAAACAGGTAGAATGAGGGAGGAGGGGAGCAGGAAAGGTGGAGATTGGGGTAAATGGAGAGTGAAAGAGGGAAAGATAAAAGTGAAAAGCGAGCGTGGTTATTATTGAAAGAATGTATGAGAGAGAGAGAGAGAGAGAGAGGTAATTTCAGTGATGAAGGGGAGGGAGTCTATAAGGACAAGAGAAGAGGTTGATATTTGCTCCTCCACTTGCACTTTAATATACCTCCATTCTTCCTTGTCTCCCTCCCACCCTCCCTCGTCCTTCTCTCTGTCTCCGTCGTCTCCTTTTCCCTCTTGTCCTCCAATTTCATTTCCTTTTATTTCCTTCTTATTTCCTCACTTATCACCTTCCCACTCCACCTGTCTTCTTGTTTTCCCCTCTTCCTTTCTTCGCCCCGCCCCTTTCCCTCACCCCCTCCTCTCCCTTGCTCCCCTCTCCCTTTCCCAGCATCCCTCTTCCTCTCTCCCCTACTTCCCTCTCTTCCTCTCCTCTCCCCAGCCTCCCTGTCCCCCTTTCCTACTCCCCTTCACCTATTTCATGTTCTTCCCTCCTTCCCTTCTGTTTCCTTTCCATCCTCTTCCTCTCGTGTTTTATTCCACGTCGTATGATTTCCTCCTTGCTTTCCTCTCAGCCATTACCCTTCTTCCCTCTCCTCTTCGTCTCCTTCAGTCCGTTTTCTTATCCCTCCTTGTTCTCTTCATATCATTCGCCATTATCCACTGTCCTTTCTCCCTTTCTTCTTCCCTTTCATGGCAGTCTTTCTATCTTACTCGTTTCTCCCTCTCATTCTCTTTCCTTTCATGGCCCTTATTCTTCTCTACTTCCCTTTTCTCCTTCCCTACCTCCTTATTTACCCCTCTTTCTCCCTCTTTCTTTTCATTTCCTTTAATTTTCACCCTCCTTTCTCCCTGGTCTTCCCTTTCATGTCTCCCTCTTCCTATCCTTTCATATCCCTCTCTGCCCTTTTAAATCTCTCTTTCCCTTTCCTTTCATATCCCTGTCTACCTGTCCTTTCATTTCCCTCACTACCTTTCCTTTCATCTCCTTCACTACCTTTCCTTTCATCTCCTTCACTACCTTTCCTTTCATCTCCTTCACTACCTTTCCTTTCATCTCCTTCACTACCTTTCCTTTCATCTCCTTCACTACCTTTCCTTTCATCTCCTTCACTATCTTTTCTTTCACCTCCCTCTGCCGTTCCTTTCATCTCCCTCACTACCTTTCCTTTCATCTCCCTCACTACCTTTCCTTTCATCTCCCTCACTACCTTTCCTTTCATCTCCCTCTTTACCTTTCCTTTCATCTCCCTCCCTACCTTGCATTTCTCTCCTCCCCCACTCTTCTTCCCCTTATTTTTATATCCATTTTCTTTCTCTCTCTGCTGTCCTGTCCCTGAACTTAGCTAATTACAGAGCAAGACTTTCTATTAACGTCGAACCACCTATAAAAGTAAGTTAGGTCTGTGTGGTCTGTGCATCATTCCAACTCGTCACCCTCCCCCCTTTATTTTCCCCTCCGTCTTTCCCCTTTCCCCATCTCCTCCTCTTCCTGCTGATCTTCTCTTTTGTAGTTATTTTCACATCGTTCCCTACTTCCATTCCCGTTGTTCCTCTTCCTTTCCTCCCGTTTTTATTTTCTATCGTCCTTATCCTTCCACGTCATTTCCTTTTCCTCCCACTCTTGTTCCTCCTCCCTATCGGCACCTCCCCTTCCGTTCCTCCCTCCCAGATGACTTACCTGCTTCCTCACCTGCTTCCTACCCCCTCCTCCCTGCCCCTCCTCCCTTTCGCCCTCTTCTGTCCATCTGCCCCCCTTCCCTGTACTCCCTCTTGCCTTCTCGCTGTACGTGCCCTTCTTTAGTCCTTACTCTCCTTGTCTTTCTCTCCTCCCCTCCCAACCTTTCCCCCCTCCCTCCGTCTATCTATCTGTCTATCTATCTATTTGTCTACCTGTTTTTCTTTAATATATTCTGTCTCTCCTTTCTCACCTTCCTTCTTCCCCACCCTTCTCATCCCACCCTGCGTAAAGGTCGGAGTGAGGGGGTGGGAAAGAAGGGAGGGTGTGGAGGGAAGACAGTGAAATAATTGATAAAGTGCAGGTCTCGTACTCTGTTTCCTCCTCAGCTCCTTCCCTTTACTCTCCTCTCCCTCCTCCTTTCCTCCACCCTTCCTCCTTTCTTCTTCTATCTCCCCCCCCCCCTGTTTTCCTCTTCCTTTCCTCCGTTTCTATTCACCCCCCCCCCTCTTCCCTTTTCTCTTCTTGTGCACTCCTTAGGCCCCGTCTACACGAGCGGGCAATGCCCGACGGGCAAACTTTACCAAATCATGTTCCAATTCACACGTTTAGAGGGTGAGTTGCGGGCACGAGTGTAGATGACGTCATAAGCAGGGAAACCACGGGCCTGCCCGACGTCGACTGGACAACCACTACCTCACCACAGCTCGGTCTGCCGTGTGGACAACACAGGTGTGCCCGGTTGTAGCCAATGGCCGCCGGGGACTGCTCGATCTGGAAACACTGCTAGAAAAGCGAGGGATATCCACTCAGCGCCGCTCGTGTGAACGGGCCTTAACTTCACTTTTCCCCCTACTCTATATATCCTCTACTCCCTCTCCTCTTCTTGCTTCCAGACCTCCCCTTTCCTCTACTTTGTTCTTTCTTTCCCTCTCCCTCCTTTCCTCTACTTTGTTCTTTCTTTCCCTCTCCCTCCTTTCCTCTCCTCTACACCTTCCTCTGCTGTCTTCCTCTTTTCCTCATCCTTTCCTCCACTTCCCTCACTCTCCCACCATTGTCCCTCTTCCTTTTCACTGTGTCCCTCTTCCCTCCACCCCCGTCCTCCCTTTACCTCCCTCACGAGTCCACTTTCCTCCAATGGCCTGTTTCCTCCACACCCTCTCCCTTACCTCCCTCCCTTCTCTCATTCCACTCCCTTTACGATCTTTTTATTCCCTTCATTCACATGTATTCCTTCCTCTGCCTCCCTGCCTTCTTTACTCTCTCGTACCCTCTTTCATTTTAAGTTTTCTCATGTTTCCTTTTTACGTTCTTTGTTCCTTCCCTTTTTTCCTTTCCTTTCTTCCCATTCTTTTCCACTTCTTTCCGTTTTTCTTCTATCCTTTTTTTCCTTTTCTATCTTTCCCCTCCCTTCTCTTTCTTTGCTTTGCTCCTCCTCCTCCTCCTCCTTTCTCATTCATTTTTTCCCATTTTTTTTTTTTCACTCCCTTTTCTGTCTCTTTCCCTCCCTGTTTTAACTTCATTCACTCTTTCTCATTTTCAGTGCCTTCTCCGTTCTGTACTGCACACTTTATTTTCTTCCATCCCGCCTTCTTCAGCAGCTACCATAGGCCTAAGACAGCTAATTAAGTACTGGAAAATGCGTAGTTACACCTTGTGCACAATTAAATTAACCTGGAGTCTTTAAACCATTGTTGTTTGCGCTCAGGTGAAAGTCTAGGTAGCATTTGTATGTTTGAAAAATAGGTAACTTAAGGCATATACAGTAGGCTATACCCTTTTCACTCAAACCTGGCCTAGAATTGCCATCTGTCTTCTTCTTCAGTGGTGACTTGTAACAATAGATTAAGATTATAAATGGTGGTAATCACAATGAAATACTGTGGAAAGGATGTAGAGCCGTAGAAGTTTCTTGTGTGTGCCTCAGAGCTACAAGATATACGTTGCAGAGGGACGAAGATTAGGGGCGGGTTAGATTAAAATGAGTATTGTTATTTGAAGTACTTGAAGGGGGTAGGCTAAGCATCCCTTGGAAAAATTTTCAGCTTACATTGCAACAACTCCAGCTTCTGTTGAGTGGATATCTTTGTAATATTTTTGTGTTAACTATTGTAGTCTTAAAAATAACCCGTACAGGAAAAGAAAGAACTCCCCTTGAATAAATATTGAGCCAAGAGTACAGAAACTATAGTTTCTTCTTAGAGAGCATTGTCAGTATAATGTTGCTCATGCATAGATTTGTTCAGTATAGTGTTGTTCATACATAGATTTGTTCAGGATAATATTGCTTATAATAGCGCGCTTTGTTTAGTAACTGATGCAATACATTAAGTTTCCCCTTAGTCTAGATATGAATACCTTGCAGGTACAAAGAATAAATAGTCATCTTACACTGCCCAAAACGGTTCAGGGTGTTGACTGAAGTACGTGGAAACTTTAAATACATCCTCTGAACAAGTATTTCCCCTGGGGTGCTGAAACCATTCCGCGAAGTGGAAATCGGGGTGGCATTGGTGTGCTGTGTGGTATGTGACTTTCCCGGCGGTTTACTGTTATTATTTATGTTTACCAGCCTCACAGCCACTTGTACTACGTGAACCAGTGGCAGCAGCAACAACAGTAACATCAACAACAACAACAACAACAACAGCAATAACATCGTCAGCAACAAAAGCTAACATCAGCAACAACAACAGTATCATAATCATGAACAACAACATTATTCAGCCTTGTGATATCGTCATGCGGTCGTTCATTCTCTTTTCGTTTAATTTCTTGTTTCCTCTCTCCAATTTTTTCTTCCATCTCCCTCACGTCTCAAGCAACAACAACAACAACAACAACAGCCTGCAACCTTGTGACGAGAACCCTTAGGCATTTTGCTTGCTGGTCATTTTTTTTTTTTTTTTTTTTTTTTAAAGGTCTCATTTTTTTTTTTCGTCTTCCTCTTCTGTTTCTCATGCAAGCTTGTGCTGAGAAGTTTAGGCATTGTAGGTTTTTTTTTTTTTTCCATCTTCCGTTCCTGTTTTTTTTTTTTTTTTTTTTTCTACCATTCTTTTTCTCCCTGCATCCTGTCGTCAAAATGCAACAAAGGCAGCAACATGCAACCTTGTTATAAGGACACTTGGGTATTCCTCTTGTAGTCTTCTTTCACTCTGTTTTTCCTCTCTTCGGCTTTTATTTTTTGTTTCTTGGATAGACATGGTTTTCCCCCCTTCTGTTTATTCTAATATGTATGTTATATTACTGTTTTCCTTTTTCATCTTTATTCAATTCGTTTCCTCCTTCCTCTCTCCTCCCCTCTTGACTTTTCATCCCTTTTCCCTCTTTGTCATCTTTCCTTCGCTTTCCCTTGTCTCTTCCTTGCATCTCTTACCTCTGCTCTCTTCACCCTGTTTCTTTCGCCTCCCCTTCATCCTCATTTCTCTCTTGTAATCTCCCTTTTTGTACACAACCCTCCCTTTCTTCCTCTCTAGTAATGCCTCATCCTTTCTTTTCTCACTTTCATTTCCTCTTTTCCTTTCATCTCTTCATTCCTCCCCCTTACATCTTTTTTATATATTCTCTTTTCCTTTTATCTCTTCTTTTCCTTTCATCTTTGCTTTCCTATTCCATCCATCTTTTTTCATTTCATTTTCCCTCTTTCATTCCATTTATCTGCTTACTCCTCTTCCCTTCCTCTCATATTTCCTCTCCCTTTCATCTCCTTTCCTCTTTCGTTCATCTTTTCTTTATTCTTCCTTTCATCTGCTCAGTATTCCGACGATCAAAGAGCTCCATTTAGTTGTGATGTTAAGTCAGTCACTCCACTTCTCGCATCTATCGCCATGTTATCTATCTATCTATATTTATCTATCTCTGTATTTTTTAACTACCTGTACCATGGTCTCAGTTAGTATTATCCCCATCTTCATTTCTTACTACTGTTTCACCGCAAAGTTTTTTTTTTATCCGTATACTGTATATCTAACTGTATATTATTTCTTTTACCTGGCCATTTTCGTTCACTCGTAACTTGTATTGTATCCCTCCCTTTCCTTTAAAATGTTAGAACGCTGGGAGGGAGGGCCTGAATGAGAAAGGGGGAGGGGCGGAGGAAGAAGCGTAATAGAGGGAGGAGAATGAGAAAGAGAGAAATAGGTGGGAGAGGGAGAGAAATAAGAGGGGATGAACGGATGATACAGAGGAGTAGGGAAAGAGTGTACGGGGAAGGAAGAGAAGGAAGAATGAGTTGGAAGTAGGAGGGAGTGGAACACTGGAGAGTGGAGGAAAGGTTAGGGGGAGGAAGGAAGGAAGGAGGGAGGGAGAATGGGTAGGAGGAAGGGCGAGGAAATGATAGTAGTAGCAGTAGGGAGGGAGGGAGGAAGTGGGTGTGGGAATGGGGGAGAAGAGGGCAAAGGAGGGAGTGACTGAAGTAGGGCGGAAAGGGAGGGAGAGAAAAGAGGGGGGAGGGGTTGAATGAGAATGGTGGAGGAAAGAGGAAGTGTGAAGGGAAGGGGAATGGGAGTACGTGAGAAGGGGGTGAGGAGGGAAACAGAAGTAGGGAGGGAAGGGAAAGAGGGAAAACAGAGGGGAGAGGAAAGCGGGAGGGGGAGGAAGTGAGGGGAAATAGAGAGGAGACGGGGAGGGGAGTGGAAAGAGAGAGAGTTCGGGAGAGATG
The DNA here is from genome assembly GCF_032717465.1 of Coenobita brevimanus. NCBI lineage: Eukaryota > Metazoa > Arthropoda > Malacostraca > Decapoda > Coenobitidae > Coenobita > Coenobita brevimanus. The sequence continues at coordinate 9,203,344 of NC_137050.1, read as the reverse complement.
GGGGAGAACGTAGTAGAGAGGGGAAAGATTGAGGGGGGGAGGAGCTTTGGTTGGGGAGGGGAGGAGGAAAAGAGCAGTCTCGGCAGGTGGGGAAGGGGGGAAGGAATGATAGTAGTGGGAGGGGAAGGGGAGGAGATGAAGGCAGTGGCAGGGAGGGGGAAAGAGAGGGAGGGGGAGGGGAGGCGGCGGGGAAGGAAGTGAGAGCAGTGGGAGGGGATGGAAAGAGGGAGGTGGAGGGGAGGAGGGAAAGAGCAGTCTGGGGAGAGGGAGAGAGGAAAGAGAGAGGGGGTGGGAGGGTAGAGGGGGGACACTCGCAGCAGCAGCACAAAACCCGTGGAGCTACACCGGGAGCCTCAGACCGGCCCTGGACGCCACACCAACCACACCACACTCGTCCCATACGCATCACCCACTCGTCCCAAACTCGTCCTACGCTCGTCACCCAGGTCCTCGCTCGTCCCCTCCTAGGTCCTGTGGGCGGCGGGAACTCGTCCACTCGTCCCCCTAAAAATTCACCCCCTGCTCGAGTCGTTCCACCCGAAGGCAGCTCGTCGTCCACCTAAACCGTCCCTGTGTCACGCTCGTCACGGTGTCACGTTAAGGTTTCCACTCGTCCGCCTTTCGTTCTTATCGTCCATTCTTTCTCTCATCATCCAGTTTCCCTCGTGTGTATTATTTTTCTGAGTTTTCCTCACCCTTTTTCCCCTCGTCGGCTAGTACATCCCTTGCCATTCGACCCTTGTGTCAACTTGTCCCTCCTGACGTGGTGATCCGTCCCTTTATTCCGTGTCAGCTCCCCCCCCCCCTTGTGGAAATTCGTCCGTGTAACTTTTCATCGTGTAAATTTTCCTCCCATAAACAGTCCCTTTGTAAACGCCCCCTTTCCGTCCCATTGTAAATAATATCCTCCCGTAAAGTGTCCCTCCCATAAATCGACCTTTTCGTGTAACATGTCTCCTAAATCCTTCCCCGTAAATCTTCGTCTCTCTTGTACATCCTCCTCCTCTTGCAACTCGCCCCCTCTTGCAACCCGCCCCCTCTTGCAACCCGCCCCCTCTTGCAATTCGTTTCCTTCTCTCTTGTAGGTGGCCTCTTCCTCCTGGTAAGTGGTCCCCCTTGTAAATCGACCCACCTGTAAGTAGTCCTTTCCTTGTTAACTTGTCCCCTTCCGTGGCAAACTCGTCCCCCCCCCCCCTCCTTGCCAGCTCGTCTCCCTCCTTTGCCTGCTTGTCCCTCCCCCCTGGCAACTCGGCCCCCTCATTCCCATTCCCCTCTCCTTGCCAGCTAGTCTCTCCCCCTTGCCAACTCGTCTCTCCCCCTCTCCTTTACCAGCTCGACGTTCCCCCTCTCCATTGCCAACTCGTCGGTCCCCCTTCCCCTTGCCAACTCGTCGGTCCCCCTTCCCCTTGCCAACTCGTCGGTCCCCCTTCCCCTTGCCAACTCGTCCTCCTTCCCTGTTGCCAACTCGTCCTCCTTCCCTGTTGCCAACTCGTCCCCCCTCCCTGTTGCCAACTCGTCCCCCCTCCCTCTTGCCAACTCGCCCCCCCTCCCTCTTGCCAACTCGTCCCCCCTCCCCTCACTCATGCCAACTCGTCCCCCCTCCCTCTTGCCAGCTAGTCCCCCCTCCCCTCCCTGTTGCCAACTCGCCCCCACTCCTCTCATCAACTCGTCCCCTCCAGATACGCTTTGTCCGTGTCGTAACAAGCTTAAGAAACCAACCGAGTGAACGAACCAGAGCGGGCACTTCCTTAAAGCAGATAGACTTAACCCACAGCCGATAGATACATACCAGGTGACCCGCACGTTACCTGTCTCCTCGCTAAAGACAGACAGACTCATGACGCTGCTCTCAACGTCATCCGTCTACGCGAGAAAGAAAGAATCCCAACGTTATCGGTCTTTACGTTGTCTGTCTGCTTAAAAGAGAGCGAGAGAGAGAGAGAGAGAGAGAGAGAGAGAGAGAGAGAAGAAAAAAAAAAAAAGGTCTCTCTAGATAACAATGAAAAACTTGAGAAAATTTTGAGTACAGAAAATTCGAATTGATCTGTCTACATTCACAGACAGTTTAAAATGAAAGGCAGTTCCCTGTAGATGATAAAGCATGCAACTTTGAAAACTAAATTCCGCTTTGATACGTATCGTCGAACTGGATGTAGTCTGTCTTAAGGTGGATATAAATTAGTTCCCAAAAGAAGTACCAATTAGACTTATAACTTTCGAAATTTGTATCACGATGCCATCTGTCTGTAGGTGAAAGAGAAAGGAGAAAATTAGACATAAAGCTTTGGAAAACTAATCTTTCAATCGATACATATCAGGTGGACCAATCCATAAACATTTAGGTAAAGACAAAAAGTTTCCCATTGAATTAAAGAGAAATCTAGAATTTCCGAGACTTGATAAGGAAAATAAGGCTCCGTAAAGATTAACAAAAAATAAATAAAACTTTGGAAACTACTCAGACTTGTGATGTGATTTACACCAGTTGTTTACATCTTAATTAGGCCAGGTGACTAGTAAACAAAGGTGTGTGTGTGTGCCGGGGTGTCTGTGAACTGAGGAAAGGGGTGTTACTAAGTGAATTGTACAAGAACTTAAGTACAAGAAATTACGAGAATTGTACCAGAATATACGTAATTAGTACAAGAAACTACGTGAACTGTACAAAGAGAACTGTACAAGAAAATAAACTGTAAATAGACCTTTAGTACAAGAAGGCTACGCGAATTATAGTTACGTGAATTGTTCTGGAAATTACGTGACCTGGAGGGGAAGCAAACCACCGCCATGGCCACGTACGCTACCTATCGCCACGTGGAGCTGGACCGCGTGGGGCTGGGCAAACGAAGGTGAGTCCACGTGAAGGTTTGTCACAGGACTTGATGCCACTGTACACTTCTGAAGCTTCGAAGCGAGATAGGAGGCATAGGGTGGACTGAAGCTGTATTTTCCTTCTTCCCTCTCTTGCTTCCAGTGATGCTGTACATCTAACAAATATTTCAGTAAAAGGTTAAATGCAGATTTTTATTAATTTACCTAATAAAGTACGGTGTCAGTCGTAGGTGGTATTCTCTTCAGTGGAATATCAGTAAACAGTGGTCGTTGTGCTCCGTGGTGGTGTAAGTTTTGATTCTGGAGCCTGGGGATATATGTAAATTAAAGGCCCAAGAGTGTGCAAAATTATTCTGTATAACGAAAGCCAAACAGGGAAAACCATATAGACTGTGTTCTCAGATATTTAGACAGACTGATCCTGTAACACTAGATATCGTAGACAGAGGGAACGAATGACAGAAGAGGACTATTCCCGAGTTGAATGGTTGTGTACGACAAACACCGCTGAATTCTCTCTTTAGATTTAGACAGAAACGGGGTGTGAGTGTTTGGCGTAACCTGTGATACGTGCCTGCAGCGGCACTAACGTAGGGAGAACTGTCTGGGTTAATGCGGCGAAGAGGCGAAGGATGAGAGTGTCATGGCAGTATATCTACGTTCTTCATGACCTGTATTTTCACGTACTTCATTACCATAGCAATCCCAGGGGTCGTTATCCAAATGCATGTAATTTGCTTAAGTGGGTGTGCGTGCATGCTTGTCGACTCTTCAGCCATCACGCTGACACCCTCTTCATGTTGTTCACTCCATACTGAAAAAGTAGTTAGGTTCCCTGCACGTTTTGAAACAGAGCAAATTTGGTATTGTGTACTGTGTTCCATTTTAGTTGCCATGTATTTTAGTGAGGAATATCGTAACTCTCTATGCTATTCATTTTGAAACAGGATGAAAAAGTATATATATTAGCGTTCTCTTTCAGTAACCATATACTGTTTTTTGTTACCAGTATACAGTTACTATCCTTGTCCTACATTCTGAAGCACAGAACCAAATATTAGAAACATTGTACTTTAATTTTGTTGCCCATTGCTCAGCCTGAATATTAAGCCAGTGCAGAATTGCCAGGCGTATCAAAGCATGTGGGAAAACATTAGTCACGTAATGAACATTGGAAACTTTTATATTATAGTAGCCTAATTTTTTTGAACTAGTTTTGTTAATGTGTTCTGGAGCTGCAGCAAGTCATCAGCCTCGTCAGTCATCATCATCATCCTAACCCTAACTTTTCTTTCCATTATGAAATTGATATTTCTAAAATAACACTACGTTGGCCCATAATTAAGCACGGGTGGCTTCTACCTCCAACCACTCCAAATTGCCGTCACTCATTTCTCTTTAGCCTCGAGTCTGAAAGAGGGTTTTTAAATTTCAGGTGAGGGAAATCCTTTAAATCAGATCTTGAGTAACCCTCTCACTGTTATAACCGAATCTAGTTACTTCAGTGTGGTTATTAAGAGACAGTGATGTTCAGCTGAGAGAGCCATGCAGCCTGATCCGTCGTCCATTTTATTACATAGAAACCTACAACAGGTAATCTATTCAGACAAGATCAGATAATGTGTTCAGCTGTGAAATTCTAGAATTATGAATACTTGCTGTTCACACCTGGCGAAGTTAATTACTTGTGGCCTTTAACCTACCTCAACAAGCACACCTGATAATTCTTACCTGCTCACATATTTTATTGCTGCTTTCAATGCACAATATTTTGATTTTTTTTTTTCATGTTTTTATTTCTTATGTAATTTTCTTTTACGGTTATTTTCAGCCCTTTGTTATTTTGTGTTTTTCGGTGCATATTTTGGAGTATACTTGTTGTGCACACCTGACTAGATTAATTACTACCGGCTTCCCACCTGCCACCACTAGTACACCTGAGAGCACTTACCTGTACTTGGGTGTGCAGTAAATTACTTTTATTTTACTGCCACTGAGGATATAACATTCTGTTTGCAATTTTTGGTTTCCGTTCATTTGCTTTGTACTAATTTCTTTATTAATGTAATTTGTTAGTTTGTTTATTTATTTTACTGAAGCTTTTATAGTCGAGGCAACTTACTAAGCCTACTCCGTTCCAGCCAACCCCTGATGGTTTATCAGTTGAAAGGGATTCATGGGATCTTGAGTGTTAATATATGGAGTTTCATTCTTTTCATTGATTTTGTTTTATAATCCTCATTGTAGGGTTTGTTTTAATTTCCTTTGTTAGTTTTTTCCCCTCATGCTAAGGAATTTTATTTCCAGAGTAATATATATATACCTGTTTGCAGTCATCTGACCTAATTACTTTTGCTCTTTCACCTGCCCCACCATTAGTACACCTGAGAACACTTACCTGCGCTTGGTCCTGCTCAAGTGTACAACATTTTTTCTGTACCTCCAGTGCTTTGCGTGTGGAGTATATTGTCATATTTACGGCTTTTATACCACAGCGCCTTTTGTAAATTATTGCTAACCTTCGCCGTACAATTAATGCTGAAATATTAAACAAGGGCTATTTTGCTCTTGACTATGAAATCGTGTAGTGTTCGGTATTGGTCATGACGTAAAACAGATGATAAATGACCTGACTACCTATAATTTTAGATACCGGTTAAATCCCTGGACATGACTGGGTTGTTTGGTTTGGATGAATGACTCGAGTCCCATTTGTTGTTAAAATCACAAACACGTAGCAAAACCTAACCTAACCCAGTAAGATTAAGTAAGATTTCTAACTTCGATGTAGAACTGCGTTGTTACTGATGGTGGAATAAACACTCAAACACTTAAAGGTGCATCAATATTGCCTTTTTTTTTACAGGTTTATATCAGTGCAGTTTTGTTTGGCCCTTAGCATATCATGAGTTCATCGCTGAGCTGAATAAAATCCTCTAGAATTTGCTTTAAGATAACTGCTAACATTTCTCGTCGTCAGGAGATTTATTTTCTTTCCCCTTTTCCAGGTGAGTGGTGTGATGAGTAATGAAGTACCTGGTAATAAGGGGGATCTGCTGCACCTGCCAGTATTAACCCCTTCACTACCACAGCTCTGCCCATACCTGAGTGAAGCTTGACAGGTAAGAAAAGAAATGAAGTAGCGAAGGCGTTAAAGGAAGCTCTTGACTCTCCTCGTAGCCTTTCTGCTCTTGACTTTTCCTAGCCTTTCAGCTCTTGACTCTTTTCCTAGCGTTTCTGAGAGTCTGTTGAGGTGAGGTATAGGAGAGTATCTGAGTGTGTGGGGTGCATAACAAGGACGTGCCTGCCAATAAGAAGTATGGTATCTTGTAAGTCTGTTGTATTCATCTTGTGTGTGAGGTGAACGTGTTTTTATTTATTTATTTTTTTATTGCTTGTTTTTATCCTCTCCACCTCACCCCTTAAGTGGGAAAAATGGTCGATTATTATTATTATTATTATTATTATTGTTGTTTGATTGTTGTGGAGCTTTTAGTGATGGTTTGTAAGACTTTATCATGTTTGTTTGTTAAATTTCAGGTAGTCAGCTTCTCTCTGTTCCTGGTAGTTTAGGGTTGGCAAAATTTGTGGCCTGTTTTTGTCAGAATGAATTATACCCATCTTAGTGTGTTGTGGGAGTGGAGGGGGTCGTTGATGAGAAGGAACTGCATGAAGATCTTTTTTGTCTGGGAGGGAGATCAGTAGATAGAGAGAGTAGAGCTTTACTTATATTCGGGTAGTTAGACAGATATATAGATAAGCAGGAAAACAGATACAGGTACGTTGCAGGTGGATCAGTTAGCCAGATAAAACTTAGACTGATGGATGGATGAATGCATGGCAGCTCTCTACTTGGGAGCTTGATACTTGCACGGAATCTGTCTATCTGTCTATCTATACCCAGACACCATAATCCCGTAAGGGGTGGCCGTTTGTCTTTGAGTCACTTGTTTTACTGGGAGGGGCACTAACCCTCCGCCAGACCACTTGTTGACACGTAAGGCTTGGTTGTTTATAAGGTTACCACCCAACGTTGTAAATAGTTGCTTGCATAGACGCTGCAGTTAAGTGTTCTTGATAAAGCTATTCTCAATATGGTGTTTTTAGTGTTTGTAAGCTGCGCAGATTAAAGGGTATTTTGCCTATAAAGTGTGTGTGTGTGTGTGTGTGTGTGTGTGTGTGTGTGTTCGAATATTTATCCGTGTTTGAGTGAGACTGAGAACTTAGTGTGCGTGTGTTGTATGTTTGTATTTACGTGTTTTGGCGTGTGTTTGAGTGTTTACGTGCGTTTTGAGTGTGCGATTGAGGTGTGTGGTTGAGTTGATCTGGCGCACACACCCTTAGGTCACGGCCGACTTAAAGGGGAGAGCAGGTGAGGGGAAGGGGGAAGGGAGAGGCAGGGGGAAGGAGAATTTGAATGGGAAGGAGGAGTAGAGAGAGGGGAGGAAGGGGGCGGGCGGGGAAGAAAGAGGAAGGAAAGGAGTGAGGGAAAGGAAGAAGAATGAGAACTTGGAGAGGGGAGGGAGAAGGAGAGAAGGGTGGGGGAGGGAAAAATGAGGAGGAAATGATGGGAAATGAGAACTGTTGTGGTAGCGACGGAAGGATAGGGAGAAAATACGAGGTAGACAAGGACAGGAAAGGGATAAGGTAGAAAAGGGAGGGAGGATGAGAACTTGAATGCGGAAAGGGAAGAAACAAAGATTAGAATGTAGGGGAATGAAGGAGGGAAGGAAGACTCACCAGCTTACGAGAGAGAGAACTGGAATAAGGGAAGGAATATCAAGGAGAGGGATGAGGAAGGAAAACAGCAAGATCTAGTGGGACTCGGTGGCTCGGATGGATTGGCTCCGGTATCACGTTCTGGGTACACCTTAGAGAAAGTTCAAGCCCCAAAGACTGCCACTGTATTTGTTGGGTAGACTTCCCTAAGCTGACAGGGAAGTAACCAGAACCTACACCATACTACCTGCCATCACTGTCTTCTGTTTCACTGTCTGCCTTGTAACTGTAATCCCCTTCCAACATAAACAATAGGCTACTACTGTCTTCTGTTTTACCGTCTTCTGTTTCACCGTCTTCTGTTTCACCGTCTGTGCTCTGTATCTGTTGTACCCTCGTCCTAACCTACACTTTGCCACAGTCTGTTACCACTGACTCACGTTTCACCGCCTGTACCGTTAATGTCCTTCGCTTCGCCTATTCTGGACCATACCATATCTATTCTCACCATCTTGTGTTTCATCAGTCGTGCCTTTTGTCATTCCAAACACACACCATACCACTGTCTACTACCTAGTGTCCTACCCGTGCCCTTTGCTTGCCCTACCCTCCTCCTAACCTCCCTTTAGCTTTATAGCTTAACAAGATACATAGAAGGGGGGGAGGCAGAAGGTGAGACGAAAAGGTATTGAGGCGGTGTACAATGGTTGAAAGGTGAAGATGGTGATGGAATCTATGTTGAGAGACAGACAGACAGACAGACATGGTAGGAAGGGTAATGCAGAGGGGACGCTGATTGAAAGTGGTACAAAGTACAGGGGAGATTACAGAAGGGTATAGCGGAGTACACACACGCACGCGCGCGCACGCACACACACACACACACACACACACACACACACACACACACACACACACACACACACACACACACACACACACACACACACACATGGAGAACGATAGTAGACAGACACCGGCAGGTAGATATAAATGAATAGACAGGAAGAAGGTAATGACACACGATAGCCTTGAGAAGTATAGGGAGGAATGAATAAGGAGAGAGAGAGAGACCTGAAATTATAAATAATGGTAGGAAGAGGGGTAAGGGAAATGAAAGACTAGTGATGAGATGAAAGGAGGGAAGAGAAGAATTGGCAAAGCAGATGAATAAAGGTGAGATGGAAGAAAGGAATGAAAGGAGAAGTGAGAAGGAATTATGAAAAAAATTATCCAAATATTAAATACTCCACTAGCCTCATCCCTCCCCTTCCCAACTACCAGTATCCGAATATTGTAAACCCTCCACCCACCTCCCTTCCCTTCCCCTTCCCCTCCCTTCCCTTCCCTTCCCTTCCCTTCCCCTTCCCTTCCCCTTCCCTTCCCCTTCTCTTCCCTTCCCTTCCCCTTCTCTTCCCTTCCCTTCCCCTTCTCTTCCCTTCCCTTCCCCTTCTCTTCCCTTCCCTTTCCGCACCTCTTCCATTGCCCACCTACTCCTCACTTCCCTCACGTCCCGTCCCTTCCCCTCCATTTTTCCCTCCCTTCCCCACCTCTCCTCTCCTCTTTCCTCCCTTCCCCATCCCTCCTACCTTCCCTATCCTTTCCCCACTTCCCCCTCCCCTCCTCTTTGTAGCTGGTTCATTAGAGCAGGGCAATAAAAGTCTACGGCATCCACATACCACGTTTCCCTGCCCCATGTCGAGCACTTAATTAAAATCCATATTGGAATAACAAAATATATCCGAGACACTAAATTTTGGTTGCGTAGGATGACCCGGATGTTGGTTAGGGGGAAATTTCTCTCTCTCTCTCTCTCTCTCTCTCTCTCTCTCTCTCTCGTTTTGCAGCTATAGATAGGGTTACACAACATGAAGCATACATACTCATTCGGGGAGTTGGGTAAAAAAAAAGATGGAGGTTTTGTGTGTGTGTGTGTGTGTGTGTGTGTGTGTGTGTGTGTGTGTGTGTGTGTCCAGTAATGAAGCGAAACGTGATAAACGTGAAGCCATTGTGATGAAAGACCACCCAGAAGCACTCCCCTCTCTTCCTCCCTTCCTTCGTCATTCTCGTCTTCCTCTTCCTTTGTCTCGCCCTTCCTTTTCTTCCTCCCTGCATCCCTTCTTTCCCCTTTTCCCATTTTCTTGCCTTACTCCTTATCCTTTTCCTCTCAGACTTTTCTTTTAGTTTGATTTTATTTTTCCTGTTCCTTAATTTTCCTTTTTTTCCTTTCTCCCTTCATTTCCTTTCTTGCTACCCCTCCTTGTACGTTCCTACCCTCCCTTCTGCCTTCCTACCCTCCCTTCTGCCTTCCTACCCTCCCTTCTGCCTTCCTACCCTCCCCTGTGCCTTCCTACCCTCCCTTTTGCCTTCCTACCCTCCCCTGTGCCTTCCTACCCTCCCTTCTGCCTTCCTACCCACCCTTCTGCCTTCTTTCTCTCGCCATTTTCCTTCCTTCCTTCCGCATTTCTTCCACCCTCTTCCCTTTCTTCTTTTTCTTTTTTCTTGCGTCTTCCTCCTCACTTTATCTCCCTCCTTTCATCCACATTTCTCCACCGTTACCTTCTCCCTTGTCATTCTTCGGTATACTTTCTCTCGTCTTTCCTTTTCTTTCATCTTTCATTCCTTTCTTCTTTCCTTCTCCCTTCCTCTCCCTCCTCGTTTTACCATCGTCCTCTTCCTCCCATCCTCCCTTTCTGTCTAGATCCTGCCTCTGCTTTTTCCCCCATGCTCCCCTCATACCCATTCATTTATAAATCCTAGGTGACATTCCCCCATCTCTCTCTCTCTCTCTCTCTCTCTCTCTCTCTCTCTCTCTCTCTCTCTCATTGCAATCCCATCCCTTAATCCGTTTTCGCCTGTCTTTCCTCCTCGTTAACCTCATATTTCTGTATTTTCTTTGTTTCACATTTCTTTCTCTCTGTAGGTATTATTATTATTACGATAATTAAATGGAGCCTCCCGGGTAATACTTTCCACTCTGTACTGTACTTTCAAAATAACAATAATAATAATAATAATCCCACGTATTCCCTGCGTATAGACTCCATTTGCATTACTCCTCCCTCGTACTCACTAAAAATACCTTCCACCACGTATTCCCTGCGTATTCTGCAGTGACTAATATTGACAGCAGTGGGTGGCTGAACAAGTATTTCCCACATACAGGTATTCCTAGCATGTCTTAACCCTTTGACTGCCACGTCGGAACTTATATTTATTGTGGTTAATTCATGGCAGGTGTATTTATCAGACAAATGTACGAACTGGAAGAATTAGGTCGCTCTGAAGGGGCGTCATGGCTCGTTCACTGCTATCCTCCTTTATGCTGAGTGATAAATATTAAGACCTACACAACAAGATCATATTGAGGTTAAGAGTGCAAGATGAGTAGCAGGGGTGGTGGTGTTAGGGATCCCTCGAAGCCCACACGGTTAGGTCCCAATCTGTGTACTATTACCCATGTAGGATAAATCGCAGAGGTGGTGGTGCAAGGGATCCCTCCAGGTCCACAAGGTTATGGTCCACTTTGTAACTCAAATGATAATGTCGCTTTCTGTTACCGTGTACCCCTTTCCCCCTTGTAATTTCCTGTGTAGGGTAAACAGAGGGAAGAGGGGGGGGGCGTGAGGCAAGGGAAAGAGGGAGGGTCAGATGTCAGTCGGGAAGACCTGCGTGGGGGGATCCTCTTTCCCATGTTCATAGCGTTAGTTTTGTGTCTTGTCTTTTTTAGTTAAAGTGTCTCCCCTCTTCCATTTTTTAAGTTTGACCCTCTTTCTTCCCTTCATGCATCCTCTTCTTTTTCTCCCTTTCCCTCCCTTCGTTTTGTTTCTTCCCCTTTTTCCTCCCTATCCTTCTCCCTCTCCTCTCTTCTCCCTGCAGTCATTCATGTCTTTCCTCTTCCCTTCTCTTCCTTGTATCCCTTCCTCTCTCTTCTGTCTGTCCTTCCCTGAAATTCCTGTGCCTCCCCTCTTTCCCCTTTCTATAATTGTTCTTACAGTCTTCGTTCCTCTCCTTTCTTTCATAGCTTTTTTTTTTATCTTCCATCTTCCATTCATTGTCTTGCATCTTCTAAGCATTTTTTTTTTTCATTTTACCTTGTTTGTTTCCTTCCCCTTCCCTTCTTTCCCTACCTTCGCTTCTTTTTTCTTTCTTTGTTAACCATCTGTTTTCTCCTTTCCTCTCTATTTCCACTTCTAAATGTACCCTTCCCCTTCCCTTTCCCTCCCCCTCTCGTGTTGATCTCTTCCCATTCTTTCTTCACACATTCTTCATATGAACTTGAGGTTTCGTTCAGCACCTTGTATATTACAGATTCTTCTCTCCTGTCCTGTCCTCTTCTCGTCTCTTCTCCTCTCTTCTCTTCTCTTCTCTTCTCTCCCCTCCTCTCCTCTCCTCTCCTCTCCTCTCCTCTCCTCGTCTCGTAATTACCTTTCCAGTCTTCTGTTCTCACTTTCCCTCATATACATTTTTCATTTTTCTTCGTGTTCTTACTCTTTCCCTTCACTCAGAAATTGTCATCCTCTTTCGCCTTATCACAGTATCTCTCTTCCTTATTAACCTCTCTCTTCTGTGGCCTTCATTCTCCACATCATTTCCCTTCCTGTTATCTCCTTACTTCTCACCTTTCCTTTTCTGTATTCCCCTTCCTCTTTTCCTTCCCCCTTTCCTTCCATATTGTCCCCTATGGTTATCTAATTACTTCTCCCTTCCCCTCTCGTCATTTTACAACTTTTCTCATCCTCTCGCTACCCAATTCCCTCTTCCCTTCCTCTTTTTATCAGCCTCATATTTTTCCTCGTATTTTTTTTTTCTACTTGTCACTATTTCGTTTCTCTCTCTCTCTCTCTCTCTCTCTCTCTCTCTCTCTCTCTCTTCCGTCTTTCTCCCGATTGTATCCTCCCTCTCCACATTTTTCACATTTTTCATCTTTTCTGTCGGATTTTCCTTATTTCGCTCTCTCTCTCTCTCTCTCTCTCTCTCTCTCTCTCTCTCTCTCTCTCTCTCTCTCTCTCTCTCTCTCTTGTACATTTCCATTTCCCCTTATACTTTTTGTTTTTTCTCACATTCCTCAGACTTTTCCATAATTCCGAATTCCCCTCCTCATCTCTCCCCCTCCTCTCCCATTTCCAGCATCCTTCCCACTTCCATTCTTTCCTATCCCGTCATTCCTCCTCCTTCCCTTCCCTTTCATTTCTCTTCTTCTCTTTTCCGTTTTGTGCTTTCTCCTCTTCCTTCCTTTTTCACATTACCTCTCCCATCTTCCTTTTCCTCCCTTGATGCCCTCCCTTGTCTCTCCCCTCTCTCCTTCCCTCCTCTCTCCTCCCTCTCCCCTCCTCTTCTTACCTTTCCTCCCCTCTTCCCTCATTCTTCTCCCCTTCTGCTTCTCCCCTTTTCCGTAATCCCACTTCCCTCTATATCGTATTTCTTCTGATGCTTGTAGGGGTGAGGGGAGAGAGGGGACTTAGGGGGAGAAAAATGGAGAGGGAGAGAGAGAGAGATGGAGGGGGAGAAAGAGAGAGAGAGCTGTAGGCCTATTCTGTAGTGCGGGTGTGGGTGTGTTAAAATAGACCTGAAATCTGAAGAGGGGAAGGTGAAGGGAGCGAGAATGTTTAGAAAGGTTTGTAATGGGGGAAGCAATTAACAATATATATTCGATGTTGTGATGGCTTTTCCTCTCCCTTCAGGTACACTAAGGGATATTGTACCCGGTTTATTTTTATCTGACAAAACTGGGCCACTCACAGCTTTTATTCTAAGTCGTGGGTGTATGAGTCTCCTTGGTTACGAGTCAATTTTATACCCCAGACTGATTACACTTGGCCATGGACTTAGCTGAGGGAAGTTGCGAACCTTTGGCAGAGGAAATTAAGCGGACGATAATACGCCTAATATTCTACTTCTGTCTCTCACTCCTTATTTACTCAGAGGTGTGATGTTTTCCTCGGCTCACAACACCCTTTGATAATGTACAGTATGCTTGGGTGGATCTTGAGACATGCTGTAAGTGTAATGTAGGCTCAGTGGAATATTGAAACTTATGTCCAAGCCTGTATATTTTCGTTTTTATTTCCTGATAGTGTAAGAGAGGATTTTTGAGCATTTGCCTCGCTTATTTACGTATGCATTTCGATCGTTAACATTAAGTATATGGAAGGAAGCCACATTACCAAGGAGGATTAGATGTTCAGAAAATAAAGCCAAAGTATTATCGGTCATTGCTCATCGAACTCACTTGTTTTCTTTTTACCTCCAGACGACTTTATTTAAACTTGGGATGCCTCGCAGTGGCAGTGTTAGAGGAAAAACGAAAGGGAAGGGAAGGAAAATGTCGAAAGTAAATGAAAGGTAAGGTTTGGATGCAGCAGAGTGAATGGATGGTGTAGTAGGAATGATTTAAAGGAAGGTAGGTAGGGAAGGTGCGAGGAAAAGAGGGGAGGTAGAGGAAAGGCGGGGAGAGGGTGGGAGGGGGAAGATAAGAGATGGATGGGGTGGGGATTTGGAGGGGAAGAAATGAGACGGTGCGACATAATGAATGGCTTGAGGAGTGGAAATTAATGAGAGGGGTAGTTGAAACAAGCAGCAGTGAGAGGGATGAGTGGTGAGTAGGGTAGGACGTGGGACGGGGAATGAGAGTGGAGAGGATAGAGAAGAGGAAGGGGATGGGATGGGATGGGAAGGGAGAGAAACGAAAGGAACGATGCAGCAAGAACTGAGAGGAAAGGAAGATGAGGTCAGAGGTTACCAAGAAATGAGGGAAAGGATGAGTGGGGCAGGATGAAGTGGAGTATGAAAGAATGAGAGGGGTGAGTGGAGCTGAGCGACACTGAGAGGGATGGTGTGTGGGTATGGAAGGGAGAGAGAGGGAGACGCTGGAATCACTTGAATATATAATGGCAGTGGTTGTGTCAGGAAGGGAAAGGCAGGGGAAATGAGATGAGAGAGAGAGAGAGACGAGGGTGTGAGGATAGAATTGGTTGGGAAAGAGGAGGAAAAACTAAAGGTGAGAAATTGGAAGAGAAGGGGGAAGAGACATGATGAAGGATAGGGGGGGGGGAGAGGAAACAGGATAGGAGAGTTCTCTAAGAGGGATAAGAAAGGAAAGTTGGGTGGGAGGGGAGGTAAAAGGACAGGAAGAGGAAAGAGAATAATGAGGGAGGGGAGGAGAGGAGAAAGAAAAAGGAAGATAAGTGGGAGGAAGGAAGAGTGAATACGGAGGGAGAGAGAGAGAGATGAATGCAATGAAGGGAAATGAGGAGTAATTGGTTAGGGAATGAGGTGGGTGGCAGGTGAGGAAGGGTAAAGGGGGAATGAGAGTGGGAGAAGCTGGATTACCGTGAATAAATGATGATTGGGCCACGTTGGGGGGAGAGAGAGAGAGAGAGGGAGCAAAATGAATGGGTGGTAGAATAGTAAGGTTTTGAAGGGTAATTGTAGGTAGGGCAAAGATGAGGAAAATGAAATAAGGGTTGGTGAAGATGTAAGGAGAGGAAAGTGAGAGGTAATGAATAGGTGAAATGCGCCTGTGTAATGGTAGTAGGGATGTGAAATTACTGAAATGGAAATGAGGGACGTAATGAGTGAGGGGAGAGGTTACAATCAGAGCAAGGAGTGGGAGAGAGAAGTAATGAGAGAGCTGTGTGTGGGAAGAAATGAGTCTTGTACGGATGTTCGTAGGAGAGGGTAATAGTGAGGGGGAAATGATAGTGAGGATAGTAATGAATAAGAGGGGAAGCTGGAGAGACAGAGAGAGAGAGAGAGAGAGATGAAAGAGGAAGTGTGCCTTTGTCCTTCAATACAGTAATGCCTTTTAAATATACAGTAATTCCTGCTATGTTCATACTCTTTTCATTCACCTTCAGATAACCCTTCATTACCGAGAGTGCTTTTCGATGCTGACTAAAATCGTCCGCTAGCAGCAAGAAGGAAGAATAAATAACGTCTTTGGGCTGAAAGGGTTAACCACCGAGCTGTTTTATATATATACAAAATGAAATCGTCTGGCACTGGCTGATATAAATTGTTCTAACATCTCGATCAGAATGTTAAGCTATCTGTTTATACTTGTTTTTTTTCCTTATTTATTTATTTATTTATTTATTTATTATTATTATTATTATTTTTTTTTTTGCGGTGGATTGTCTAAAGTTAACGTTATCAGGCATGAAATACTTCGTTCACAGTCAAAGGGTTTTTAGTAAGAAAGTATAATGATCTCAGAAATGGGTCGTTGTCAGGTTGTAAGATGCTGTGAGAAATGAAAACGAAGATGGTGAATTAGAGGGAATGCTGGCTAGAGCAAGGAATTGAGAAGTAATGAAAGGCTGTGTAGTTGTGAAAATGAGCTGCTGTGTTGATGTGGCAAGCGAGTGTGGTTGGATGAAGATAAGCATTGTAGTGAAAGGAGGAGGGGGAGTGGGAGTGGGAACTGAAGACTCATAGTTATTGAGTGGTGCGGGGAGAGGGAAGAGTGGGAGGGGAAGAAGGATAAGGAGGGAAGGAGAGAGGGATGAGGGAGAAAGGAGAGATGAATGAGGAGGAGGAATGTATAGGGGAAAAATGAGGGAAGAGGGGAGGGAAAGAAAAATGAGTGAGAGGAAGGGGATGGAAGCGCGACGAAAGGTAGTATGGAGAGGGAAAAGGCATGGAAAAGGAAAGTAGAAAGGAGTGAGAGAGCGTAGGAGGAGAGGAAGAGATGGCAGAAAGGGTACTGAGTGGTCTGGAGAGGCAAGGGGGGTGAGTAGAGTGATGAGTGAAGAGAGGGGAGTGCGGAGGGGAGGAGAGAAGGGTGAGTGTGAGAGGGAGAGGAGAGAAGGGTGAGATGATAAAGATGGAATGGGACTGGGGAGGGAGGGATGAGTGGGAATGATGGGGACGGGGGATTGAGGGGAGAGAAGGATGAGGGAGAGAAAGGGTGAGGAAAGAAGCTGAGTGATTTGGAGAGGTTGGGGAGGGAAGAGGGAAGGAGAGAAGGGTAAGAGAGATAACGAGATAGAAAGACTAAAAGAAAAATGAATTAGAGAGGTAAATGTGAGTTGAGAAGGATGAGTGAGAGGAAGGAGGGGGGAGGGAAGGATGTGGAAAGCTGATGAGGAGGGGGAAGAGAAGGGAGATGGGTGAAAAGAAGGGAGTTGGAGGGGAGGGGAGGAGAGGACAGAAGGGTGAGTGACAGGGAGAGGGAGGAAGGGTGAGGAAGGATAGTGAGTGGTGTGGAGATGGAAGGGGAGTGAGTAGGGAGGGGTGAGAGGGAAAGATGGGAGGGGGTTAGAGAGGGAGGGGGAGGGGGCAGGGTCGTGGGCGGTGATCAATAAAGAGACGCAGAATCCCACGACCTGGAGGGGGAGAGGGGAGGGAGGAAAGTGGAAGAGAGGAGAGTGGAGGAAAGGATGAGAAGGAAGGGAGAGAGAATAGAAGAAATGGAGAGGGGTAGGAAGAGAAAGAGGAGAGGGGAGGAAGGGAGAGAGGAGGAAGAGAAAGAGAAGCGAAGAGGGGAGGAAGAGAGAGAGGAGAGGGGAGGAAGAGAAAGAGGAGCGGAGGAAGAGAAAGAGGAGCGGAGAAAGGAGGAAGAGAAAGAGGAGAGGAGAGGGGAGGAAGAGAAAGTGGGGAGGAGAGGAGAGGAGAGGAAGAGAAATGGGGGAGGGTGAGAAGGGGAGGAAGAGTGGAGGGAAAGGAAGAGATAGGGAGGGAAGAGTGGAGGGAAGATAATAGATAGAGAGGAAGGAGTGGAGGAAAGGTAATAGATGGAGAGGGAAGAGTGGAGGGCTAGAAGAAGAGATTGGAGGAAAGAGGAAGAGATGAAGGGAAAGGAAAGAGGGGAGAAAGGGAGCTGAGAAGAGATGAAAAGGAGAGAGAACTAAGAAATAAGAGGAAAGGAAAGTTAAAATGGAAAGACACGGAATAGTGAAAAGAGATATGTGCATAGATATAAAAGAAATAATGGAGAGAGGAAGAGAAAGCGAAGGAAAATGAAAACGAAAGAAGATATAATGATGAGTTAAGATGTGAAGAGTAAATGGAGAATGGGAGAGGAAAGATGGAGGAACAGAAAGAAGGAAGATGAGTGATATTGAAGGAAATGGGAGTATGGAGAGAGAGAGAGGGGGGGGGGTAGATAAGATGAGAGGGTTAGATAACATAGCAGCGGGAAAGAACTGCATGAAGAGGAAGTGATAAAGATGATAGGAAGGGAAGAGGAACTGAAGGGAGGGGGAGATTGAGGGAGGAGAGAGAGAGAAAAAAAAAAGAGGAGAAATCTGCGAAGGAAGAAGAGAAGGGATAAGAGAAAAATAAACTAAGTGGAAAGATGGAAGGAGGAAATAGAGAGGGAAGGAAGAGGAAAATGGAAAATAATGGAGAAAAGGGGGAAAAATAGCAAAGGAGAGAAGAGGTGAAGAGAAAGTGAGGGAGAACAGTAGGGAAAATGGAATGGAGAACGTGGGAGAAAAGACAGTGAAGAAGGAAGCGTAGGAGGAGGAGGCAAGGAAATAAGGAAGAAAGGAAGACTCAGGAAGGAGATTAGGAATAAAGTTGAGGGAAGAAGGAGGAAGAGCGAAGGAAGAAAAGATAAAAAGGAAAAGGAGGATGGCCAGACTGGAAAGGCGGGAAGGAATGGAAGAAGGGCAAAAGAGACGGGAAAAAAAGTGAAAAAAGGTGGGCAGGCGTAAACTTTGTAGGAAGTACTGTAGAATGTTCAGAGTTTCCCCTTAAATTATGAAAATGTATGAAAGTCGCAGGGAACAGCTTGCCCAGTTTTGTTAGCGAGAGAGAGAGAGAGACAGACAGAGAGACTTCTGAGAAGGAAATAACAAGAGATAGTGAGAAAGGAAGGTGTTGGGCAAGTTACAGTGAGCAAGGAGGAAATGCTGACTTGTTGATGAGGTGGTTGTGGTGGTGACGAAATGATGGTTGTTATGAGTTGTTGGAAGGGTCACGACTGAGGAATGTTGGTGACTAGAGAGATAGTTGGTTGCTGGAGGTGGTTGTGGGAAAAGGTGACTGAGGATGTGGAGAAAGTTGTAAGAATCAGCTTACACACACACACACACACACACACACACACACACACACACACACACACACACACACACACACACAGCCTGCATGTTCATATATATACACATTAATGAAAACGAGTAAAATCCCTTACATACGCACACACAACTACATCATGATCATAGTAACATAAGTAAACCCAACAGCATTACCCCATCCAGCAACCATATGTTATAACGGCACTGCGGCGTTAGGAAAATGAGTAAGAGGGGAGAGAGGGCAGGGGGAGAGGGGAGAATAGAGGGGGATAGTGGTAGGGGAAAAGTGAGGGTTGAAGGCGGGAGGGGAAGAGGGCAGGGAAAGAACAAGAGGGAGGAAGACAGAAAGGAGGGACGATAATGGATGAAGGGAAAGTAAGGAGCGAAATGGAAAAGAAGAGGAAGAAATATGAGTAGGGAGTGAAAGGCGGAGTGGGAAAACGGAAGGAAAGCAGTACAAAGAAAAGTGGAAATGCAAGGAGGTGAGATCACGAGAGCAGGGAGGTGGAAAAAGTAAAATGGAAGGGGAGGCAAAAAAGAAACTCTGGGATGGGAGAAAGGAAGGCAAAGGGGGGGTGTTGGGGAGGGTGGACTAGGGTAAAAATGAAGGGGATGACGAGTAGAGGGGAAGGACTACGCGGGGGTAAGAGGTGGAAGGAAAGGGGAAGAGGAGCAGGGTGTGATGGGAGGCTGTTCAAAGCGTGCACCAAACCCTAGGAAGCAAGCACTGGTGCCACCGTGGAAGTCAGGGTGTAGTAATTCTGGTGAGAGGCGTGGCGAAGAGTGCTCCAAACAGCATACTGGCACGCACGCGCGCTAACAAGCACACACACACACACACACACACACACACACACACACACACACACACACACACTCTCTCTCTCTCTCTCTCTCTCTCTCTCTCTCTCTCTCTCTCTCTCTCTCGTTGTGGTAAGAGGCGTTAGTGTGTTAGTGGTGGTGAGGTAACCTGATAAAGAATGTAAGCCACCGTGAATAACTTGTATGGTTACCTGTCTCACACCTCTTCCTTCTCATCTCTTCTTTTCTCTTCATTTTCTTTTTGTCTTTTGCCTCTTTTTCTTCAGTCTTGCTTTTATATATATTTTTGTTTTGTTTGTTTTGGTTCACTTCTCATGCATGGCTTCCCTTCATCTTTCTTTACTTCCGCCTGTTTTCATGTCCTTTTCTTGTGCTTCTCTCGTTTTCTTTCTTATCCTGTCTTTTTCTTCTTACTGCGAGTAGTGCAAAGAAAAAAAATATGACAGTACTAACTGGATGCCGAAAATTAGCATAGGAAAATGATAAAGGGAAAGGGGACATAAAAAAAAAAAGGAAGAGGGAGTTTGTGGCAAGTAAGAGGAGGAGGAAAGAAGAAAAAAGAATAAGAAGGAATGGCAAGAGGGGAAGGGGGAGAGAAATATACAGACAGGGAGAAACAGGGGGAGAAAGTACAGGAGGAAGAAAGGAGAAGAGGTAGAGAGAAAGGCAGAGAAAACAGTTTAAGGAGGGTATGTAAATATTGATGGGGAAAACAGAGACAGGGGTAATGAGGCAGGGAGGGCGGTAGTGGAAAGGTGGGAGAGGAAGGGGAAAGAACGGAAGGAAGAAGAGTATTGGAGGAAAGGTAGGAGGACTAACGAGGGAGCAGTGAAGAAAGAGGAGGATAGTGGGAAAAAAGGAAGAAAGAGGATTACAGAAGGAAAAAGAAAGTATGTAAGGAGATTAGAGGAGGAAAGAAGAGAAAGGTAGAAGGGAGGAGGAAGTAGGGAAGGAGAAAGAGGACGTAATAAAGTAGGAAAGAGGAGGAAGAGAGGACAGATGGAACATGAAAAAGGGAGAAAATGGGGAGAGGGGAGATTAGGTAAGGGAGGAGATGGTAAGGAGAGGGCTAGGAGGTTAGGAGACTAGCTAAGATGGAGGGGAAAAAAAAGCAAAGGAGAAAGGAGGAAAGAAGAAAAAAAAAAAAGGCTTCTGGTAAAGCTGTGTGTGTGTAAAACACACACACACACATAGAGACACACACACACACACACACACACACACACACAGTGAAAGACAGAGAGAGAGACAGACAGACACAGACAAAGAGGGGGAGAAAGAGATGCAGACAGAAAGAGAGGCAGAGAGAAAATTACGGGACTCAAGGAGGCGGATGGAAGGAGAACGGAAGACGGAGTGAGGTGGGGAGAGAAGGTAGATGGGAGGGAGAAGGAAGGCAGAGGAAAGGGAGGAAGAAAGGGCATGAGAAAGGAGGGTAGGGAAGGGAAGAAAAAAAATGGGAATGAAGAGGGAATAAGAGGGGAAGACAAGGAACAAAGATGGTTAAGAAAGTAAGGAGAGCGGCAGAGCAGTTAGTAATAATGTAGATGAGGAAAATGTAGATTAGTGGAAGCTGTGAAAATATGACAAATAAGATGTACTGTGTGAGATAAAACAGGGAGGGACAGGAAGGAGGAGAAGAGAGCTGAAAAGGGGGGGGGGGTTGAAGAAAGAAATAGAGAGAGAGAGAGAGAGAGTCTCGACACCCTCATATTGATGAAGTTCCTGCTCTCCAGCCAAACCGCGTCCTTGTACCTCTTCCTCTCTCCCTCTCCATCCTTATTCTTCTCTCCATCCTTTGTCTCTCTCCATCCTTTGTCTTTCTTCATCCTTATTCTTCCCCTCCTGTTTTTTTCTCTCTCTATCCATTCTTATTCACTTCCTTCTCCTTCCCTCTTGTTTGTTTTTTTATTCACATCACCATCTTTTCTCCTGTATAGTCTGTTCTCTCTCTCTCTCTCTCTCTCTCTCTCTCTCTCTCTCTCTCTCTCTCTCTCCCCAGTGAGTCACGTAGGAAGTCACCTCTGTTCTTCCCGTGCGGTCCTCTTTTGCTTTTGTCATACTTTTCTTCAATTTTTTTTTTTCTCTACCAAACTTATTTCTTCCGCTTTCTCTTTCTTTCACGTAAATCTTATCCCTTTCTTTCCCTCTATCTGCTTTCTCCCTCTTTTCTTCCTCTTGTCTTTCCCTACCCCCTTCATCTAGTTCTTATTTCCCTCCATCTTCGTTCCTCTCCTCTTCCCCTCTTCTAACCCTTCCACCTCCCATCTCCTTCGTCCTCATCTCTTGCACTTTACTCTTCGTCCTTCCACTCTTCCTCTTCTTATAATATCTACCTATTTACCCACCTCCTTTCACAGCTCACTCTTCTTTCTTCCTTCTCCCCCTCGCCTCTCCCTCATCCCTACTTATTTCTCCCTCTAACCATTTCACATCCCCGCATCTCTGCCTATAGACTTCCCCTTTCTCCCCTCCCCACGTGTATACTCCCTCGAAATCATTCCACTTTTCCTTCTCAACCTTTCTCCCTCTCCACTCTCCATCTACTCTCCCCTTACCCACCACCTTTCCCTCTACCTACCCACTTTCCCCACCCCACCTTTCTACCTCCTCACCTCGCTTCTTCCCGTTCCTCATTCCTCCCCCCTCACTTCTCCTGCCACCTCCCCATCCCCGAGCCCCCCCTTCCCTACTCCCCCACTCTTTTCCCCCTTGACCCCTGTGAAGAAGTCCTTTAGTGTCGACGCATACTTTCAGGAATTAGGCACATGTAGGTGGAATTGTGCTGTCGCCTTGTCTTCTCCTCATATTACGTTGATAAACTTTGACGTACCTCTAAGTCTGTCTGTATTTGCAAGTCTGTCTGTTGAAGTGTGTGTTTGTGAATGTGTTTGTTGTGTGTTTGCTTGCTCGTTTGCGTGTCTGTTTCCGTCTCATTCAGTTGTTTATCGTTTCCCCTCATTTGCAGCTTCCTCTAATTGCCATTGTGGTGCAGACTAATAATAATAACTTTCATTGTTTCTCCCTTGATAACCTCATCTTGCCCCCCCCCCCCTCCTCCCCACTTCTGCTCTGCTTGGGAATGTCACCTGGCTCACCTTGGCGGGTTGATGAGCCACGGAATTGCTACGATTTCCTAGGACACCTCAATACTCGTGTGGTTGTGGTGGTAGGTGATGTTGTTGGTGGGAGAGTTGTTTGTGGTGTGGTGGTGGTGGTGGTGATAATGTTGATGTTTGCGGTGGTGGTGGTAGTGTTGATGTTCATGGTGGTGGTGGTGATGGTGTTGATGTTTGTGGTGGTGGTGGTGATAGTGTTGATGTTTGCGGTGGTGGTGATAGTGTTGATGTTTGTGATGGTGGTGATAGTGTTGATGTTTGTTGTGGTGGTGATGGTGTTGATGTTTGTGGTGGTGATGGTGATAGTGTTGATGCTTGTGGTGATAGTGTTGATGTTTGTGATGGTGATAGTGTTGTTCGTGGTGGTGGTGGTGATAGTGTTGTTGTTTGTTGTGGCGGTGGTGATAGTGTTGATGTTTGCGGTGGTGGTGGTGGTGATAGTGTTGATGTTTGTGGTGGTGGTGGTGGTGATAGTGTTGATGTTTGTGGTGGTGGTGATGGTGTTGATGTTTGTGGTGGTGATGGTGTTGATGTTTGTGGTGGTGATGGTGTTGATGTTTGTGGTGGTGGTGATGGTGTTGATGTTTGTGGTGGTGGTGGTGATAGTGTTGATGTTTGTGGTGGTGGTGGTGGTGGTGGTGATGGTGTTGATGTTTGTGGTGATGGTGTTGATTTTGTGGTGGTGGTGATAGTGTTGATGTTTGTGGTGGTGGTGGTGGTGTTAGTAGCGTGGTTGTCATGGTGTTTGTGGTGGTGTTTATTGGTATTGGTGGTGGCGTTAGTGTGGTTGTTGTGGTGTTTGTGAGATGGTGATGTTGGTTTTGGTGGTGGTGTTAGTAGTGATGGTTGTGGTGTCTGTGAGATGGTGGTGTTGGTTTTGGTGGTGGTGTTGGTAGGGTGGGTGAGGTGGTGTCTGTATTGTTGGTGGTATTAGTGGCGGTATTAGTAGTGTAGGTAGTTATAGCAGTATGAAGAATGTGTTGGGAAAGATGTACAGCATGTGACGGCTTTCTCAAGTAGTCAGAGAGAGGAGGGGTGGGGAGAAAACATAGGGAAAAGGGGAGAGGAGGAAACAGAAGGGTAGAGGGGTAAGGAGTGTAGGTGGGGAACAGATGTCAGGTGATCACAGACTTCCTCCTCAGCTCTTCTGTACTCTTGTCTTTTCTGTTATTGCCATTCCGTCTCACTGTTATCGTTTTCATCAGCCTTCTTCCTCTTCGTCCTCTCTACTCTTTTCTTCTTAATCTTATCTTCACTATCACCTCGTCTGTCCTTTCCATCACGTTCCTTTCCCTTCCTTTTCCTTCTGCTTACCCTTTTTTTCCGTCCTTACCCCTTTTGTCTTTTTTCTTTGGTAGTCTTATTTTCAGTATATATCCCTATTCAACTTTTTTCCTTTTTCTTGTCTTTTTTTTTTCACCTTTCCCCCTTGGTCTTATTGTCTTCGTGTATTTTTTTTTTTATCCTCTTCTCTTTTATACAATCTTGCTCCTGTTAATATTTTTCCTTTCCCGTCCCATTTACTTTTTCAGTCACATTCTTCTTTCCACCTTTCCTACTGTTATCATTTTCATCACGTTCTTACTTTTCGTTTTCCGTGTTGTCTTTCGATCACTTTTTTTTATCTTGTCTTCCTTTTCCTCCTGTTATCTCCTCCTGTTGCTATCACTTAAATCACCCCTTACTCAACGCCTGTCTAGAGTGCAAATTTAACCTTTTTATTCAGCCATTGTTTTCATTAATCATCATCATAATAACAACACTAATTGCATTGTCACTACGTTCTTTTTCCATATCCTGCTATTTTCCGTATCTCCTCTCCATTCTCCCTATCTTTTATATCTTTCTGTGTGTGTGTGTGTGTGTGTGTGTGTGTGTGTAACGTCACGTCACGGGTAATCCAGACTTAACCGGTATACAAGTGTGGCTTCCTTAGTTTCCCCACCACTGCTCTTTTCTCTTCTATCCTCCCTCACCCCATCTTCCCTTCCTCCTCCCTCCCTCACCCCAGCTTCCCTCCCGCCTCCCCCACATCATCTTTTTTCTCTCCCAAGTTACTATCATCATAGTTCCTTTTCCTCCCCCTCTTTTCCCCAGTTCCCTCATCTCCCCTCACCACTCTCCTCCTCCTCCCTTCACGACCTTCCCTTCCCGTCCCCTTTCCTCTCCCACTTCCTCTTCTCCCTCTCCATCCATCCATCCATCCTCTTCTCTCTTCCTCCACTTTCCTCCCCCATGTTCTTTCTTCCCTTCTTCTCCACGTTCCCTTCTTCCCCCCCCCCTCCCCTCCCATTTTTCTTCCTCTTTCCATTCTTCGCGTCTCCCTCTCTCTCCATGTCCTCTTCCCGTCCCCTCTCTCTCCATGTCCTCTTCCCGTCCCCTCTTCTCTCTCTTATTCTTCTCCCTCTCCGTTGTCTGTCATATTTTCCTTACTTTCCTTCCCTTTCCCTCCATCCCCATTTCATTTCTTGCTTTCGTTTCACTGCTGTAATACATGAATTATTTTGTCCGTTCCTGTAAGATATCCATTTAGGGTTTTCTTCACAACATGGTGTTTATTCTCACACTTTCCTGGCAGTTTTCCATGGAGGGTCTGGTGTGGGTGAGGGGGAGAGTAGGCTTCTTTGCTGTCCTTCGTCTTATACTCTTATGTCTGGTGATACCCCTGGACAGCAGCGTCCTAATATGGGTCAACCGGCCTACTGCACTTATCCTCTCATCTGATAGTCATTTTTCTTCTCGTTCGTCTTTAGCTTTTCCTTTCGTATCATTTCCTTTCTCATCTCGTATACCTCTCCCTTCCTCCCTTCTCCACTGCTCTTTGGCACGTTCACATCACCACACCATCCCACTTCTTCCTTCCCTTCTGCGCCCCCTCAACCCCACCTCTCCCAAAATACCTCCCTCAGCCACATCCTCTTTCACACTTGCCTCCGCTTTGAAGCTTTCACTCTTGTTACTGAATTTTCTCTTGTCGCTATTAAATGTGTTAGTTAATGTCTGACCTTGTTGAATCACTAGTCTTATAGGTGGCCTCCCGTGCAAGAAGTATATGGTGATGGGCAGAGTCGCATACATCAAGTTATATACCGAATGTGTAGGTGTAGGATTTAATTACCTCTTGTTCACCTGATGGCAATGACGATGAAGGTGATGATGGTCGTGGAAGTGTTGGTTGTGAACTAAAACCATGATGATAATTACAGAATTTTGAAGATGTTAAAGAAGACGAAGGGGATAAAGAAGACGTAAATGATGATGACGCTGATGATAAAGATGATGATGGTGATGATTGCCACATAAATCGTATTTATACTCTGGCTGTAACACCCAAAGGAACAAGGTATATAAAGCTGATTGCGATGCTTGAACTAGGCAAAATTCTCTCTCTCTCTCTCTCTCTCTCTCTCTCTCTCTCTCTCTCTCTCTCTCTCTCTCTCTCTCTCTCTCTCTCTCTCTCTCTCTCTCTCTCCCGGTGTTGATGATAACGGTTTTCCTGAACACCTGTGATGGAAATTGGACTCGACAGACAAAGGCCGGAGATTTCTCAGTTTTCTCTCCATTTTTTCCCCTCCTTCTCACTGTAGTATTTTCCTCCCCACCGCTTCTCTCCTGTCCATTTTTTCCTCTCCCCTGCTCTTCATTTTCCTCTCATTTTTGTCATTCCCCTATTTTTTCCTTGCTTTCCCCTCACTCTCCTGGAATTTTCTCCTCTTTAGCCATACATTAACATTTTGCGAATATACAGTACCGAAATAAGTGCTGTATGGTTTCAAGATAATTTTCCAAGCCTGTCGTGTAGCAGAGACGAGAGAGAGAGAGAGATGGGGGGGAGGGGGGACCTGAATCTTACCAAATCTACAACACTTCGGTTACTTAGATCCACCATTATGCATACCCAGATTTTTGCCCCGAAGTATGTTATGACTTGGGGCAAAAGGCATATGACATCCCACGAGGAGCGATGTTAACCCCCTCAGACCACACAACACCCAGGATGACAGTATACGAAGACTCTGAGGCAGGATGCAGTTCCCAAGAGGCATACCAACGTGACTTGAAAGTTTTACACATTCTGCAGTATATTGTTCGGTGATGGTGTGTTATATTTGTAGTTTATACTGAACAACTATACACTCGCTCGATGAAGTGGTGGTTTGAGATGACTCCACACTTGAATGGCACGGTAGATGGTTTTCTGTTTTCCGTGAAACTTTATCTACTTAATATTCAGATCGTATAACCAACAACTGGACCCTGGTGGGCTAGGGGGTTAAGGCTTTCCAACCGGATGTAACCCAAAAGGATTCTTTTCCAACACGTTCAGGGTATATTGCTTTATCAGGGGCAAGTTACAGGCCACTCATGCCTTACGTGTCTGGACTAAGCCTAGCTCCTGCCACCTACGCTGCTGGTGGAGCAATACGGGGTTGGATAATGGATGGATGACTAAATACTGACCTTCATTTCTCGTGTTATCCTAAGCCATCTTTTTGTGACTTCCTTTGACCTCTCATTCTCCCCCTCCCCTTCCTCCTTCCCCCTCCCCCTTCTTCTCGTTCCCCCTTCCCCTACCTCTCCTTCCCCCTGCCCCTTCCTCTCCTTCCCCCTGCCCCTTCCTCTCCTTCCCCCTGCCCCTTCCTCTCCTTCCCCCTACCTCTTCCTCTCTTCCCTCCCCCTGCCCCTTCCTCTCTTCCCTCCCCCTTTCTTCCTTCCCCTTACTTTCATTCCCTCATCACTCTACAGTCACGTACGCGTAGCTTTCTGACGCACACACAGGTATGCACTGACGTACACACACACACACACACACACACACACACACACACACACACACACACACACACACACACACACACACTTTCAGTAATATATACGTACATTCACGTGCACACAAAAGAGGTCACGCACACAGAAGTTTGGTAGTCACGTTCACATACACGGTCACATCCAGGTAGTCAACCTGGCACGTACACACACACACACACACACACACACACACACACACACACACACACACACACACACACACACACACACTCGAAATGATAGTAATAAAAGAAGCTGTAAAATATTCACGATCATAAGCTGTGACGAGAGAGAGAGAGAGAGAGAGAGAGAGGCACAGGCACAAAGACACGTACACATAGACAGATGAGGCAAATGCGAGGGGAAAAAAATGGTTTGGAAAAGAATGCAAACTTAGCGAAGGGAGAAAATGAGAGGAGGGGAGGCGAGGAAGGAAAGACTGGGAAAGATCAGAGAAGGAAGGAGGGGAGAGCAACGAGGGAAGGAAGGAGGGGAAAAGGGGAGGAGGGGAGATGTTACCTGCCCCTTGGGTGGTTAGAGAAAAAGGGAAGGAAAGAGGGGAGAGGCGTGAATGGCGAAGGGGAAGGAGAAGAGGAAGAAAAGTGAGAGTTAATTGATGAGCTGGTTTTGTAGGCCTGAAGAGATGGAGATTGTGATAAATGAAACAAGCAGAGAGGGGAAGAGACAAAAGAAAGAAAAACAGAGAGAGGGAGAGAGAAGTCAGAGTTCACTGCACTTGGGGTGGTTTAGGAGGTTTGAACAGACGGCCGGCTGCGGATGAGAGAGACAGGAAGGGAAGGAGGGAGAGGAGAGAAAAGTGCATAGAGGAGGAGAGGAAAGAAGGAAGAAAGAAGTCAGAGGTCACTGCTCCTTACGGTTGTTAAGGACTGGAGAGAGACAGAGATGAGACAAGCCGGGAGGAAAGGAAGGAGTGAAGAGTAGTAGACATAGATGAGAGGAAAAATGAAAAGAAAAATCGATCACTAGTAGAGTGGATTGGGAGGAATGCAGACAGACACATACGAGACACGCACAGGAGAGAGAGAAAGCAGACTGAGAAATAGACATGAATAAATGGAATAATGAATAGAAGAGAAAGAGAGATCAGAGGTCACTGCTCCTGTGGTGGTTAGTGAAGACTGGACACACACACACACACACACACACACACACACACACACACACACACACACACACACACACACACACACACACACACACACACACACACACACACACACGAGATAAACAAGGATGGAAAGAGGTACAGGGGAGACAGGTAAAGCAGAATGGATGAGTGAAGACGAGCGGTTTTGAAAGGCTGAAGATAGACAGGCAGAGATGAAGCAAGCAAGGAGGAAAGAGGTGGACAGACACAGATAAATAGAGAGAGAGAGGGGGAGAGAAGAGAGAAGGGGAGACAAGAGGGAAGAGAAGGCAGAGGTCACTGGTCTCAGGGTGGTTAGGAAGGAATGTACACAGACACAGATGAGACAGGCAGGCAGTGGAGGCGGCAGAGGGAAGAAGAGTGAAGACTAGAGAAGAGGAGAGGAGTGGAGACGAGAAAAGAGAAGTCAAGGGTTCACTGCTCCTGGGTTGTCAGGGAGGATTGCACACCCAGACAGAGATGAGACAGGCACATAGTGGAGGAGGGAAACAGGCAGGCAGAGAAGGCATAAGGGGAGACAGAGGGAGGAGGGAGATAGGCAGTTGGAGGGAGAACTAGGAGACTGAGAAGAGACAAGAGGAGAGAGGATAGGCATACTTGAGGGAGGAGAGGAGCCACGTTGATCCAGTAGTAACGTGGACACTTCCTGATTAGTGTATGCATTGATTTTGTCTCTAAACCCAGGCAGTTGCGTGCGGTATATTAAACATGGTGCTTTAGTATTTCTCTCTTCATGTGACGTCATATACTCGCACCCTCACTTTTACATGACCAGCTGACATACACAAGCACTGCCATTAATACACATTCTCGTTCACATACACCGCTCTCAGATCACCCCATCTTGATTCGTACTTGGCCAACATGAGGACAGGTTAATTCTATCACTTTCATTCCGAGAAGGTCGGATCCTGTAGTGGGGTTCATGGGCTGATACAGATATGGGAAGAGGGAAGGAGAAACTGGAGGAGGGAACATGAGAGATGGAGAGAAAGAATGAGGGCGAGAGAGGGGAGGCGGGAGGAGAGACGGGGAGAAAGTTTGGTGTGATTAGAAAGGAAGAGAAAGCGATCATGGGAATGTAAAAAAAAAAACGGAAAAGGGTCATGACTGAAACAAATGGAAAGGGAGAGAGAGGGGGAGAGAGAGAGAGGGGAGGGGGGCAATGTTGAGAGAGGAAGGATGCTGGGGTGAGGGAGGAGAGAGGGAGATGCTGGGAATGTTGATCAGTATTCCACGTAGGCAAGAGGAACATTCCTGGATGGAGACAGTAAGTGTATAAACCGCTTGCCACACGAAGATGCTTTTATATACTTGCTTTGGTCTACCAATGTTTATTTTTATACACATAAATACACATTTACGAGTACCTGCACATTCAGACTCTGATACCTTCAAGCTCACACACACACACACACACACACACACACACACACACACACACACACAAACTTAATACACATCCAATTCAGGTATTGACCTACATTTACATACATGTATACTTTCACACATACCTGGACAGACGTGAATGCCATACAGTATACGCAGGTACCTTGTCGCATTGATAGTAACTCTTGCCTTCACATAGGCCTGTTATGCTTGTTAGTCATTAATGGCGTTCTTCTGTATTTGCTATTGGACTCTCTGATAACATATATGCGCGCACACACACATAAGCAGAGAGAGAGTGAGTTCAGTTAAGTTGGTATTGTTTGCTAACCGGTTTTGGTGAACAACCTTTTATTTATCTTGTAATATTATAACCTACATGTTTACATACCTACACATAAGTCCACACAGAGCTGCATACCGTCACACTGGCTGTCATATGAGTGTGCAGTCAGACACTGGCTCTCACATACTGCCTCGCTCGTAAAACCCAGGAAGCGCACAAACAGAAGGACACTCACGAAAAATAATAATAAAATAAAATAAAATAAAAACCGCTGCATATTTCTCCTCTATAAGTCAACGCAGATTTGGGAAAAATAACAGTATAGATTAGTTTGTTTATCTCGTTTCGTATGTTTTCATCCTCATTAGCACACTGAGGCTCCATTAATTCTCAGTTGATATGATCGTCTGGCATTAACTGGAGGAGAATACAACACTTGTCCCAACCATGAGAGGGTAAACATTCTCTGAGGTACGTTCTGCCACAACCCGTTCCTCTCGCGCGTGTGTGTGTGTGTGTGTGTTAATCTAGATACAGCCAGACGATTTTGTTTAGCTTACTCCTTTGAATCTGTTTATTTTTTTTATTTTGCCACCACCAGACGGTTTTATTCAACATAAGACAGACTTTTGGTCCTGAAACCATCTATCCCCTCATAAGGTGAACAAAATAGTTTGGAAATATCAAAAACAAATTAAGTCATGGGAGAAGAAGGGATAAAAGTTGATAGTGTAGTAATGATGGCAGTAAAGCTGAATCTGATCCACCCAGTCTAAAAATTCTCCAACAAAAGTGTAGTAGTAGTAGTGGTGGTGGTGGTGGTGGTGGTAGTAGTAGTAGTAGACGTTCTTGTAGTGAACGGGGGTAAGAGTATAGGGACTGGTGTTGTGTAAATATATCTTCGTATCTGTTTTGTTTGACCTGAGCGCTATAATTCTCTCTCTCTCTCTCTCTCTCTCTCTCTCTCTCTCTCTCTCTCTCTCTCTCTCTCTCAGGTGTTGTCCAATTAGAGAAGTGAGCTGAAGTGGAAAAGTTTTTGAAATGTGTGTGTGGGTGGGTGGATGTGTGGGTGAGAGAGAGAGAATTATTTCATTCTCCTTGATATGTACGGATATGAATTGGCGCAGATAAAAAAAAAAAAAATGATAACTAGCAAAGGAAAAAACTTGATCTACAGGTTGAGGCGTATGGGAGTACCGTAGTTGGACAGTAGATTGATTGATTGACAGGTGGGCAGGCAGAAGAGTTGATATTGCCGTGAGAAAGATTTATTATGGTATGTAATGCAGAAAATAACTAAGACGAAGGAAAGCAGTTAAATACAATAGCTAAGAATGTTTAAAAAATCGAAATAATCCCGTCGCTAGCCCTGGGCCCCTACTGTTTGGGCGACTGGTAGTGGAGTGGGTGGATAGATGGATAGCTGAAATAATAATAGATATAGCAGAGATAAAAGACGATAAGAATGCAGTGTAGAGATAGAGAGCATGTACAGATAACAAAGCTGATGGAGAAAGCGACGAAAATCATTGAAGAACCTTTAAAATAAGACTAGACAAGAGTGGAGTGGATGATGAAATAAAATATATAAATCAAGGAGACTGATGAGAGTAAAAGAACTGTTTAGATATAGATAGGAAATATTTGAGGTGATGGAAAAGAACGAAAAGAAGATTCCCGAAGTCCTCCAAAATAATTCTTAAGTGATAAGAGTGAAGGAAGGCGGTAATCGGTATAGTTCTGGTGTTAACATATTTGGGTGGAGCGCTGCAGTCACGGCACCCACGTAGTATGTCTAGGCTTCCGGGGTCTCCGAATCACGTAGGCTTCTCCAGTCACTAATAATGCTTAATTAAACTGTTTTAGTGGATGATTCCAGTAATTAAATAAGGATGAGAAGAATGAAGACTGGAAATGTTTGGATAAATGTACCAAACGGCACGGCGATGCGGGATGAATCAAACTGTCACTGAGTCAGCCATTCCTAACGTTCACCATTATTATTGCACCCTCCCTTGCCCAGTCAGGCAAGTGTCCTTACCACAGTTAGTGTCCAGAGAGATGATTAAGGATGAACGAAGTATTTTCATGTGAGTCCCAGCATGTGTGACAGGAAAGACGAACGATAGAGCCCGCATGTTTAACTTAACGGGCTTGAGGTTGTGAGGTGGGCGAGGCCTGGAGATTTCGATCACAGTAGTATCCGACGGGTTTAGTCTTACAGTATATTATTCTTGTTGCAGAGGCTTATTGGTTATATTAAGAGTTGTTTATGATATGATTATTATTAACTGAATGAAAGAGGTTTACAAGGGTTTAATAAGAGGTCAGTTTGAAGATATGGTGAACAGTTTTGCCGAGATTTAAAGTTTGACGGATGCAACATGTGGCGGGGTTGCCAAGTCTGTGAGGCACCGTAGGGGCGGAGGAGGAGCCGCGGCAGTTTGAGGTCGGCTAGAAGACTGGTCACACGCGTTCTCGAATATTCTTTAGCGAACTATTTGAATTCGTGTTGGTTAAGACATCTTTCCCAGATACAGTCTGGTGAAATTTTAAATCCTCTAACTGTCAAAATCTAACAGACTGAACATCATAAATTTGAACAGCGATCGTGCGTAGAAAGCGCGCGACCTGGGGAAAAAAAAAATATTGTGGAGAAAGAAAGTGTATTGGTGGTGACTGTTTGTGGTGAAGGTGGAGTGAGCGCCATGGTCAGGTATATATACATGGGGTCGTCGCCTGGGAGTAGCGGACCACATCTGGGATGCTTAGCGTGTGTGATTTTGAATTTGAACCTGAGGACACGTTAGGTTATACTGGTCTGGTATAATTTAATGTGTAGTATGGGAATAGCATTATAACCATTACACATAATTTGTGTCCAGAATCGATTTTTTTAATTGTAACTATAATATATAACTAAACGGGAATTAATAAATTAGCCCTGTCAGATGTGCGCTGTTTGTTCTGGTAATCTAGGTTGTATGACTCATCCTTGCCTTTGTTTAGTGTTTAGTACGTACTGCTTGAAGAGGAATGTGTAAATTATCTCTGTTAGATAACGAGTCGTATCTTCGTTGGCAAAGGAGACTCGCAGCAGCGTCATCAGTGATTAGTTTCCTTTACGCATTATATCATATTTTCATATCTTAGCAGTGATAACACTGACTAAACCTTAGAGGGTGTGAATGGGTAAAGCAAAGTCAAACGGTGTAAAGTGTTACGAAATACCCTAAACAACGAGAATACGACCTGTTAAATATATACAACTAAAAGCCCATCATCCCAATACCTATAATTGTAATTGGTTCGATTTCAAGGTACGCTTCCCCCAGTCTTAGATAAACAAGTAACACGTATGAGGTAGCAGAGCAGACGCAGGTAAAACGAGACGATAACCTTACATGGTCAGATCAGTTTAGGGGAGCTCGGCGTTTTTTATTTTTATTTTTTTTTTTTATTTTATTTTTTTTTTTTGGGCTTGATATAGTGGAAATTATGCATGCTGACCAGAATGGAGTGATTGTGTGTGATAAGTTAGTTTGCAGGTGTGTGTGTGTGTGTGTTAGCATATTTAGAAAAGCAATATTTTTAACTATATGAAATGGTGGGTTAACATATGCAATTCAGTCTGAATGTTACTTTTTTTTTTTTTTTTTAGGTTAGGCCTACATGCTGCCATTTTTTAAAGCATAGGCATATTTTATATAAAAAGTATATACTCATGTTTATATATATATATATATTAAATGGCAAGTGTATGAGTAAATCAGCCAGGAGGACGAGAGTTAAATCGTGTGAAGAAAGCATTTACTACGCTGGGTGGTGACCATATAACCAGATTTTGGCGCCTGGTGGTTTTAGTGGGTAATTATTGCGCTCCAATCGGATTGAGCCGGTGAAGGTTTATATCCAAGGGGTGGTTAGGG
Organism: Coenobita brevimanus; assembly: GCF_032717465.1. Lineage (NCBI taxonomy): Eukaryota > Metazoa > Arthropoda > Malacostraca > Decapoda > Coenobitidae > Coenobita > Coenobita brevimanus. Next base: position 9,169,244 of record NC_137050.1, on the reverse strand, counting down.
TTGATTGCTCATGTAATACCACTCAGGGATGAGTGAGGCTGGTCACTCTCATCTTAAGTGTCGGAACCAACTGCCTAGCCTCGGGCTCCTACGCTCCTCATGGAGCAATGTAGGATTGGATGATGGATGGATATATTAAATGGCAAGTGTATGAGTAAATCTGCCAGGACGACGAGAGTTAAACCGTGCGCCGTTGCCCAGAAATGGATTGAAGTCGGGAAGGGGAGAATATCAGTGACAGGTCTCCCCGTGGCCGGATAAAATCATCCGACAACAGCAATAGATATCCTCGTACTGAAGGGTTGTGAGATTCCTTCCGAATTATTCACAACCAAATGTCCCAGCTAATTAAATGCTACTAAAGAAAAAAAGAAAAAAAAGCGTTCGATGTGCGCTGCTCCCATTTAGCATACCTAGTGTTTAATGGAGCAGGTAAGGTGTGGTAGTGAAGGCGTTATTCCCCATGCTGTATAACCTGTGTCAAAATAACATGGGATAAAGTCTGATAACCTCTACCAAGCTTTTTGGCGATTCTACCATCCTTATAAGGCAGTTGTGATGTGCAGTGTTTGTCCGCAGCAGTAAAGTGCGTGGTGTGTTTGATGTTCAAATAGAGAGGCGCGGTGACAGTGTGGGCTGACCGCGCAGGCCTCAGAGCGGCGGCTGCGCGTTTGCTGTGTGGGTTGGTGACTGAGGGCAGCAATATCTATATCCTTCACCTTCATACACCCTTGATAACACTTGCAGTGCGAATTACTTAATAATATAAGGTCATTGTTGTCAGTATTTACTATAAATCGTCATCCGGTGGCAGTCAAAATATTGTACAGTAGGAATAGTCGGATGTCAGTAAAAATCGTGTTTCCTCTCTTGTCACATTAAATGAAAATCATGTTGCTGAAGGGGTTAACACTTCATGGTGTTGATGTCGGTCTGAGAGTTATTTTTATTTACGGTATTTCCTGAATGTGCTGGAATCACTGCCAGGTTGTCAAATATACGCTAATGTATACACTTGCTAATCCTCCTTTTTTATTCTTTCCACCGTGGAAAGAAAGTAATAGAATTGGTGCATACTGTGACGCCATACTGGTCTCTGGTTTTCCTTTTTGAGCATGGATAATACAACACATCCGTCGCCTTCATCAGTTTTATGGAATCTCTGTTGGATGCTCAGATCTGACTAGCTATGAATGCGAGCGTTGTTGCTAAGCCTTCCGAAGTGATGATGCGGGTCGGTAAAAATAAATAAAATGAAATAAAACTACATTATATGGCCATAAGTTATCAGACAAGACATTTTTCTTGATTGAGTGCAGAGAGTTTAGAGATGTGTGGCTTGAATGTAGGAGTCTAATCCTTACAGTAGGTAACTTTCTTAGTAATTCTGATTTCTACTACAGTTTTGTTCAGTTTGGGAGACAACTAGAACGGTTAGATTTGGCCCAATAACCCATCTCAAAAGAAAAAAAAATACTTTAGCTGTAGCAACAGGGAAAAAAAAAAAATCACCTAGTTAATTTTATTCTCGTCGCAGAAATTCTTCCATTCCGTGAAAAAGGGTGGCTTAAGAAATACAAAGGCTACATCCGTTGTGGCCATTGTCATTTGTGCGGTTGAGTGCGTGGGATGTGTATGTGCAGCCCTGAGGCGTGAGGTTCGTCGACTCCTGCTCAGTAAAAATTATCAAAATAAATAACGAAATATAAAGCCAAATACTCGTGTCAACCCAGTTTTCACATGAACTCTGAATCCGGTGACTCCCCCCCCCCCTTTTTTTTTTTCACACACTTCCGACGTTTGGAAAGGTGTTTAGGACTGGGGGGGCGAGGGTAGATGTAGCCTTCATTAAGCTCTTCAGTACGAGCAAGAACATATGAGACGTCACCGGATACGAGGGGTGAGGCAGGACCCAGAAATAGAGGAGGAGGAAACGGAAAAAAAAATAACGAATGAATAAAAACTTGATTGACTTTGGCAGCTGAACAGCAAAGGTCAGTGTCAAATATATACTATTAATTCAAAACATTATTGAGAGCGAACAAAGGCGGGAGGAACAGGTGTTGGTTTCCCAGAGACGATGGGCGTTCGACAACTTCACCCCAAGTACATTATTTCATTACTGCTGCTTCCAAACGATTTTGTTCGGCTTAGTGGATAATTCTAGTAAAGGATTAATGAAATAAGTGTATAGCTTTCTAGTTCGAAAACCTCCCACACTTAATAAAAGGATTTGAAGACTGCATGATTAAAAAAAAAAAAAAAGGGGGGGGGGTCCGAAGGGGTTACAAACCGGAACGCTCAATAACAGGGAACAAAGGCGGGAACGTCAGCAGGTGTGTAGATCTGAGTTGCTTACCATCATTATCTCGCCGACCTGTTACCAATAAAATAAAAATGAATCTGACAGGATCCAGAAAGAGGAGATATAAAAGCAATAGAAATTATTAAAGCTCCGTGTGAAATGGACCATGTAGTGTGTGTGTGTGTGTGTGTGTGTGTGTGTGTGTGTGTGTGTATATATATATATATATATATATATATATATATATATATATAATATAAACTAATGCAAGAGTTAACCGATACTCCCTGCCCATGTATGCAACAGGTCAACTATGGAACTCTTCCTCTGTATTTCCTTCTGCACATGACTTTCAGTCTTTTAACGCAGTGTCCAGGCATGTCCAAATAAACAAATCTTTGATTTTTTTTTTTTTTTCCCTTGAAGGGAACAATCTTGTGGGCTCCTTGCCTCTGGTCCTTCGTTTTACTATATATATATATATATATATATATATATATATATATATATATATATATATATATATACAGTATATATATATATATATATATATATCTATATCGACGTGTAATGTTTCAAACATTAACTCATTGGAAGTAGCAAGTGAATGCGTTTTAGTCTACAGCCACTACCACTGCTAAGTTAACATGGGCAAAATGAATATTGTTGAATGTTAAGGCTCGTTTATATTGTTACACAAGAACCGTTAGTCGTGAACAAAAGGCAGATGCAGATGTTAGAGAGAGAGAGAGAGAGCCACTCTGTTCTGTGATGTATTTTCCTAGCTATTCTTCCTAATCACAGGATTTTATTCACCTCAGGGAAGACTTCTGGTATCTACGATATGAAGCCTTTATTGAACTCCTCAGAAACATTTCTTCCGAGCGGAATGATAGTCATAAGTATGAGTAGAATAGGAAGGACGTGTTGTGTTAAAGGATAGGTGACTGTAGGCGGTTAAATAACGACGTGTTCCCCCACATGCCTCAGCGGCTGTCGGCACCGTTTTATTCATCCACCTTGTTTAAGAGTGGGAGTTAGCGCATTTATTTTGTCACTGCCACGTAAAACAGTAAATATGGGAGAAGAGGTTATGTGAACGCATAGTAGGGCCTTGTATGTGGTGTGGGGGTGTGTATGTGTGTGTGTGTGTGTATGTGTATGCTTTCTGGTAGACATGTTCCATGTCTGAATGAATTACTCTGTCGTTAGTTAGATTACAGTGCGACAATGCCAGTAGTAGGGTAATTAGGCTTAAGAAAATCAGCTATAAAGACGCTAACCCGTTCTCTCCGAGGACATGTTAACTGAATTTCCTGCTGCCAAACTTGAGTAAAATCGTCTAGTGGTTGCTTCATTAAAATAAGTCATTGCTGGAAGGATGAATAATAACATTACCGGTTCAGTATGTTCGGTGGTTTGGTAGATGTAGCTCTGACGTCTACAGTATATACCTGTGAAAAAGCTGAAGAGAAGTTTATATTAAGTGGATCATAGGCTAGTTAGGTATGTTGTTTCGGTATTAGCCTGTGCCATTTGTAGTGATATCCCTCGACGATTTATTTTGCTCATATAGACCTGTTGTAGTGAACATATTTAAAAATGCAGTAATCAAAGCATCCCGATCGGCAAGTCTCTTAACATTAAACAGGGTTATTTGGGTTAAGCGATATATTTGGTATAGAATGGGCTAAGTTTATGTGTTGTTGTAGTGGCGAGATTTGTGTGTTTTCAAGTGTAAATAGAACAAAACCACCTGTCCTCACCCCACCGCGGCCCTGACGCTCAGGAAGTGGGGGGGAGGGGTGACTGGGGACGGGGAGGAAAATGCGGCGGAAGGGGGTGGGGGGGGGAGGCGTGACAGAATGTAAGGAAAGAGAGGCAGGGAGGTGGAAGGAAGGAGGGAGTGAGAGAGAAAAGGTAACTGAAGAAGGGGAGGTCCGGAGGAGGGACGATGACAAAACTTGGAAGGAGAGGGAGGGAGGCTGAGGTATGAAGGGGGGTGGGGTGACGACTTGAAGTCTTGAAGGATGGAAAGCGGGAGGCAAGTTGAGTGTGGAAGAGGAAGGAGTTAGGGGTAGGGAGGATTGAGAGTTGAGGTGTAGGGAAGAGGTTGGGGTGAACTGAGTGAGGAAGGAAGGAGCTGGAGGAAAAGGTAAGGGCAGAGAGAGGGGGAGGGTCAGCGTGGAAGTGGAGGGAGGAGGAAGTGGAGATGCGGGAGGGGGAGGAGGAGGAAACTAGGTGGAGGGAAGGATGTAGGCGTGGAGGAAGGAGAGAGAGGAGGGAAGGGAAGGGAAGGTTGATGGGGTAAGGGAGGATGGAGGGGTAGGGGTGAGATTATGTAGGATGGGATATTTCGATCTGAGGTAGAGCTGGAAGGCTGCGAACATGCATGATGGGAGGAGAGGGAGGTAAAAAACACGCAAGAGAAGGAAAAAACATAGGAGAGAGGAAAAAGGGAAGTTAAGTTGGAGGGGGAAGGAGAAGTTAAATGTTTGAGAGGATAGGGGTAAAGAAGTAGAGAAAAGAAAGAGGAGGAAAACGAGGGAGCTGAGAAGCAGAGGAAGAAGGAAGGGGGGGGGGGCTAAGAATGTGGTAAAGAGAGGAAACCTGGAGTGGAAGGGATAAAGGTAGGAAGAGAACCCAAAGAGGAGAGAAGAGGGGAACTTGAGAGTGAAGGAAGGGAAAGATGAAAGTGGAGGATGGAAGGATGAGGAAGGGAACATGTAGAAGGGAGATACACGAGAATGCGGCAGGCAGCGGAGATTAAAACGATGAAATAAGGAAAAAGAAAGATTAAAACAGAAGGGGGGAGTGGGGAACCAAATGAAAGACCAGATAACTGTAAGAGTACGAAATTTCAGTGATGCAAAAAATAATAAGTTAGAGAGAGAGAGAGATTAAACTGAATAGGGTAATTAATATGTTACAGGAGAGAAAGGAGAAAGTAAAAGTTGAGTGCTAGAGAAGATAATATAATTCAGCCGATAGAGAAATCAGGTGCGAAGGGTGTAAGTGGCTGAAGAGGATAGGGAGTGGTTGGGTGGAGGCAGAAAAAAAAAAAAAGTAGTAAGGGTGGGGGTAAAAATTGAAGGGGAGCGTGAGGAGGGAGCGGCGAGGGGGAGAGGGAGGAAGGGGAGGCGTGGTAGAGGGGTTGGAGGGAGAGGCGTGGTAGAGGGGTTGGAGGGAGAGGCGAAGTGGAGGGGTTGGAGGGAGAGGCGAAATGGAGGGGTGGAGAAAGAGAGGTGGGAAGAGGTGAAGGTGGTGGTTAGATGAAGGGAAAAATTGGTGGTAGGGAGGGGAAGGGGGATATACTCTGACCGCTACCAAGACACTACCGCGGAAAATGAGTGGGGGAGGCGAGGAGGGAGGGAGAGGGAAAGAAGAGGTAGAACAGTAGAGAGGGGGGATGGTTGTGTGGTTGGAAGAAAGAAACGGGGAAATGGTCTGTGAAAGAAAGGTAAGGGGGCAGAGAGATGTGGGGGAAGAGGGGAGGGGGTATTTTGAGGGGATGGGTTGAGTATAGGCGTGGGGGGGGGGGAATTGAAATCTTGTGTTCGATAGGTGGGTGATGTGGAATTGGAGGGTTGTAGTTGTGTAAGGATGAGTGGAGTGTGGGAGGGTGAGGGTGGATTGTGTGTTCAAGGAGAGAAGTTGGACTGTGCTTCTGGCAGGTGTGTGCGTGCTTGTGGGGGAAGGGGAGACTGGTGTGGGGGGGAAGAGGAAATGTGTTCGTGTGGGGAGGAATTGGGTCCTGGTAGTGATGGGAAGTTGGGGGGGAGGGGGAAGAGGGGACATTGGCTGCTACAGTTCCCTCGTCCTTCTGTCTCCAAGTTCTCCGTAGTCTCTCTCTCTCTCTCTCTCTCTCTCTCTCTCTCACATTCATATGTTTATTGATATGTCCTTTAGTTACCTCCACGGTGATTTTTCATGTTTTTATTTCATTAAAATGTTCCCCTTCAGTTTCCCATATTCTTAATTCCTTTTCCTGTTCATTTTCACTTTTGTTTACTTGAATATCTTAATCCTCCCTTTTTCTCTGATATTTTCCTGTCAGATCATCAGTTTTCCTCCTTCATTTTCCTTCGTAATTATTGTGAATGGGTGAGCGTGGCTGGTTTTGCTGGTAATTACCGTAGCGCTGATGACGGGCTAACGAGCGATGAAAAACGTCTGATAGCGTTATTAGTGGAATTGGATGATGAGGCGGTTTTAATTAAGCTGACCCTAGCGTAGCATGCTGGGGGTTTTGTGTACGGGTAGTTCTTGCCAACAGGTGTGCGTGTGTATGCGTTTGTGTTTGTCAGTAATGGCATATTATGTATACCGTACCTATAGCCGACACCAGAAATTCTCTCTCTCTCTCTCTTTGGAATTCACAGATCATTCAAAGTCGATAGCAACCAACACAGATGACCCAGACCTATAGGCTACTGAAGTCAGATAGATATTACTGTCTTGCCTCGAATTCATCAGATTGATTTTTAAAGTCAGTGAGATTGCACAGTTCATCAGACCTGTTATAATTCCATCACAGGTGAAATTTATTACAATGAAGATTACCTATTAAGCCTGTGATTATGATCAGAGTTCCAAATTATGCCGAAGAACGGATCTTTCCTCAGACTGTGCAGGGTTGTACTGTAATAAAGTCAGATATTTTGGAATATTATGTCATAAGAATTAGCTACTTTAAAGCAGTTAATAGATTATTTTAATCAATCAATCAATCATTTCCTGTGGCACCCCACGGGATGCATAGGGCCTCAATGAACTCTCTCCACCAATATTTCTCTTGCCATCTCCTTCAGGTCCCACCAACACTCCTCTCCTGCTTCTTTTTTCATTGTCCTCAACCAGGTTTCCCTCGGCCTACCTCTACCTCTTCTTCCTCTAGCAATCCACTCTCGCACATCCTGTATTAAACAACCTTCTTTTCTGTATATGTGCCCCAGCCACTTCCAGCGAGACAGTCTCACATATTCATTAACTGGTTCCACTCTCGTAATATCCCTTACTCTTTCATTTGTAACTCTGTCTTGCCACTTTACCCCAAGGATCCTTCTCAGTATTTTATTCTCAAATCCTAATACTTTCTGATCTGTTGCAATTGTACTGTACCATGACGCATGCCCGTAAATTAAAATTAAAATTATTTTAATAATAAATTATAATAAGTAGTAGTAGTAGAAGTACATGAAGTAATATCTGCTGTCTGTGAGTACGAGTTGTGTACGATTATTTCTTTTAGTGCAGTTGAGATATTATTCTACCTGTTGAATGTGACTACGTGTTGCATGACTGTTCAGCTCAGGAAGGACGTTTGACAGCAGGGACTTCATACAGCTGCTAGCAATCCCATCTCCACATTGACGATTTTCCGTTATAGTCTTCCTGTCACCAGACTATCTTACTCACCTAAGGAAAGACTAATACTGATATCGTCCCCGAAGTAGACACCAGCATGACATTGTTAGTTCGTGTTAACTCCCTGAACACGCTGCCTTAGTAATTTAACCTTGCTGCCCTCAGAAGAATTCTTCACCTTCGGAAAGACGTCTCACAGGAAAAAGGATTAGTACGAGAAAGCTTTCCAAAATTGAATAAAATCGTCTGGAGGCAGCCACATGAAGGCAGCCCTGTATAGTTCGATCGGCATCGGTGTAGCCTCGTAGCCTAACCGGTAGGATCCAGGCTGGGTAACTCGAGTGGGAGACCTTGATTCCTCTTCCATAATCGCAAACCCTCCTCAGTCTGTCCCGCGCCAGGATAGTGAGGTATGACTTATTGTTCCTTAGGGCTTCTGTCAGGCGGTAGGTGTGAGGATTGTGGTGATGGTGGTGGTAATGGTGATGCTGCTGCCGCTGCTGCAGACATTGATCATGATGACGTCATTGGTGGTGGTGGTGGTGGTGGTGGTAATAAAGTGATGATTGTTGTAATGATGGTGGTGGTGGTGGTGGTAATAAAGTGATGATTGTTGTAATGATGGTGATAATACATGATGGTGACGAGGATGATGATTGGATTGGTGAGGATGCCGGTGGTGGTGGTGGTGAGGATGATGACTGGATTGTGATGAAGCTGGTGGTGGTGAGGATGATAATTAGAATGATAATGATGCAGGTGGTGGTGAGGATAACCATGATGCCATTCTAACCGTGCGACTGTTTTGCATTCAGTATAAGCCTCTTGAATAGTAAAGATGCCTATGAGCGATTATGAAGCGGTATCTGATACGGCACCATGTTGTTTGCGAGTGTTGTGGTCGTAAAAGGCAGCTTGATGGTCCAGCAGGGGACGAGAGTCAAAAAGTTTCTTGTGTATAAGATTACCCGTTTATCTTCACTCCTACAGCTACTAAATACCACAAACAAAAGTAGAGCGAATAACATGAGAGAGAGAGAAAAAAAAATTGATAACTGCTGTGGACTCGTTTATAGCAGTTAATTAACCCTTGAACACGATGAGTTAAAAATTTTGCAGCCGAAGGCGATTTTTATTAAACTTAGTACGCGTCCACACATGTCCACGAACATGGGTTGACAACACAGCTGGCAACATGTTTCAGTACATGTATGCAGCAGTATTTTGGACAGATGTGTACAACGTGTTCCAGCAGAGGTAATGGAATAAGTGTATTCATACGAGGCAGCTGAGACTTCATCATGGTGTTGCCAACATGATGTGGACGCTGCTGTTCCCAGCATGTTTGCAGCTTGTTCGTTATTGTGTTGTTTACATTTTGCAAGCACTTGTTCCAGCACACAGCGTGTGGAAGTGCACTCAGTAGCGCCCCTTCATTGTAAAAAAAAACGTTTTGAAGACTAACTCCAACTCCTTAAGTTTACGGATTCTCGCCTAAATTGAGTGACCTATAATCGTGTGGAGATAGTAGGAGTTAAATTTTAGTGTCTTCCAGGCGAATTCAAGAACCTTCGTGAATACTGTACTCAGCATGTGCATGGTTACTTAAGGTGCGGGCCAGTGATTTAGTGGGTCGTATTGTCGTAGACTTAGGAGCCTCACAAACCTCTTAATTTTGATTTTCTTAAAATGTATATTACTGCTTCACGTGCTTAATACGACAACGGCCTTTTGTTACATTCCTGCCATCTTAAAGACTGTTTTATAAAGCCTAGGAGATGAGTAGATATACTTGTAACCTTCTTGAGCCACTTAACTAGTCAGGGGCTCTTGTGAAGTGCCGGTAGTCAAAATCGTCGGACGATTGCATAAATCGTGCTGAAAGGGTAAAATATTGGATTTATAGTTAAGTATTGGTATTAATTTATCCTCAAAAGATTTTATTCACCTTACAGCAGACCTATGGAAGTGGAGAAGTTATATATAGCCCTCAGAGTAGTCACTTGCAAGACGTCTCCTACTAGATAAATCAAGTATTCTGAAGTACTCCTTTACTTGGCCCAGGTTTTCGTCCTTTTGCGACTTAATTCATGTAGCTTGATAGTAGAATAATACTGTGGCTGTACATCGTCTCCAAAGCATTTCTTCGTAACCAGTAGCATGTTGTAGTGACAGTCTGTTGCTACGTCTGAGCATTCATGATGGTGAGATGACATTTTCAGGCCAGGTTAAAGGAAAAAGAGTGTAATGATTGAAAAAGACTTCGCCGTATCGAAGAGTATCAGGTAACCCGTTGTTGGGCAGGGTTCTTATTCGGCTGAATGTCTGATGTTAGCCGGAATAAGGTGAGATGGCTGAAATAGAGAGCGTAAGTTAAAGTGATATAGAGATGAAATTTTGATTTAATTAGATAAACGAGTTAGAGAAGGTAAATAAAGAAGAAATAGAAAGATGAAAAAATTAGTTTATATAGAGAAAAAGTTAGTCATCACGAGATGTTTAATGAAGAAGATGAGTTAGAGAATATAAATGGAGAAATACAGAAAGATATAGAGAGTAATATAGAAGATGCACTGACCCACAGACACAGCCTAAGGTGTTTGAGAATGCCTTGGGTTGCTTATTTAACAGAGTGCATTAGCAACATTGCATCGTGCCCTCCCTCAAGCTGACGTTAATGCAACACTAAATATTCTAATGCCCCAGACGCTGTTATAATGCTGCACAAACTGTTCCAATGCCCTACAAGGTTATTATACCCCATGAACAGTTTTAATGCCGCACACTGATGCCCCACACTTAAAACGCCATACACTCATATCCCCACACAAACTGTTGTAACGCCACACCAACTGTTACAGTGTCCCATGAACTGTTCTCATGCTACTCAACGCTCCTCTAAAAATTCAGCTGCGAAAAAGCGGTCATAAAGCTGAATAAGATAATCCTTCATTAGCAAGGATGCACTTAAAAGGCGTCTTGATACGGAAGAGGCAATTAGATTATTTCTGACACTTTCTATGACGCATTACCCTGAAGCTGAATCAGGTCGTTTGTTGGCAGTGTATATGATTTAAATAACTGCAATAGAGAAACAGTTGTAGTAGTGTTTTTGCTGGAGACTCCCGTAAACTGAATATAATTTGGTTCCAGGGAGCGCGCGCGCTCACACACAATTTCAAGAATATTTAGCATCTCTCGGCGGCAGTAAAGAAGGGTTAGTTTCCTTTGGCCTTGTAACTTTATTTCCTTGCAGATCGGGTATATGGCAATGTGGAGTCCGTCAGGTGTGTGCAGGCTGTGTGGGTAGGGTGTGTAGGTAGGGTGTAGGTAGTGCTGATACGGGCGTCACCTCAATGCCACACGGGGAACAGAGGTTAGAGGTGGGGGGTTGGGGGGAGGAGACGTAGGGGGCGTGATGGGTTTAGGGTAGGAGGAGGGGGAGAGGCAGGAAAGAAGGGTTGGGGGAGGATGAGAGAGGTGGGGGGGCAAGGAGAGGGGGAGATGTAGAGGAGGGGAAGGGGACGTCAGTGAAGGGAAGAGCCTGATGGAGGAAGAGAATGGCACTAGGGAGAGTAACTGTGGAGTCTAACATACACCATAAATTTCTGCTCTAAAGCTGCATTTCCTTTGTTCCCATTTGTCCTCTCAAACCATTTCTCTCTGTATTAAAAGAGAGGGGGTGGAAGGAAGAAGGAGAGAGAGGTGGTGAAGGAGATGGAGAGAGCTGCAGGGAAAGAATGTTAAGCAGGGAAGGAATGGACTGATAGGAGAAAAGGGGAGGGGGAAGAACTGAGTTGAAATAGAGAGAAATAGGAAAGGAAGGAGGGATGAGAAGGCACCGAGATAAGAAGGGAAAGGAGAGGGAGAGGGGAAAAGAAAGGATGAAAGAACTGTGAGGAGAGGGGGAAGGGAAAAGAGAAGAGATTCAGATGGAAAGTAGGAGACGGATGTAGAAGAAAATGAGGAATAGAAGGGAAGGGACAGGAAGAAAGGGAATGGAAGGAAGGGAAAGGATAAGAGAGGGAGGTGGGAGGAGAAAAGAAACATGAAGAAGGAAGAAGAGAGGCAAGAATAGAAGGAATAGGAGAGGTGAGGGGGAGAGATAAAGGCGTGATTAATGATGCAGGGGTCGACAAGACTTGCATATATTTTAACCCACCTAGTTGTAAGAATATCATAGCATATTCAGCTTCTTGTTGGTAAGACATGAATATAGCCTTAAAACTGCTTGATGTATATCCTTGAAATAACTGTAGAAAGACTTAACTGTCCTTATAAATATTATGTAAGCATTTTAAAAACGGTATAGTTATATGCCTGCAAAATAAGTTGACTTTTTTTTTTTTTTTTTTTTTTTTTTTTTTTTTTTTACTGTACCGTAAATAGGTACGTCTAAGGTAGAGCAGAGAATGTGGCAGACAGTCCAGCAGTCAAATGATAGTACTCATACTTGTTTCGTCCCCGTCGCACACTGCCACAGGCTCCAACAGCAGTAGTTCAGTATAGGAAGGACGTTGCCCAGTGAGTTGTTCGTCATATTGTCAGCCTTTCGGTGTGCAACAATGAGATCAGCTCAGGCGGTGTAAATAAACACTGGCTTCTTAGGCTCGCAGTGTTTACTGTCCAAATAATTACATTTAATGCTTGCCAATTTCACTTCACTGTTTTCACAAGTACCGGAGCTATACAATCTTCACCAACTGCACTGAATCGAAACTGACTCCCCTAAGCTCTTCCAGTTCCACCTCCTTGTATAGCCTTCCTATGGACTAGAATGATCTACTGCGTTCTCGGAAAAGCAACAGTTGGCACCTCGGAGAAATCCAAAATATGCAGTTTTCTTACACTGTGTAACATTCTAAATGCTTTAGCATACAAACTGGAATAAAATACATTATTAAACAATCACTTACATAAAAACTATGGAGAAAAGAGAGCATAAAAGTTAATGCATAACTTTACAAAATACCTCCACTCACAGATAGCAGGCTAACCGGCAACTCTTACTCGTAACTGAGAAATGCATGAAATACTTAGAACCTTCAGTGGTGGGTGGTGGTGACCATCATCCACTCACTTGATGTAGTGCCGCCTACTTCTTCCTTAGCCTTTATCACTCTTTTTCTGTCTGCCTTCCTCTCTTCTTATTTCTCCCATTTTTCCTGTCACTTCTTATTGCTTTTCTTTCCTTTACAGGTGGCTTTACATTGAGTGACAAGCCAAATGGTTTCCTGTAAACCAAGACACCATTTACAACGCTGGGTGGTAACCATATAACCAAACCATACGTGATCCCTACGTGTCAACAAGTGGATTAGTGCCCCCCCCCCCCCCGTAAAATAAAGTCAAATGGCCACCCGGATTATGGCGTCTGGCAATTAATAGATAGACAGATAGGCTTAGAACCTTCCAATACTGCATGTCTAGCAAACCCCGCATCTCAACAATTGTTTCCATGTTCCGTTTGAGGGATCCTCCGCATTAGTCATAACAGTGAAAGACAGAATTGTGATAATACGCAGAACTGAAAATTTACAAAATAGCTTTTTGTGATTATCTTGTTGGCATTAGCGGATCGTAGCACCTCATGTTTAGCAGTATGTTTCGAGTTTTACACATCAATATTTTCATGTTATTTATATCCCTTCAGTATTGACTCACTTTGCACCAGAAACTTGTAGGAGGATATTAAGCTGTATTAGGTAAAACAAGTAGCAGAGGAAAATATTTTAAGATTTTACGAATATCCCCCATGGAAATACAGGGAATTGTTAGAGGTGTAGGATGCGTGTCAGGGTATGCTGATGTAGATGTGGGAAGAGGACTGGCTTGTGTGTGGGCAGACGAAATGACCGTTAATGTCGAGTGGAGAGGAGAAGGAATTTTGCATGATTTGACCGCTGAGAGAGAGAGAGAATGAACGGACGAACAAATGTAGTAGGCTATGGGCAAGAGATTAGAATGATGTAGGTAGTGAGAAGATAGGATCGTATGAAGTTACAGGTGATGTGATGGAGAAGTGTAGAGATGTGTGAGAATAAGAGGAAGAAGTGAGCGATGTATGTAATAAATGAGAAGACAGCATAAAGTGACGAGTGTGTGAAACGTAATGACGGTGTTGATGGAGTGTGAATTACTGTGGTGATGTAAGGTGAGGTTTGAGCTGCTACGGTGCTATTTGTTGTATGAGCTGTGGCGGTGTTAGTGGTTTTATGAACTGTGGCGGTGCTAGTGGTTTTGAGTTGTGACGATCCTAGTAGTTTTCTGAGCTGTGACGGTGCTAGTGGTTTTATGAGTTGTGACGGTGCTAGAGTGAGGTCACCTTGCAGGGTGAAACATCCCCCGGGTGGCGACACCAAACTGGACAAGGAGGTCGCCAAGGACAGTCGCACAGTCAGGCAAGTATCACACCAATACATAAGGGCCATCCTTTATTTATTCATTATATTATTTTAAATCTTGATGGGTATGCTTAACTTACGCCTAATACGATTTTTTTATTTTTTTTTTTTATTACAGATTATCACAACCACTATAAAGTTAAGAGAATTCTTGCAGATTCATAATAATGGACGAGTATTTTATTTTTTCTCCGTAAGGGGGGTTTCACAATTGCATGACAAACGCCACGTCTGGGTATGTAATAAAATTCATGGCGTTTACCACGATTTTTGGGCCTTACTACAGTGCTACGCGTAAGCTATGAAGCGCTGCAATGGCGCTACCACAGCGTCACAAACAGTCACGTTGTGTGCAAAACCGCTCACGAATACCAATACGGTGCCAAGCATACGCCATGAGGGCCCATGACGCCCTACTAATGTCTAAATAATGCACCATGCAGGTACCACGAAGTATGCCAATGGCTCCCCAAGGGGCTATAATGGGCTGCCCGTAGCTACCTTGTGAAATAACGTGTCACTTTCGTGACAGACAAAGCATCCTAGTAGCATTGTCATAGCCCTTTATTGCAGTCTTGTTGCGCCTTATTAGTTCGTTCATGGGGATCGTAGCTCGTTATTGGCATTTGCATGGCAGTAGCGTGCCATCTGTATGTGCCCATGAGAAGTTATTAGTGCCTTCCAAGCATTCTAGTAGCTCCCAGTTCGTGAGGTCGTAGGTCATTATTGCCAGTCGTGGACTCGGGGGAGCCCTAGTGGCAGTTGTGGGGCCCTGTGAACCCCACGACAGGCGGCTAGTGCCGTGTACCACAACTAGGAGGCTACGATGGCCCACTAGGACGTTAAGCGAATTCTTTGTCCATCCATCCATCATCCAACTCTTCATTGCCCCATGAGGAGCGTAGGAGCCCAGGGCAATGCAAGTTGGTACAGACATTTAAGATGAGAGAGACCAGCCTCACTCATCCCTGGGTCTTGGCGAAATTTTGCGCATGTCCAAAATTTTCAGCCAGGCTCACAACAAGCCACTAGGACTAAGTGATGCGCCACGTCACATCACACACATCTTGATTTTGTACCAAGAGTTTGCTACAAATACAAGATCATGGCCAGTCTGGCGCTTGTCGTGTAGGTGTGAAACCCCTTTAAATAAAAAAAGGTTGCATAGGGAAGCCCATCCTTTGTACAATCCCGGATAACCATTTGAGCCATGCTTATAACTGACACATTTGTGGTTCAATATTTTTCCAAGTTGTAAATTTAAAATTATTTTGGAGCCATGTGTGGCAGCAGGGCAAGCACTGTTTCTGTGAGGAAACTAAAGTTTAGTGAATACATAAAATTAAGATAAAGCAATTTGAAGCACACAGTATTCAAGACAGCTACCAGTAAGTTTCACTTGTTTTAAAGATTCTTGGATTATATTTGGAAGATTTTTTACCCAGCAATGCAGTTGCAGAGAATTGATTCACTTTCTCATTGAACGGTCATAACTTGCATATTTTGAAAATTTTGGTTTGCCAAGATTTTAGCATTGAGCACGTCACTTCACTGTCCAGGTAAGTAAGATATTGTAATGAAGTGAAGCTGTTTCAGCAAGTTTATATTAATAGTACTGCACGCAGACTTTCATTAGTACTCTATATTCATTAATGAACTTTCCTAACTGATGTTGAAGCAAGAATCAACTTTAGGTTTTGTGTACCCTATTGCTGCATTTAATTTTTAAAGGTATTTATTCCTTGCCAGCAGTAACCAAGATAGTGTAAGTAAAGTACCGGTACGTCATTGTCAAAAAGGCATTTTGAGTTCACATCAGAATTCCTTAAGTCTCATAAAATTCTGTATGAAAACAGCTTGTGTGGAAAGTTATTTTGTGTGGTACTTTCCATTAATGCTTTAAGATTATCACTTGGTAGTGAGGAATACTGTAATGAGTTGGTCAGTGTTGCAGGTACTGAGAATTGTCTGTGGTATTGTGCCTTTATAAGTGAGTATTTGGTTTTCAGATGAAAATAGCACACTAGGGGGGGGGGGGAGTGCAATTTTGAGAAGGGTATGGGAGGAGAGGGGAGGGTAGATTGGAGTGGAACCATTACAGTTTCAGACTGAATCCATCCCTCCCCACTGTCCAACCCACCTTACAATGGTCATTCATATTGCTTTTGTTATACATAGGTCAAGCTATGGGAACAAGCACATCCTGAAGTGTAAAGTAGTTGGTACCACACACCTGTTTGCATACTTTTCAGGAGGAGGATGACAAGAAACTAGAAAATTCAATAGTGCATGGGTAATTGGGGTTCTGTGTTATCTCCCCTGTCCCAGATACAGTATACAGGACATAATTATACTGATAGATACTTCAGCCTTACACCAGTTTATAATATGACTTGTGCCTGAATTCTTTGTGTTTAATGGGTCTTTCATAAATGCTCTGTAGAGAAGAAATGCATTATAAAATTAATGCAGTACCGGTATGGTAATTTCCATTCTGTTTTCAACATACTGTGTAGTTTAGTTGTACCTTAAATTTCAGCCATTGCATGTTCATTGTAATTTTAAATATTTTGATGACTCTGCTGCTGTGACATTACTAGAAAGCACAGTGGACATAAAAAAAAAATAATGGAATACTGTATGTGGTAGGATAAATTTGTTTTATTCTGTAGCTGTTACACATCAGTAGTTTCCAAACAACTGTATGCACAGTATTCAAGTTGCAGTTCTTTGCTTTATTATTATTATTATTTATTTATTTCTTTACAGAGTTCTGAAGCCCCCTGGTGGTGGATCATCCATAGCCTTCGATGAGGAAGATCACCCACTTAAACCGAAGACATGCCCCCAAGCTGCCAAAGCTCCAGCCCCGGAGAACTCTACCCAGCAAACATCTCCCACCAAGCCTGAAACTAATGGTACGGCCAGCAGCCCCCCAGACACCCCTGCCACCACCACCTCCCCATCAGACAGTTTCCCGAGTGTCAATGGCTCAGCCACTGATACCCCTGCACCAGCTGTTAATGGCACTGCTGTCAATGGCACTACCACCAGCACTTCATCAACTGGTGGATCTGATGACTTCCCAGCTGTCAATGGTTCTGGCAGCACAGGGTCCTTGAGTCAGGGGTCAATGAGTCAGGGTACCCCTAGTAGTCATTCCAGCCCTTCCACTCCTTCCTCTGCCCGGCTGGACACTCAGAGCAGACTGTTTGGAGCAGACCCAGTGGTGACCCCTGCCAGGCGTATCAGGGACCACCATCGCAGCAACATCTTCACCCCGGACGGCACAGCACACTCGACCACCAACGGCACACCCAAGCCAGGTGAGGCCCTGGCTCTCTGGCTCATTTATGTCAGCTTTCAGTTAAATAGAGCAGTTTCATAATGCACTAGGCAGATTATTCCACAGGGTGTAACATTTAGTAGTCCAGAACAATATACAGTATTGTACAGTGCTGTACTATACACTACAAATTAGTAGTTCTCAAGTATAGCTTCATTCCTCATCAGCTGATGAATTGGTGACCATAATCAACCCAGCCCAAATGCTACAGTATTGTAGACTGTCATGGGCATTCTGGCTGGGGGGGGGGGGGGAATAACATTGAACTTCATTAATGCTGCACAGCATTATTCTGTAGCAACATTTTAAGTAGTTTTAGGTAAAGTACTATAAAGACCTCTTCTGTCCTCTGTAGAGTATACTGTAATTTACTTTACCCAACAGTATTAGGGTATCCCTACTTCATGCCATGACACACTACATTGCACAAGTACTGTATTAGGAATTGGTGAGTTGTCTAACAATTTTCTCAGTATTGTATTTAAAGTAGTTAAGTACACTGTACAAATCTGCGCCTTAATACAAAATGCTTGGGTAGGCTTTGAACCTCCATACTCTGTGATAGATTAATAAGGTCAATTTTGCTTCATTATCGTCACAGAATTTGCAGTTGATGATAAATAAAAAAATTTAGAATTCATACACAGTACATTATCTTAGTTTTACATATATATATTTTATTATTTATTTTATAATCATTTATAGGGCATTTATTTTCATCTGTTAAGTGTAGTTTTGCATTTCTTTATCAATTACAGCCAACTAAGTATCATTACTTGACCCTGATAGATCAGTATCTGATACTATATTGAGATTATGCTACTGGAAAGTGCAGCTTACTGTGATGTAGTACATGATGTACAATTATTCTATAAAATAATCATATTGTGTATGGAAATGAGGAAAGGTCGAGGGCTAAAGTACCTTTCATGCAGCTCTCCTAAAGCATTGCTAAAGAAATTTATACTATAGAAGTGCTGGGGATTTATGTAATAGAAAGAGCAGTATTTTGTAGACATAGGCAAATGCTTTAATAAAAGAATACAGTATACTCTTAGCAAAGTTAATTTACAGATATTTGCAAGCATAGTTCAGAACAGCTGGTTTGGCACTGTTATAAAAATTCTTGTTCCAAACAGATGATAGGGTATCACAGGTAACTAAATGTAGCATTTGGAAGGGAGATCTGTTCACCATCTCAGAGGCCATGCTTTATCTTTTGGGAACCCTGCAGCAAGGGATGTCCATGACTTTAATCATGTACCTTTCCCACATTCTCAAACTCTTTTACTCTTCATTCTCTCACCTATATACTGCTCCACTTTCTTTATTCATACCACATAATGTCTGCCTCTAAGCCCTCTACCATCATCATCAGCAGCCTCTCTTAATGATCTGTACACTGTTGACAGATATGTTATTGTGTCATATAGTTGCAAATGTCTGTGAACTAACTGAGCAGATTGTACATGGAAGTCTTGCATTCCAACCTTGTGCACTTGCCTGTATTGTATTATACAGAATTAACATTCTTGACTAACCTTCTCTGTCCACAGCTCTTTCTCCTCAGCTTCTGCCTGCGTAACACAACCTGATTAGACTAATTGATCTTGTTTTTGGTCTTGCATAGTTTGGGATTAATATAGTTATTGCCTTCAGTACAGTATGTACATGTTTGACACTGTATTAGTTCAGCTGCCTGTAGATTGGTGCATTCTATATATAGTTTCATATTTATTATTGTTACTGATATGAAATTAATATGCAAGATTGGTGAACATAATTTGAATACAGGTACATACATACATGTATATGCAGATGGTTTATATTGTGTGCTTTACCAGTTACCAATGTGCCACAAGTTTTTAAAGTATTAATACTTCACTGTACAGTGTAAGCTTTGTCAGAGGGTAAGAGTTACAGCACAAAAAAGCTAATATGGTACTAGTAATATCACAGTCATGTTTGTCACCAGACTCTGGGAGTCCCTGAAAATGTAGTACAGTAGAGACTGACATATCAGGTGTTTTGGATCCAGACTCCAACATTACATGGTAGTAGCTCATGTGGAAAAATGTTGTTTGTAAATTAAGACCATTAACTCCTTCACAAAAAGAGATCTCCTCTTTGCTGAAGAGTATCATTTGGCAGTGGCAGTAATCATCATCATCATCCGGACCTCCTTTCCCACCCTAGGGCAGAGTGAGGAGTAGCAACATCCAGAAAGCCCAAGTTTGCCCAGTCCAATGGGCCACACTTCCATTCACTCATCATTCAAGCCCTTGGAATCCTGGGTCTATCTGATACGCCAAAAAACTTTCACCACATCCCGTAGCTTTGCGTAACGTATCTGATAGAGTCAATCCGGATGCTATCACATTAAAAAGGGATGCCAAATCCCTGATCATGCGCTTCTTAGAACATTCATCCATGCATCTCTTTTGTCAGTTCCCTAGCCTCACCAGCTGCCATACCTCTCTTCCTCACACACTCATCCACCTTATCCCTCCACATTCTCCTTGGCCTACTTTGCCTCCTCCCTCCTTCAGATTCACTAAGATATACTGTGTCTTTTTCACCACCCTGTTGTTATCCACTCTCTCCACATTGCAATACTGCCTCAATACACTCTTTGATTCTGGTGTCCACAGACCTCCCTACTCTACATCTCTCATGAATCACATTATTTTGTATCCTGTCCATTCTCTGTACTCCACATACATTGCTCAGCAGTCCCATCTCCACTGCTGTCACTCTTGACTTCTCATTTTCATGTAAGCCTCCTGCAGCTGCGACACTCAAGCCTCTGTTTCTTATCAAGCCTTCATAGCACCAGCTACTTTCCTCCTTTGTGTCACTCTACTTTCCACTTCTTTTGCACATTTTCCTCTTTTTCTGTCACTGTACCCAGGTATTTGAACTCTCTCACCAGTTCCAGTCTCTCTCCATTCACTGAAACATCACACTGGAAGCCACCTTCTCTCTGAATTGCCATTGCATTACTCTTTTCTACATTTACTCTCAAGGCACAATGCTCACAGACGTCAGCACACCTCTGCACTAGTCTACTAAGTTCCTGTCCGCTGTTTGCAAGTACTGTACTGTAGCACTGCATCATCAGCATACAGCAAATTTGAGATATTCCATCCATCACCATTCATTACCAATGCCATCCCTTTCTCCATTACTTTTTACTTCTCTCGTCACCCCATCCATGTATATACTGAACAACCATGGGGACATCACACAACCTTGTCACACACCCACACTGATCGTGAACCATTCACTTAGGTGCTCATTAACCCTTACACATGCCTCACTACCATCATAAAAATTCTTGATGGCACCTAGCAGCATGCCATCTACACCGTACAGGAGCAAAACCTTCCTCAATCCTTTTCGGTCTCCTTTGTCATATGCTTTTTACAGATCCTTAAATGCCATAAACACTTTATCGTCCTTCTCACAAACTTTCTTCACTCTGTCTCGCTGCAAGTATTTGATCCACACATCCTCTGCCACTCCTAAGGCCACAGTATGTATAACCCCCTCACTACAAGAAATCTTACCTAAGCTGAAAGTTACAATTCAGCAGTTGCAAAAATAAAACAGAAGCGAAATCGTTACTCAGAATGGATAAAAATATTGTAAAGAGTCTAGAATTGGTAAAAATTATGGAGAGAGATCTTGACGCATACTGAAAGTGACCAGTCTCTTTACAAAGAGTAATTTTCTTGAGCACAGGAGGCTTTCTAACACCTCTTCTGTAATGTTCTGTTTGTGCATTACATCTTTTTATTTTCTGCAGTACTTATACATTTTCAGTACACAATGTATTGGCTTACCATGTACAGTACAGTAAAAATAATGTACAGTACATGAGAGTTTTGACATGCCACATGTCAAAATGCAATATGGAGGTAAGGAAGAAGTGTTGGGGCCTCTGTAACTGATGAGAATACAACCCATGATATCAAGTGAGCACAAAGGCACTGCACTTTTGCTTTAGCCACTCAGGGCTTGCCTCACAGCAACACTTATTGTCAGCCAACCACATCTCAGCCTTTACTAACCACAGCACACGACAGGGGCAGTGACTATTTAATGACTGTCGTAGCTGTTACAGAATATTTTTTCCGCAAACTTCACTGACGTAAGAGATTAATTTTTTTCTTTTCTTTTCTTATTTTAGTATTATGCTCACAGTTATATTTTGAAGTGGAGCACATTGAGTAATAAGTTTGATATAAAAAGTGTTTAAGATTACCCACATGTTTTTGCCCAATGCCTGCCCCTGTTAACGAGCTGACCACTTGTATGCAGTTGTTTCTTACTCATGCAGAGCCACCATGTGTGTGTGTGTGCATTGATCAGATGCCAGGGGTACGGAGGGATATTGTCTCGGGTATGCTTTCTTATAATTCTTGGGGGGGAAGAGGTTCATGACAATACTTTTTCAAGTGCAGTGTGAAAGCGATACAGTAGTATGTGCTCGATCACATTATTTTAGCATTTTGTTTGCTTCTTTGTACTATTCTTGGGTGCAGAGGTTAATATGATACTATACTTTATATTTATAACGGATAACATCAGTTCATTGCTTGTACCATTGTATTACCCTCCTCAGTCATAGTTAAAATTGTTGACAGAGTGGCTCATTCTCAATAAGAGCATTGATTTTGCAAACACATCCTGTGACACTATATTACAGTTGCTGTAATAAATCAGTAGCCTTACAGGATACTGCATTCTTTAATACCTGTGCAGGAATCAGTGAAGCGGTATTATTTCTCCACCAGGGAGATATTGCATCAGTTTTGTATTTTCTGTGATATGGAATCACAAAGTACAGTATTCCTGTCAAATATCAAAGTTTGTTTAAAAAATCAGTGAAGAGACACATCCCTCTTGTACACTGCTGTTTGTGTGAATATGAGCAGAGTATCTTTGAATGATGGTGGATCTGTGTTATTTACTGAGTGATAATTGCAACTAGATATGTTGACTGGCAGACCACTGCAGATGTTTGTTGCATTTGTAATGCCTAATGGTGGGCTATGTAAAAGTGGTGTATTCCTTATGAATTTTTAATTTCACATGTGTTGCATATTTATGGGAGAGCCATGCTGGGGTAAGAGTATGTGATGATAGTGGAGTGTGGGTTCTAACTGTAATGATTACAGGAATAGAAAATGGAGTACTGCCCATTTCTTGGTGCAAACCAGCTTGCTGCCTGTGTTTTGTGTGATTGCAGTGAAGGTGATGAATCATTTCAGGTGTTTGATATAGTGGTTAGGTGAGTATAGTATAGCATGGTTATGCTTGTGATGAAAGTGGTGTACAATCTCAAATGTTCGATATGGTGGCTTAGTTGGGTATTGCATGATTGTGGTTGTGGTGGCACTTGCTGATGCCTGGGTGTGGTTGCGGAGTAGAGGCCTGATGCCTTACCCCCACACTACACGCTATCAGTCACACCACGAGTTTGGAACCGGCGTGATCCTGTGACTGGCGTGGGTGTGGTGTGCTGGGACCACGCCCCGCGCTGCAAGAGGAAAGGTATGTCGGGTCTGTGAGGCACAGGCTTCTCTCACATTAAAATAAGTATAAATTTATCCTATACTATATACTCTATACTGTATATATAAACAGAGGTGATGAACTTAACTCTGCTGAAATGTTCCTGTAGTGGGAAGTAAATTCTCCTACAGTACTGTACATTACTGATTTAATGATCGACTGTACCTTGGATTCATATGCAGTATACTGGGTATTACACTGCATTAGTGATAGTGCTAATCAGCAAAATATATTTTGGGTGTTGGCTTCATTCATACCTATTAAAGGTGGTAGTCATCTTCTTAATAATTAATATCACTGCTGTATTTCCTCAAGTTCAAGATAAGATAACCACCATGTAGGAAGAGAATGGTTAAGTTGGATTATAGTTATTACAATATGCTTTAAGAAAATACAGTGATCCCTTAATTATCCGACGTAATACACATAGAGCCGTTGGTATGTTCAGATCCAGACGATGTCCTGATATGGAATAATACCCATACCATTCAGACCCCATTGAGACCCTACCAATTTGTACATTACATCTTCTGATGTTGGCAGTGTTCTTTGGTCTTTCAGTTATTTAGACATCAGAACACACAGGCGAATATCTGATATAATGCTGGACACTAAGGAGGAAAAAAAAAAAAAATGGGAATGGCCGACAGATGTCATAACCCACTAGCCTGTACAGTAGTTGGTGTACAGTAATCCCGTGTGGTCTAGTGGCTAATGTAATCACATAACAAATGTCAGAAAACTCCTCCTTCTCTAACCATTGGAGCTGGACAATGAGATGGGAAAGTGCAGTGCCCACCATTGAACACAGCTTTGCCATGTCCATGTCTCTACTGGCCGGCCAGACAACTTTGACTATGCGGTAGGGAGGTGGACAGCCATTTTTGCTCAGCTGGTGAGTAAGGTTCTGTTACCAGCACGCGGCTCAGGAAGCCGGCTGGGCGACTGACCATTCAGCGAGGAGGCAGGTGGCCATTTTTGTTCAGCTGGTGAGTTAGGCTGTACTACCAGATTGTGTCCAGAGGCCAGCCAGCTGCCCTACTGATTTTTAAAATTTGTAGGGTACCCAGCTGGCCATGTCAGAAATTTTGTGTTTGTGTTTTAATAAATGCATAAAGAAATCTGGATACTGACATAATAGAGCTAAGGCCTAGTGTTCGGATTCAGAGCGTCCGGATAATCAAGGGGTTACTGAAGTACCCAATAGATTGTAGTTGATATATTTCTCATGAGTAATGTTAATTGTATTACAGGACTGTAGAGTGTTTTATTGTGTAGTTTATAATGCACATACAATTATTACTGTAATGGTATGGTAGTGCTGGACTCAAAGCCCATCAATAATATACTTTATGAATTGGTACAGTTCTCCATTGCTATTTGACTAAAATGGTATGGACTAGAAAAAGAAGATTAGCATTTAATCTTGTTCTGTTTTGGTAAACTCAAATTAGCATTTAATCTTGTACTGTTTTGTTAAACTTGAGTGGGTGGATTTAATAGGTGTCATCTTACCAAGGAAATAATGTGAGAGCCCCAGCACACAGACCCGAAACCATTAAAGCTTCCATCGTAGCTTAACTCTTGCTTGTAGTGTAGTGTTGACTAACCTGTGGTGGTGGTGGGGGTGGGGGTGTACTTTTAAGGGGGATTGCTAATTACTAAGTACAGTTTTAATAAATGCATAAAATATAAAGGTGAATTACACTAATAGATTTTTAGACTTCATAGTAGTAATAAAAATACCAGTACAGTGATATGTGCAATAGTGCTTTACATACCTGTGAGCTGTATGTTGAAATATTGTGTTAGCTTTTTCAAGTTCCATTACCATCTACAGTTTCATATACTGGTGCATCGTATTATAACTTCAGTGATCAGTAATACTTGATGTCTGTCTTTTAATACTGTATATTGAAGAGGCAATTCCTCGTATAGTAGTTCTTTCATGTATCATTATGCCTACTGCAGCCTGTATCAGTACTATATGGTAATTACATACCAGTTGCCTGTTTCTTCACTGCATGATTGAGATGCACCCATTTGAAGGTGTTATCTCCATTCTCTAATGCTCTGCCACTCACGCTGTTTGATATTTGAAAGTTCTTCCCTTTGAGAGTTCTCACATTGATTATATTAGGATGGTGATACCAAACATTCAGTATGAAACATCACTGAAATAACATTTTCTTGATTTTTCCCATGAATTACTTCAGCACTGGCAGGAGGAGAAGTATCCCCTGCTACCTATTAGAATCCTTGTATTCTGAGTTAGGATTTAAGTTGTGAATGAAAGTTAATGTATTATATAGGTTTATTTCAGCTGAAGTTTATTCCATACATCATCCAATCCTATGTTGCCCCATGAGGAGCGTAGGAGCCCGTTGCTAAGCAGGTCAGTCCTGACATTTAAGATGAGAGTGACCAGCCTCACTCATCCCAGAGTGGCATAACATGAGCAGTAAACCCCAACCATCCCTTGGATATAAACTTTCACCAGCTCAATCTGACTGGAGCACCGTAATTACCTAGTAAACCACCAGTCGCCAAAATTTGGTTATATAGTTACCACACAGCGTAGTAAATGGTTTCCTAGTGTACACCACTTGGCTTGTCACTCAATGTAGAGTCACCCACAGGCAGAAGGAAGAGGATAAGAAGAGGGAGTGTAAAGTCACCCATAGGCAAAAAGACAAGGAAAGAATGAAGGAAAGAAAGACAGAAGAGGATGGAAGGAAATAAGGATGGAGGAGAGGAAAGGGCAGACACCGGAGAGCAGCACTACATCAAGTTAGTGGATGGTGATTACCCCCACCTACAATGAAGTTTATTGGGGGGGGGGGGGACTTCATGGCAAACATTTCTGAAATCCCCAAGCATATCCACATTCAGTCCAGTGTTTGGCCCTTAGCTTTTGAGTGATGCTGCAACTGTGAGCAGGGCAATAGGCAGGATGCATGTGGGGAAGGTAGCAGGTGTGTCTCGGTTGACTGCTGAAATGTTGAAAGCCTCAGGAGATAAAAGAGCAAGGTTAGTCGCTGACCTGATAAATACGATTATATATGAGTATGTTGTCCCAGATGATTGGCTGAAGAGTGTAATTGCAAATGTGTACGAGGAGAAGGGTGATGCCCTGGAAAGAGGAAATTATAGAGGCATAAAGCTTTTAGACAAGATAATGGAGAGAGTCTACAAGCTATGATTAGAGAAAGAGTGAATATTGATGAGATGCAGTTTGGGTTTGTGCCAGGCAAAGGAACCACTGATACCATATTCTTTGTTGAACAGCTTCAAGAAAAATAAATAGGAAAGAAAAGGGAATTGTACTTTGTTTCTGTTGATTTGGAGAAGGCCACTGACAGAGTCCCTAGAAAGGTGGTGAAGTGGACAATGAGAGAGCTTGGGATCAAGGAGTGGCTGGTTAGGGTCGTTATGGCCGTGTATGTGGGTGCTCACACCCAGATAAGAGTGAATGGAGATTTGAGTGATGGGTTTTCCGTGAATGTTGGCGTGCATCAGGGGTCAGTCTTGAGTCCCTTCTTATTTATCATGGTACTTGAAGCCCTCTCACGTGACTTCAGAAATGGACTCCCGTGGGAGATGTTGTATGCTGTTTAGGTAAAATGAAAGGAAAGCAGAGGAAAGACTCAGGAAGAGGAGAGATGGTATGGGGCACAAGGGCTTAAGAGTAAATGCAGATAAAGCAAATTATGGTATCTAGGGTGGTGGTGAGGGAGAGTGGCCATGTGCTATTTGTCACAAGGGCGTGTTAAGTAATTTCATCTTGTGCAGTGTTTGTGATAAGTGGGTGCATAAGAGACATAGTGGTATTAGAGGTAGACTGCAAGATAATGCTGCTTTCATGTGTGTGGTGTGTCGGAGAGAGCATGTGGATATTGCCAGGTGTGAAAGGATTGAACTTGCTGGTGAGCCTCATGAGTGTGTGGAAGAGTTTTGTTAAGTGGGAGACATGTTTTGTGCTGGAGGTGGGCAGGAGGTAGCTCTGTGGCAAGAGTGAGGAGTGGTTGGAAGAAGTCCAGGGAGCTGTTGCCTCTCCTGACATTGAGAACGGTCTCCCTCCGTGCTAAGGGGTCTTTGGCATGTGTTAGGAGTGTAATGCTGTATGGTAGTGAGTACTGGGCAGTAAAATAAGAGGATATTTGCAGGCTCAAATGTACAGAAATGGCAATGACTGGGTGGATGTGCAGTGCATCCTTGAGTGCAAGGCCTGGCGATGCTAAGTTTACGATGGAAGAGTTGAGAGGTAGGATGGAACTAGAGTGTATTGGTGTTGTGATGAGGAGAGGTAGATTGAGATGGTTTGGGCATGTGGAGAGGATGGGGAATGATAATTGGGTGCAGAAGGTGATAAGTGCTAATGTTGGGGGTAGGACAGCGAGGTAGGCCGAAAAAGACCTGGGACGAGGTCATGGAGTGTGACCTTAGGGTTAAGGAACTAAATAGGGAAGCTGCTAGAGATCAAGCAGCATGGAGAGCTGCCATTAGGTGACCAAGACTGACGCATGCAAGCTTGTTGGAGCCTTCAGAAACGAAAATGCAAACAATATCCGCATTCAACTCTTATATTTAATGTCTGGTACTGGTAACGAGTGCATTCCCATGGTGGCACCGATACAGCTGAATGGCTTTGCTGCCTGGTTATATAAATTCCCTTAGCTCCTTTCCTCCCCTCGGCAAGGAGGTTGGTAGACTACAGAGAAAGTTGCTTCAGCTTGCTGCTGGGTTCACTTTCAGATGATCCTATGGTTGTGTTGACATTTTATATACTTGTACAGTATATACCTGTGTATGTGTGCAGTATATGTAGTGTGTGTGTGTATGTATATGTATATATCTGTCTATTGCCAGACACCATAATCCCGCAAATGGTGGCCATTTGACACTGAATTAGTTGTTTTACAGGGAGGGGCACTAACCCTCCACCAACCCACTTGTTGACATGTAGGGAGCACGTATAGTTTGGTTATATGGTTACCACCCAGCAATGTAAAATGGTTTCTTGGCTTACAAGAAACCATTTGGCTTGTCACTCAATGTAAAGCCACCTGTAATGGAAAGAAAAGGAAAAAGAAGTGACAGGAAAGATAGGAGAAACAGGAAGAGAGGAGGGCAGGCACAGAAAAAGAACGATAAAAGCTAAGGAAGTAGGCAGCACTACATCAAGTGAGTGGATGATGGTTGCCACCACCTACCTATATATATATATATATATATATATATATATATATATATATATGTACTGTACAGTAATATGATTATTCAGCTTGTCATCAGGATTCAAACATTGCATCCCAGTTGTAAGTGAGGGATATTGTACTGTACCTGGTTGGTAAAGCCTATCATTATAAGTTTTCCTTTATAATGGAAGTAATATCTAATACTGAGCGTAATCACTAAATATGGCTTCTGGCTAGTAGTGTGATGTATTACATTAAGCAATTTACTGGCTTCTCTGGATGTAGTGCCTTAAGCTATGCATCCAGTGCTGGGCCTAAAACACTCCCTGTAATTTATATTGCATGGCAGAGAAGAGAATCCTGGAGAAACTGTCAGTGAGACACCACTTGCCCATAAACCTCCTCAAGGATAGCCCTGTGGGTCCCAGCATGGGTATATATCCCAGGCACCATATTCTGTTCATATGCTTAAAACCCCTCATGTAAGTGGAGGCGACAAGATAGGAATACGGTGGGGGATCCTGGCACTACTGCACCTATACCCAGTTCCACCCTAGCTTCCTTACACCTGGGGGGCATGACAGCTCAGTGGTAGAGTGCCCGACTTGAGACCAGAGTTGTGAGTTTGCGCTGTGCCTGGGTAAGCTGCATTGCTGGGAATGGTAGTACTCTCCTGTCACCTAGCTGGCTGTGGCAGCCGTGGCTCAGTGGGTTAGAGCTCTCTGACCGAAGAGTCGGAGATTTGAGTCCACCCAAGGGTCATTGGTAGACATCAGGAAGGGGATCCGGTCATAAAGT
The DNA here is from genome assembly GCF_032717465.1 of Coenobita brevimanus. Lineage (NCBI taxonomy): Eukaryota > Metazoa > Arthropoda > Malacostraca > Decapoda > Coenobitidae > Coenobita > Coenobita brevimanus. The sequence continues at coordinate 9,140,246 of NC_137050.1, read as the reverse complement.
GCTACATACTCCAAAACCAAATTCCTCTACCCAGGAACAACGCCTTAGCCCCTAACGCAAAATGGGGACACTGTTAGAAGAAAAAAAAAAAAAGAAGAAGAAGAAAAGGCTTGCATGTCTTTATAATCAAAGGGCTTCTACCTGTCCACCACAGTTTTGTCTGTTACCAGTATTGTTTTGGTATGACCTACCTGACACTTCAGAGTTCCATTTGATCATCCTTTCAACCAGGGTGTTTTATTTTTTATCCATAATAAGTTTGCGCTGTGGATTGTCTTCATTCTGTGATGTGGGCTTCCCAGTAGGTCACTGTGCCAATCCATGCCTTCACCATCCTCTGTGGTATCTGGCTCCTTTAATGCTTGATTTGTTGGATGCCTTGTTTCCCTCCAATCAGTTCTAGACATCCAGACTGGTGCAAGGTGTACCAGGTGGTAGGTAGTACACTTTGCAGACTTCCACCCTTGTTGAAGTAAGGATATGTTACGCTTATTTGACCTGGTAATTTTTTGTGCATCTAAGTGTAATTCTGGTTTGGGAAACTCCTAGTGATCTTCCCCTCCTTGGGGGTCACGTGGACTTGAAGGTGAAGGACACTCCACTCTTACTAAGAGTTGGTGTGAGGCATCACAGCACTCCAGGAATGCCTAGCAAGCCCCCTTTTCTTCATTGTTAGACTGTTGTCATTTCCCATAATACTGTTGCTTTTCAGACCCCATTCCCATGTATCAGTTATGAAGCTATACAGACTATGTACATATACTGCTGATAGCACCACTGTGGCTCTCCCAGTCATGATTTATAAACCTACATCTGATGCTCCCAGTCCACTACTCATCACCAACATCTCTTTGACATTCCATTTTACAGGTGCCTAAAAGATTTTGTCAGCTGACTGCACCTGTAGTTTTTACACCACATCAGTTCATCCTCCATATCAAACAGTGACAGACAAACCAGTATGAGTCTTGTTGGAAATCCATTACAAAGTTTTTACAGACGAGGGATTTATCATCCATACCTTATAGGTTATTCCTCAGTTTTATAGCAACATTAACCCCAGCTGGGTCTAATTGTTTCACATTATTCTACTATAAAGGACTTTTTAGTGCTGCCTACATCTCTCACTCCCAATTTTCGGTGCTCTGTGCAAAAACCCGTGAACATGTTCGTTTTACTACCATCTTAACTATTCAGTGACTAAAGGTTATTAGATCCCTTACAAAAGCATTTTTCCCTTGCCATAGCCTTGGGAATGAGGGCCTCAGAACTGAAAGAATTTACTACATACAAAACTTTAAGTAGAAATTCTCTGACTAAAACTTGGTGACCATTTTCTCTCCCTGGGGTTCACCAGAAAAAACAAATTTGTATTTCTGACAGATCTGGGAAGATCTTAGTTTTTTTTTAAGTTACCACTTTTGTGATTCTGTCAGTAGTAGTTAATTTCAGTGCTGTTTAAGTTTGTTCAGGTTCTATGAAATAGTTTTCTTCTGGTCAGATTTCTTGGTTAGTTAGTAATAAAGCTAGTACACCCATGAAAAATTGGTTCTTCAGTTTATTTTCTTGACCATTTTTCCACAGAAGGCTTAATGTAACGGTTCGTGGGCATCACGCAGCACCTAGTTAAGGTGATGTTAACATCCCAAAGTCTCGGTTTGTAGCTGTGTGGCAGCAGCATTAATTCATTCCTGGAACTGTGATTATTCTCTCTATTCTGGGCATTTCTTAAGGACAACCATATATGCTAGATGGCTTTGTCATTTTACTTCGGTGATGCTCATATGTCTTAGAGCATTAATGACAAAAGGATGCATACTGTACAGCATTAATGAATAAAGAAAGCATACTGCATTAATGACATGAGGAAACAGAAATTGCTTCATCCATTGATTGGTACTACCAATGCAGGTGGCTTTTTTCCCCTCTTTGAATGGCACCTGATACACCACTATGACGGCTTTACTCATACTTTGCACTGCAAATGGAGGGAGGGAGAGGAAGGAAGGCCAGAGAAGATAGAAATAATCCAAATATTCCTATCCTGATTTAACTGCTTGAACCTCCTCCAGCAGGTGATATTCATAACTTTGAGGGACTACACCCATAGAGGTCAGTAACTAGGCAGGTTTTAGAATAAAACCCTCCAATTGCTGACTCAGCATTGTGCCAAAATACTGTATTGCTCTCCCTGACCTTATGTCTACCCTTCCCTCCTCCACACAGTTTCATACATTTTAGATGGGTATATGGACTAACAAATGTAGGCAAGTGAACAGCACTTGATGCCTGCGTTATGTGGCTTGTGCTGGGACCTAGAAGGTTCATGGGTTAGTAGTACCATGCTGATAATATTTCATCAAAAATTCTCTCCTCTGCTGAGTAATTTTAAAATATAGGGAGCCTGCTTTAAGCCCAGCATTAAATCTAAGGCACTACACCCTATAAATTAGCAAAGTTTTTTTTTTTTTTTTTTTTTTTTTTTTTTTTACAGTTAAATGAAGAAGCAGATGTGGTATGCATATTTAACCATAGATGTAATGTAAGTCTGCTGTACTTTATGGTACTTGGCTTAAATGCATAAAACAGGAATTGCCTCTTTTCTGTGCAAGTTAGGAACTTGGTACAGTAGTCAGAGACAGTAAGTCTTCATAAGTCCCCATTCCAAGGCTCATATTTTTGGTATGGTCCTGGGAGATTAATTAAATACTGCTGATTTGAGTCATTGTTACCTGTAAAGTTGATTCTGCAGTTATGTTCATTTCACATATCTTAAGACAGATATCTACTTACGAGGACTGGCTGTACCTAAGATCATGAGAGTAGAAATAATAGGGAAAGACAGAGTACCAGCTTTACACTACCACTAACACAGTCCCTCTGTTTTCCAGCTGCCCCAAGTCCGGCCACCGAGAGCAGCCTGGGCGACAAAGGCTCCCCACCTGAGCAGCCCAAGCAGCAGCGGCAGCGCATCCCTCCTGGTGGTTTCTCTACCCAGCTGTGGTAGAGGCACACATCTTCACCCTTCTTTGCTTTAGGGTGTTGAGGATCCCTTCTGTCTGTGTTCTTTGATTAATGTTACTTTTGTTCAGTTTATTGTCTGTTTCTCCTTTTGACTGACTCAAATGTAGATGGTTTTCATCTACCTGTTAATCTCTGTTGTCAGAACAATGTGCTTCAGTTTCTCCTCCTCCTCCTTTTCCTCTATTTCCTCCCCTTCCACTGCCTTTAACCTTAACTAATTTAAGCATTATCAGTCTCTAACCTCAGCAGTTGTACTGTACTCATCATCATAGAAGATAATTTGAAGTTACTTACCAAATTAAATAAATATAAGTGATGATACAACTTTCAAGATTTGTAAGAGATGATTCATCAGCATATCCGTCGTATCTCTCTCTCAAGATATACCTTAGGATAAATGTATAACTGTAGACTAAGAAACTAGAATGTCAGGTAGTTTTAGTTAAAGGCCTGTATATTTACTTACATCTTGTAACAAGGCTTGTCCAAGAATTTCATTAATCTAGAAAGTTTGTTTTACAGTGACTTTTTTTTTTTTTTTTTTTTTTTTTTTTTTTTAAACTGAGCAAGGTTTATGCCATATCATATGGTATACCTGAACCCTTTTGTCTGATGTACTTTTACCATATTCTTGCTATTTTCAGGCAATTTATTCAGCTTAGGAAGTGACACCTGGTTGTGAAGGGGTTAACAGAGACTGTATCTAACCCTGTCACTACAAATGGTTCCCCTAAAACTACCATAGTCATTTGGAGGTAGCAAGAATAATTAAAGAATTTATTCCCTAAATTCAAGGTGTTAACCATATAACAGATACATATTACAGTATAGTTATTGTTTCTGTATGCCATACCTCTCTGTAGCTTCAAAGTCTACTTTTTGTAGCTGAAGTTGTGTATTGTCAGAGCTTTATGGTGAGAGCTTATTCACATGTTACCATTCATACTTGTTCCCTTCTGTACTGTTTTGCTGTAATGCTGTACTGTACTGCATGAACACTTATTACTGCTTAATCATTATTCTGCTAGGTGTGACAGAACGTACATTCTTGATGAAATGGCATAGTGGGTAATTTCCACTACAGGGTAATGTTTATTCTGCACTCATGGCTGGTCTTGACAGGATATTGGCATTGCAAGAGACACTCAATGCCATTCCCTTTATTTTATAGCTTAGTGTCTGTGTCCACAATGAAGTAATGTAAGCTCAGTTATTCTGTCACATAAATGGGGCCAATTATGATTATTTCAATATTTGTGTTTAGTTGAGTTAGCAAGGCAAGTTTAGCTGAGTTTGGTGTACTGTACTACCTGTATTCCAGCAACAGGCAAAGCTACTAATTAGCCATGTCTATCCATATATATATATTGCTCAATCATTACTTGCTTCTTTAGTTTAGCACAGGTCAGCATTTGGTGTGTAGGAAGAAGAGAAGTTTCATTGTCCTTCAAAAAAATAAAAAGCCATTCCATATAATTTTAAGATGTCTTAGAAATTTTGATTTAATGCAAAATTTCTTAAGTTGAAGAATTAGTGCCTACCTTTCCATCATCCATCATTATTGCATAATCCTTAATGACTGTGTGGTAGATTCACTGGTGAATTGTGAATAATTGAGAAGCGCATTTCATATCACAGGTAAAATGATTTAATGAAATAGTGTCATTAGTGATTTGTCCAACACATCCTCGCACCCTTCCTCAAATCGATCGTTTCCATGCATTCAATTTCACTAACTGTGATAATTTTTTCCTAAGTGTGGAAGGGGTTTGATCTGGCCATGACCTTCACTGGATTAGAATGCCTTTGTCAAAATCCTGGAGTGCTGTTGTAGGGAATGATTCAGTTTGGCCTGAGAGAAGCCTATTTGTATTAGTTTTAATAAATCTAACAATCTCTAGCTTATTTTATTGTCCATGAAATAAATGTACAGTGAAACCAGAAACATGAGAGCAGATTCATTGATTTGTACCTTATGGAACTGAAATGCTTTAATACTGCTTCAGATCTGGAAAGTGGGAAGGATATGGGTTGTAACAGTAGTTTGTGTTCTGGATGAAGCTGTTGGATTTACATGAAGTGTAGTGCAAGTGCTTGGTGGCCTATAGATGGTGGTGGACTTAAGGTGTAGTAAGTGAAGCACCACTGTTGGACAACTCATTGGAAGACCAATAAGATTTGTGATTATAGGTGGTGAGTCACTGAAAGTTGTGGACAATTCTTAACCTCAGTGACGTCATCAATGCTAACCAGAATGCAATTGCAAGGGTGCATAGGGGCTGTAAAATGTTTAGAAATGAGTTATTCTGATATGAGTGTTCTCACTGTCCACAAATGGGAAAGGGTTTGGTACCTGTGTATGATATTGTGTGGCAGTGAAGTGAGGGGCATATAAAGAGGCTGCAGTCAAGACTGAAATGAAATATGAGAATGATACCATGGATAGGTGGAGTGAAGCCAGATGATGGGACATACTTAGAAGTCGGGAGAACATGGCTGGGAGTGGAGAAGAAGAAGAAGAAAGTAGAAGGGAGATGACTGATTTAGTTTAGTCATGTTGAAGGGATGAACCTGGAAAGCTGGGTGAAGATGTGTAGAGACTTTGAGGGTCCATGCCATCAACAAAAGTGGATCAAGGAAAATTTGTTATGCGGCAGTGTGTGCAGACTTTAATCTACAGTATACATATTACTAAAGACCTGATACCAGTATAAGAAGGAAGAGTGTTATCAGATGAACCTGTCTGATTCGTTACATTGAAAACTGACATTATGATGATCTGATAAGAAGCGACTTGTGGTTTACTCTTGGTTTAATCCCCAAACTGAGCTGAGTCTTGGGAACAATAAACTTGTTTAAGGCAGCCGGAGACTGCCTCCTCCTCCTCCTTGGTTGACCACAGAGGGGTACCTTAAGCTAAAATCTCTGTTTGCGTACCATTAGGAGAACCTCCAGGTGCTGGCAAGGTATGTTAAGGAGAACATGGAGGTTATCTGGAAGAGTAACCTCAAGGTTGGCTGACCACTGCACTTTGCCACTCCTACATGACAGGTGCCTGTCTCCACACCTGTGTGACTCTGCCAGCTACAGAACGATCTGGCAACCCACTTTTGGACAATGCCAACTGGGTCAATGATATCAAGGTGGTGTACGGCACCTATCACCCAACACAACATTGTTGTTCTAGCCCATCAATCTGAGGTTGATCTCCATCTTCAAAGCCCACTACCTCTGCAGCATCATGGGACATTTTTTTTTTTTTTTTTTTTTTTATGCAAGGAAGAAGGAACCAAAGGCCAGGAGCCCACAAACTGTTCCATCCAAGAAAAAAACAAAACCAATACAAAAGAGAGCCAAATTCAAGATCTGTTCATTTTTAGATGCCTGGACACACTGCATCTGAAAGGCTGGAGATCATAGACAATAGGAAATATGGACAGAGGCAGACAGTTCTTGAGTTGACCTGTTGCATATATGAAGGACTGGGAGTAATGGTTAACTTTTGCGTTAGAGAGCTGGATGAGAGTTTGTTGCTGGACGTGCGATAAGCCCGTGCACTCCACCTGCACCTATCCATGCAGTCTTGACTGCAGGTGGAGGGATGCAAGTAGACAGTTCAGAGGAGCAGTGACCATTAAAGTAGCGACAGAGAAGAGATAAAGATGCAACAGTGTGGTGAAGAGACAGAGGTTGAAGGGAGCCAGTAAGAGGAGGAGAGTCAATGAGACAGAAAGCCTTTGACTCCATCCTATTGAGAAGAGCTGTATGTAGGAAGCCTCCCCGCACATGAGAGTTGTACTCTACGCAGGGGCAAATAAAACCCGTGTATAAAGTCAACAACTGTGTAGGGGTAAAGAAGGTACAGAGTCGGCTTAGCTCATCTAATCTCTTGGAAGAAGATTTTACAAGAGTTGTAATATGATCTTTCCAAGATAAGTCCCGAGAGAATGAAACACCAAGTATGTTTACGGTTGATGCAGGATATTATTAAACATTAGTTGGTACTCCTGCTGAAGATTTTGTTGGGCTGATAGGTGTAAGAACTGAGTTTTTGATGTATTAAAAATAACAAGATTACTTTTACCCCAGTCAGAGAGACGAACCAAGTCAGACATTAAGTGTGCCATAGCCTCATCCCTTGTTTGTTGAAGTAACTGCTGAGACGGACGTTGCGGGAACCGAATGGAAAGGTGAAGGGTGGAGTCATCAGCGTGCGAGTGGATAGGATTAGATGTACAGCTTAGGTTACTGATGAATAAATGGAAGACAGTTGGTGATAGGACAGCCCTGAGGAACACCACTGTTGATAGATCTAGAAGAATGGTGGCCATCTACAACAGTAGCTACAGAACGACCGGAAGGAAGCTATGGATGAAGGCACAGAGAGAAGAATAGAAACCGTAAGATGGCAGTTTGGACTTGATCGAGAGCATTTGAGATGTCAAGTGCAATGGCAAAGCTTTCGCCAATGTTCCGAAAGGAGGATGACCAGGAGTCTGAATGGTAGGTGAGAAGATCGCCAGTGGAGCGTCCCTGATGGAACCCATACTGACGATCAGAAACAAGTTTATGCTAGGAAAGATGTTTTAACATTTTTCTGTTAAGAACAGGCTCGAAAACTTTTGAGACAGGATGTTGAAGCAACTGGGAGATAGTTAAAGGGTCGGATATGGTCGCCCTTCCTTAAGACTGGCTGAATGGGAGCACACTTCCAGCAAGAAGGAAAGGCACAAATTGATAGACAAAGGCGAGAGATTACCTAGGGAGGGTGTAAGCACAGACGCGCAGTTCTTGAGGACAACAGGAGGGGCCCCATCAGCCCCATATGCCTTGTTATTACTGAGGCCAGTGATGGTAGAAAATACATCAGCTGAAGAAATTTTAATGTCAGCCATGAAGAAGTCAGTGGGGGTAAATGATGGAGGAACAGCACCGGAATCGTCAAAGAGGAGAGTGAGCGACTCCAGGGAGGCTGATGCAATACTCCTCTCGGCAAAAGTACCGGTACATAAAAAATGCAGTCAATAATATCACAGCAGCATGGAAAAAGGTTCAGGCATGCACACTCAATGCAGTCTGGAGGAAGGTATGGCCAAAGTGCATCCACTCTTTCACTGGGTTCCCAGCACTGGAGGGCATCCGCCGTGAAATTTACCTCTCCTATAAGGCAGGGTCTGACGAGGTTGATAAGGCTAATATCCAAGAGGTCCTGGAAAGCCACACAAAGCAACTGTCCACAGAGTAGCTGATAAAGTTATGGACACAGGTGGCGGGGGCACTGGAGGGTGGTAAGGACAGTTGGGAGGAAGATGAGCCAGTTCATGTCCTGGACATCAGGACACTAATGGGGTTACTGGGGAGGATTGATGACATCATTGCTTACATTGAGGACAAAGACCTAAACAAAGCGAGGAGTGATGCAGTGACAGACAGCACAGAGTAACACTTGAAGTAGTACAGGGAGCTCCCGTTAACTAAGAATAGGGCAGCATGGCAGGCCACCATTACCTCCTCCTTCCCCCATACGACGAGGGATTCTTCCCCCGAGCTAGACCTAGATAGATCATACAGCCCTGCTAGGGCTACAATAGAGCGCTAAGCCTCCACGCAAAGGCAACTACATGGGCGGGGCGCGAACTCTCAGCCTCGTGATTTCGAGTCCAGTGTTCCTCCACTGAGCCCCCCTGCCCCCCCTCCCCCATATGACAAGCACCAACACTGAGGATGAGCCGAGGCCATCAGCAAGTGAGGTTCAAATGCTATGCCTTGCCTCATTTGCCTCTCTCTCATCTTCGGTGCTGTCTGGCACACTGCTATGCTCCTCCGTTGCCTCATCACACACATCGTTCCTGGCCTCGCTGCATTGCTTTTCCGCTGCTTCACCACACCGCTCTCCCGCTGCCTCACCACAGTGCTCTCCCTCCGCCTTACCACATCGCTCTCCCAACGCCTCACCACATCGCTCTCCCAACGCCTCACCACATCGCTCTCCCAACGCCTCACCACATCGCTCTCCCAACGCCTCACCACAAGCTTTCCACCCTCCACACTGCTGCACTCTCCCTCAGCCTCACTGTTTCATTCTTCCTGTCACTTATCATCTCCTCCTGACAACCTGGAGTAGTTGCCAAGACCCTACAGCTGTTACCCAGTCTCTAGGGGGGCAGGCATGGTGACCCTCAAACCCGCCTATGACATATTTCAGGTGTCTGGCAGAAGTGTTTCTTGAGATTATGGATTATGTGGTCCTTGACGCCCAGCAAAATCCGCACTGAACTCATGTTGAATCAACATTAATTAACGATCAGTTGGAATGCCATCAGTTCTTACTTGACGTAACCTGATCGTGCGTTGGGTCATTAGTATATCAGCTTTCCCCAGCTTTGAAAAAAAAAAAAAAAAAAAAAAAAAAAATCTGCCATGTAATTGTATGTAAAACTGCCAAATGAATGGAATGAATAAATCAGTTCATCTATCACCATACTCTTAAAGTAAGCATGTTTTTCTTAAGGGTGGAATATTTCAGATCTGATATACACTGTGTAAATTCTTAAGGGTGGAATATTTCAGATCTGATATACACTGTGTAAATAATAGTGTAGCTTGCTAATGGTGAACAACAGCTTTGCAGAATGGTGCAAAGTTTTATGGGTTTCTATAAGCATCACACTTTGAGAAAAAATGCAGATAAGAGTAAAGTGATTGTTGCTGAGAGAAAGTGTAGGCAAGAGTAAAATGATTATTGTTGGAGAATTGAAACAGGACAGGTGTCTGAGTCTGAAGGCTGTAACAGCATTGCATGAAGGTGTTTCAGTGCCCACAGTAATGCGTGGGTATTAGACTTTGGTGTCACATAAGAATGAAAAGTCAAATGTAAGAGCAATGGATGTGGGAATATTAAATGTCTGTGGAGTGAGTTGAGTAGACAGGATAAGAAACAATGGGATTCATGAATGATGTGCAGTAAGGTGGTGTTGACAATTTTTTGAGATAAGAAGAGAATGGATGTAAATAGGGTGGTGGTACTGATGTATGTGAGCAAGTCGGAAGATGGAAAGAGGCATAGTAGGCCAGGAAGGTGGATGGATGTGGTTAATAAAGGTAAGAAAGTGGGGTATTAAGGTCAATGTGCCAAGGGTTCAAGTTAATTGATATACTGCATGTGAATGAGTTTGAAGATGGGAAGAGGCATGGTAGACTTAGAAGGTTGCAGAATGGAAGAATGTGAAGATAAAGTTGATGAGGCAGATTAAGTTAGTTGGTTTAATTATGTACAAATGAGTACAGTACATGGCAAGGGTCTAGCATACCCCTTTTTAACTCTACAGTTGACAGATTGACTCAATTATGAAAGTAATATGAAGAGCATCATGTAAAGGAATATACTGTAACAAAATACACAGATGTTTAAGCCTGCAAATTAGAGTCAGATTCTGGGGGCTTGAATGACAATTCAAAGAGTGTGACCCAGTCAGAAGCCATGCTGTTAATTAGTTCTCCCCCTACTGTATTTTCTCTTTCCTAGCTTTCTCAACTCTAACTTACCCCATCCCAAGGTGGGAAGGGGAGAAAAGTGACCAGGATGATGACGAAATACAGTATTTTACATATTGTGCCCGGTTACTGAGTAGATATCTACAGTGGATGGAGACGAGGGGTAAAACTAACCGGTACATAAAGATTTACTTTTTCTGCAGTAGTGTACAGTAAATGGAGAACATCATTTTTTCCCCTCAGTTTTCATGTTATATCTCATAAATACCGGTATATATATATATATATATATATATATATATATATATATATATATATATATATATATATATATATGTTACACCGACTCAGTAATGGAATGGAAGGTAAAAATTAAATTAGAACCTCAGTGGAACACAAGTGACGATATTCTGCAGAAGCAACAGTCAAATCTTAAATGCACATCAGGGGAACTATTGGTACATAATATTACATACAAATTTCTAGGAAACCATATCATCATTATCATCCTTATCTATGTGTATTAGGCTCCTCTGTACGTACTATGAAAGGGGTGGGTAGGATCCAGAATATGTAAAGAATTAAGAAATTTGTTTCCTCTTAAACACTAGTGTGTAGGATTCAGAATCGGGTAAGAGGAAAAACAAAAAGAGGAAGACAGTTATCAAAGTGCCTAGTGGAACTGCCATTCCACCCGTCGCTCATCATTCAAACCTTTAGAATTCTCTGTTCCATCCTACACACCACCGTTATCCACGCCTGGCTTTCGCACACATCAATACTGTACATGAATACAGTATCGAACTTATATTTTTCACATAAGCAACCCAAACAAAGTGGCACGAGTCGAGGGATTATTTCTTTTTTCAAGTCTCTTTAGCAGTACATCAAAGGCAACGCTGCTGGAGAGCCATAACATGGTGAGAAAAGCAGTGAATAATTACTTCTAATGTTGGTGGGCAATGCAGGAGAACAGGGAAATAGTTGTCAACTCAGGAACGGGAAGGCGGGGTGGAGGACATTGCAGCTTCCAGGGATTCCCAATAATTCCGCTTACCTACATGTAATGAAAAGCACATTAGTGAGTAACTGAGCAGTAAGTTGAAAGGGGGAGAAAATTAATATCGTATATAAAAGAATCATGGTGCTAAAGTTGCTGTTCTCAGGCTCAGAGAATGAGCGGCAGACTCCTGCGACGCACATGAGAATGTCGGCTCAGGTATGCAGACAACGTGTATGTCCACATCCATCACTTCATCTGACTATGCAAATACATCCAGCAGCCTAACTTCCGGGGATGTGAGGATCAAGGAAGCTGGTTGATTGAATATTCTAGCGCCCGGACACAATGGCTTTAACTATAGGCTAAATGACACTGGTAGGGAATACGACAGTGGTAAGTTAGAAAGAGAAAGGGTAAGATTAAAGGTTATGTAACTTATGTAGTTTGTGATGTAAATATGTGGAGATGAGTTATAAACTGGAAAGGAATGACGTGACTGAGAAAGGACATAGACGAATAATGGAAAAGGAAGCAGATTGATGTAGAACATAACCCCTGTTAGAGGTCCGACGAAGTCGAGCCAGGTATGGGAAGAAGTACGGTATGTTATCGAACTGGGCACAATGTAGATGTAGGAGACACTGAGACAATTGCTGGAAGTTTGAACAATATTTAATAATTGGTCATGAGGTAACCATGATTAACTCGAGTATGGTCTATTCAAAGACGAGCAAGCGGAGTTTCCCAACACCTGTTTTTGTGCCGGGGGAGGGGGGACCATGGAGAGATGGTTTTACAGAAAAAGTTTGTTGTGTGTAACCTGTGAGCAGAGGGACTGCTAGTTTTGCAGCAGCAAGGAAAAGGATCCGAGCATGGAACAAAGTAGGAGAAAAAAAAAGTGTGGAGGAAAATGGATGACCTGAGAGTCCAGGAACCCAGCAAATATGGACAGGGTTATGACGAACAGACAAGCATAACAGCCCCGCAGCTTCTGGCGACCTTGCAGTGTTTGTTATTGTTTTAAAAAGTGAGCATTCTTGTGAGATACTGGAATAGAGAAAATCCCTTATTATATTTTCTGCATTAATTAGTATTTCTGGTGAGCATGTTTAGAAGTTGCGGATATGGTGCGTTCAACTTTTCGTAAATATTTACTTAATTCTGCCTTAATGTTCCAGGTATTGTTCTCATTTTTCCACCCTATGAATTATAGCGTAACCTTTCAGTGGGTCGTGTTTAATTCTTGTTTCTGTGCTGCTCATCATTTCCAGAGGTCATAGATGTAGTTGGAATTCAAAACACATGGGGGTAGGAACAATTGTGACACTGAAGAGGCAAAAGGCAGAGGGATGGCGAGCGAAGCGAGCCCATACGGCTGGGGGGGTTTGAAGGGGCACTCTGAGTCCCCAAGGAAATTTGTGAAAATTTACCAATTTCAGGGACATTTTGAGGCCGTATGCAATGGGTATTAGAACGTATTCTAATGCCCCCCCCCCAAAAAAAAAAGGAATTAAGCTTTTGATACATATAAGGCAGAATGGGAATAACCAAAGGATAGTGCTCTTGCCCATGTAGGGCTAACTAAACCCTTCGACCCCCCCAACTGGCTATGCCAATGGCCCATAAGCGCATAAAAGAAATTACTCATATTAGTGATTTACATTAATGTGTCCCTTTGATGTAAATCACTATACATCATATCCATTATGGTCAAATGTGTTACTGTACATCTTTCTACAGATTAAAAAAAAAAAAAAAAAAAGCGAGAATGACAGCATGTGTGGAAAATATCAAAACGAAAACAATGTGACCAGAGCTCTAAAATGTAATGACTGATGATAAGGAACAAAGAGAGGCTGGATGATGGAGCTTTCAAATGAAAAAATTCTTTTATGAATGTTATGTACATGACGCAGTTGTTATCTAGTCACAGTGAGAAGTTTTAGGCGCTGTGATAATGTAATTTTTATGCGTACATAGTGGGTGGGCCCATGCATACATCGGCCCCAGCAATATCATTAGGTACATCCCCGACCGAGAGAAATCCTAGCAGTCAAAGGCTTCTAAACTGATCTCTGTTCGTTATTTACAATTGGTTCTACGCATACCCTGACGCCAGACGATTTTACTCGGTCGAGAGAAATCCTAGTAGTCGATGTTAATAATCACAGCTGATAACATAAGTGGAATTATCTTAGTACTAGTTGCAGCGGCCTACCACACCTTTGTTTCCATGTGCTCCTGCCTCACCTCCTCCCATACCCCCTCTCCTCCTTCTCCCTCACCCCCACTTTCCCTCCATCCCCCATTCCTACCCCAATGATAATCTTCCCAACCGCTGGCAAGCCTTGCGTCCGAAGGAATGTGGCCAAGGACTACGCTTAAAACACTGCATATTTTTTAGTGTTCCTGGCAAAAATAGACGTTTGATTATTAAACCTTGATTTATAATACTCTATTATCTTAAAACAATTATGCATAGATCTTCCAAATAGAGTGTTAGATTATATTTTCTCACTTGGTCTTGCATCACTGTAAATTAATCGAACTCGAACGTGCGTCGACCAAGCTTACCTTTGCCCTGACACGTAACTCGCCTCTCAATACCCTCTGCTGCCTTCGCTCGAGGAAGACGCGTGTACTATAGTGTCTTCCGCGTGGTCTGGTGAGTGATCTCCATCCTTCGTCTTACCGTTGAACATAGATTTGTGTGTGTGTTTACTCTTAAGCGCGTCGGTATATGGATGTTAACATTGTTTTTTAGGCAGAGGTTTTAGTTTTTACTTTATAATTGGAACTGGTTGATTAACATTGCATAACTAGTAACAACCGTTAACAGAGAATTCTAGCTCCATGTTCTCCATGTTAATACATTTTTACAATGTTGAGACAATAAATTTATCACCTTTAAGTCGTTTAAGCGTGTTTTTAATTTCAAAATGGCCTTAACATTAATTTCCAGGCTACATCATTAACTCTAGGTACCAGATTCTCTTCATCTGCATGTTTTACCATATCGAAAAAAAGGAAACATTTTTCTTTAAACTGAATGGTAAATATTCCTGTTGCAGCTGTCGTGACGGCACGAACCAGTGTCAAGAGTTCCTGGTGTCGTTGCCGTTGACGGTATCACTGGGATATCCGTCCATCGATTTCATCGCCTACTCGTCTTCGCTTCGTACAAGGTAAATCATTTTTAGCACATCTGCCCAATAATTAATTTTACTATTTACAGGGAAACTTTATTTATGCATCAATTAAAGTGAGCTTGTCTCGAGTTAAGGTACGGTACGGAGCATGAATAAAAGAAATGGTAAGGGGACGATAGCATTAGAGACTACGCTAAGGATATAATCTGACACTAGTCTGGTTTAACCCATTAGTGCTCAAGGCTCCTGTGTGAGGTATTTTGCAATGACTACTGTGAGTCCCGCCAACTGCCTAGGAGCTCAGTCGCGAAACTCCATACTCGGGGGTTCCCCGCTTTATTTACCTCCTGGTGGTGGCGCTCACCATCCACTCTGTGTAGTGCTGCTCTCGGGCGCCTGACCTTTCCTCTTCCGTCCTTCTTTCCATCCTTCTCTCTTTCCTTACTTCATTCTTTCCCCTTCTGTTTGCGGGTGACTACACTGAGTGACAAGCCAAATGATTTCCTATACACCAGGAAACAGTTAACTACATGGGTGGTAACCATGTAACCAAATTATGGCGCCTGTTGGCTTAGTGGGCAATGAAGGCGCTCCAGTTGGACTGAGCCGGTGGAGGTTTATATTCAAGGAGTGGTTGGGGTTTACTGCTCACGTAATGCCGCTCAGGGATGGATGAGGCTGGTCGCTCTCATCTTAAATGTTCAGTACCAACTTGCCTAACCCCTGACTCCTACGCACCTTATAGGGCAACATGGGATTAGATGAATGAATGAAAAATTAAGTTTGGAAAATGCCTTTTTTTTTTCTTTTTCTTTTTTTTTTCCAGTGGATGCTAGTAGGTTATAGTTCGTCCTGCAGTGGTTGCAACTGCGTGGAGGAGGTAAGCTTAACCGTTACTTCTGTTGATGGAAGTTCGTATTCATTGCCGAATGGGCACAGCCTTTCTGTATTTCCTATGGTTATTAGTCTTTTACAGGTGACTTGTAATGCTTCATAGATTACCATAGATAACAGACACTTTCAAAATTTTACCTCTGAAATATGTAAAGACTTTTATCACAGTCATCCCGACGAAGTTTCCACCATGAGCAAAACTTGTTGCCACCCTCCAAATGCACATCTTTTGGCAGTTTCAAATTCTATACCGATAGGTTTGAATAATTTGTTACAATATAATAGGTTAGGATATGATCATTTAAATTGGCTTTACAAAGTCAGGACTCTGATTGGGATTTGGCCTGATAGGTATTCAGGGACTCTTTAGGGTAGGTATAGTGGCATCCAAGGTGGTTAAAATCGGGGGTATCTGAGGGTGAAGCTCCCAGGTTAGGATAAGGTAGATTAGGAATTGTTACGTTTCCCCTAGATGTGAGTGATGCACTGTACTGGCAGCTTCCTTAACCCCTCAACACCACACCACAAACCCAGCCAGGAGACAGGACGTGTGTGCTGGGCAATCCCCAGGTCCTGTCCTCCCCCCTTACTGTTTTTTTTTTTACCAGTCCATACCCCACTGACCGGGCTAATGAATGGCCCGGCCGGCACTATAGGTGCAGGGAATCTTTGAACGAACGAACGAACCCTCCACCTGGCTATTTATAGTGCGGTCGTTCTTTCGCTATGGGCGTTTTTCCAAAAATAGCGCGTTTTTTAATCTTAAGCTCTCAGAAACTCAGGAGGTAGGGAAACAGATTAAATAACATATTACTCGCCAACTCTTCTTGTGAAAAAAAGGTATCCCCAGATCTGTAGGCCGTCGCGTTGATGAGGAAGGACGTGATGAAGAGTAATTTTTGGCGTGCGAAGCCGGATATGTTTGCTCACTGCCTCGATTTTGGCTTTGTCTTTAACGAAATAATTTCTCCATTACTAGATAAACCAGACACAGTGGCGTGCAAGGCACTCCCTATGGCACTATCACCGAGTCCTCTCCTGGTACAGTAGAGTCATACGAGATATGTTATGCAGAACCTCGTGCAAAATCAATTTCGCGCTAAAACGTGACATATATTTACATGTAAAATGGGGGGGGGGGTTGATTCTTGGAGCCCCATATTTTTCGTTAAAAATATATTTAAAGGCAGGCTGTTATAAATATGTCTGCCGTAAGACACCGAAGACGTGTTTACATACGATACTCGCCGACCTGACACATCAGTGCATTCTAATCTAACCTAACCGAATAGTTTTGCCCCCTAATACTCCCTATAAAAATTTTAACCACCAAGGATTGCCACAATGCCTCCTGAAAGTCCTCATCACCAATTATGCAAAAATTTCTGATCTAATCAACACGTGAATAATGGCCTCCTAGCATCAAGCATTTTTCGCCCAGAATCATTTTCGGCGCTCAAAAAAAAAAAAAAAAAAAAAAAAGTGAAACTTTTTGAAAGTCATTAGTCATCCATAGTAAAGGGGCTTAGGTTCTAGGAGCCCCATATTTTTCGTTAAAAATATAATGATAGGTTATTATAAATATGTCTTCCATAAGACACCTAAGACGTGTGTTTACATACGATACTCTCCGACCTGACGTAGTGCATTCTAACCTAACCGACTAGTTTTGCTCCCTCCTCCAATACTCCCCTTAAAAATTTTAACCACCAAGGCCTCTTGAAAGTCCTCATCACTATCCTTCTATCTATGTATATATTGCCAGACGCCTTAATCCCTTATATGGGGTAGCAACAACCAAATCGTCTCCACTTAACCCTGTCCCCCGTCATTTCACTGCCCTGCTCCCAATTCACACACCCCTTTCTTAATATACCTCTCCACTCCATCCCTCCATCTTATCCTTGGCCTTCTCCTCCCTCTCTCCCCCTCCACCTCACTCACATTCTCCTCGTCAGTCTCTCACTTTCCATCCTCTCCATTTTTTTTTTTTTTTGTGAGGAAGAAGGAACCAAAGGCAATGAGCCTGCAATACTGCTCCTTCCAAGAGAAAAACAAATACAAGAGAGAGCCAAATTCAAGATCCATTCATTTCGAGATGCCTGGACACACTGCGTTTGAAAGACTGGAGATCACAGGAAGCAGGAAATACAGACAGAGGGAGACAGTTCCAGAGTTGACCTGTTGCATAAATGAAGGACTGGGAGTAACGGCTAACTCTTGCATTAGAAAGCTGGACAGAAAAGGGGTGAGAGTTTGCTGCTAGACGGGTGCTACGCGCCCGTCGTACAAGTGGAGGAATGCATGCAGACAGTTCAGAGGAACAGTGACCATTGAAGTAGCGATAGAAAAGAGATAAAGATGGCCAAACCACTTCAATATGTTTCTCCTAACTCTTCTTATCACATCCACACAACATCCTCATTTGTCAGTCTGTCTCTCCTTGTGACTTCACAGGCTCCTCTCAAATAACTCATTTCCATTGCTCACACTCTTGACTTGTGTCCCTCGAACAACGTCCAAGCTTCACTTCCATACGTTAGAGTTGGTATTACAATACTGAAATGTAATAACTTTTTCACTTCCATGCTCACTTCCCTGTTTCTTATCACTGCATTCAAGGAACCAGCAACCTTTCTTCCTTGTTGTACCCTTTCAAGTACTTCACCCTCCAAACTTCCATCCTTACTCATTGCTTTACCCAAGTACTTAAACATACTCACATTTTCCATTTCATCATCCAACCTCACTGTACATTCACTGACTTCACCTCTCTCAAAGACCATAACATTACTCTTCCCTACATTCATCTTTAGATTCCGTTTCTTACACACTCTCCCAAACTCATCCACCAAGCCTTGCAGCTCCCCTTCGTCTTCATTTAACAACACAGTATCATCTGCAAACAAGAGTACAAGGAGTTTCCAAACACTGCCCTCTCTCAATAGGGCCACTCCAACATCCACTGCCCTACCTTGTATCTCTTTAATAACCCCATCCATATATAGACTGAACAACCACGGAGACATGATACATTCCTGTTTCAACCCAACCTTCAAATGGAATACCTCAGTTCACTGTCCACACGCACTGCAGCTTTAGCACCCCCATACATACTCTTCACAGCATTCAGCAACTTCCCATCTACTTCATATATTCTTAAAACTTTGCACAATCCTTGTCTATCCACCCAGTCATATGCTTTCTCCAAATCCATGAAGGCCGCATACAATTTCTTTCCCTTCTCTGCAAACTTTTCCACAAAGGATCTAAGAATGAAGATCTGATCTACACCTCTTTCCTTCCTAAAGCCTCCCTGTTCTTCTCCAACTAATTCCTCCGTTATTTCCCTAACTCTGTCAAATAAGTATCCTACCGTATACTTTTCCTATTACACTAAGAAGACAAATGCCTCTATGATTTCCACACACTTCTTTTTCCCCTTCCCCTTTGTACAAGGGAATAATTATACCTGACTTCCAATCCTCCGGGACTCTACCTTCCTCCTAGGCCAATCTGCACATCTTCTTCCTGTATTTGTTTGCTCCTTGTATTTGTATTCTTCTCCCTGTATCCATCCGTCTGCTTTCTTTAATTTCTTTATTGTTTTTCACTTCCTTGTAACTCCTTCTCCTGATAAAATCGTCAACTGCTAGCCAGAACACACACACACACACACACACACACACACACACACACACACACACACACACACACACACACCATTCTGCTACTATCTCTCCCCCAAGCTTCAGCATTTTACCACACACTCCATCAATTCCTTGGGCTTTCCTCATTTTGACTTTCTTCATTGCTTCCACAATTTCCATCCTACTGATTTCTTCCTGTCTTCTCACCTCCCTCCTTCTCCCAGCCATTCCCCAGCCACTTGTACTCGCATTACTTTCATTCTCTATGTTCAACGATTCATTACAGTGTTCTCTCCATCTGCTCACTTTTTCTCCCTTCTCAACTAGTAATCTGCCATTTATATCTTTCACTCCCCTACTAACTTCATTGCCACCCTGTCTGATTTTCTTTACTTCTTTCCAGAACATTTTCTTACATTCCCTCCACTTGACACTCAAATTCCTTCTATATTCCTCATCCACTCTCTTCTTACTCTCTCACTAATCTTTTCACCTCTCTCTTCCTTTCTACATATAACTCACTCTTCCGTCTCTCTGAGGGGGTGGAGCTGGAGGGACGGCTATGGAGAGTGAGGGGGTGGAGCTGGAGGGACGGCTATGGAGAGTGAGGGGGTGGTGTTGGAGGGACGGCTGTGGAGAGTGAGGGGGTGGAGCTGGAGGGACGGCGGTGGAGAGTGAGGGGGTGGAGTTGGAGGGACGGCGGTGGAGAGTGAGGGGGTGGAGCATTTTACTTAAACATGTCGAATGTTAAATTGGGCAGGTGGATGGATGCAAGGTAAAGTAAGCTGAACATGTTTTTCTGCTTGTGTCCATCCATCCAGCAATCATCCAATCCTGTTACCCCATGAGGAACGTAGGAACCCGGGGCTAGACAAGTTGTTCCTGACATTTACGATGAGTGACCAGTCTCGCTCATCCTTGACTGGCATTATGCAAGTAATAAACCCCACCCACCCCATGGATACAAACCTACACAGGCTCAAACATTTTTGAGAACTGTAATGTTGAGAAAGTAAAAATTTCATCTCAAAATTTGTATCCTGCTGGGCTGGGGAATTGGCCAGATAATACAGTACTTTATATATAGATAGATAGATAGATAGATAAATAGATATACAGATTGTACTGTCACCAACTGGAGTTGTCCCTCCTGCTTTCTCTCCAAGGACTTCGAATATTATTCACTTAAATCCAAAGCAAACAACACGGACAGTGACGGTGATACAGCGTCGGATACACTAAGTTTCTGTGGATTCACCACACTTACTTTCAAAGTCCATCAGACAAAAACCATTAAAGGTACAAGGTTTTTGATGCTGGCTGTACACATGTTTCACCTATCCTGAGATATGCTAACCAGTTAGGCTGAGTTAATGACTAAATGATAATAAAACTACTAGTATGAATTTTTAGCTTAGTTATAAATTTAAACTCAATATATTGCCAGTTGGGTTGGGGTTTTGGCTGTAAAGAGAGATAGGGAGGCCCCCCAAAGAGCTTAACATACTATTTGAATTTCTTGGCCAGTTAGGCTGAGTTTTTGGCCATAGGGGAAATGGAGAGGCCAAGTAGAGCAAAAATATTAACTCGTACATATTAAGAGCATAGGCATGAGCAAAATATTTATTATTCTGGGCTTGTCAAGCTTGGTGTTAAGGGCAAGAGGGAGGTAAAATGAGAAACTTTAGTAGTATACATTCCAAGAACTTGCGAGTGTTGGAATAGTACAAATATCCTTGGTCAAATTTCTGCACCAATGAGCTGGCCAAGAGAAGCTGTGCACAATGTAAGGCAATGGTTCTCGACTCGTTTCAGGCCACGGACCACCAGCCCAATTAAAAAATATATATATATCTTGGACCATTTCACTTTTGAGTAATGATAAATAAAGTATAGACAACAAACATTTTGGTTTGAAATTTTTTTCTTAAATAGCAATAATACAATAAAACCCAATTATATATTTTGATAAAATTTTTCGTACTTTATTTTCAATAAATTTAAAAATATATGCGCCAATCTCCAGTTTAATACTAAATACAGTGAACGTCCTGTGGACCACCCAAAAAGTCACCATGGACCACTTGTTGAGAAACACTGTTGTAAGGTATAAACCATTTATGTGCAATTAATTTCAGCAGTCTCCAGATTATATTGGTCATATAGTGAAAGGTTGTAAGCTGGAAAAAAAAAAAAATAGGAACTTTTAAAAGGTATTGGTTTCATTCTTGCTGATTGTTCACAAAGGATCATACATTCATCACTGCATTAACCTCTCAAAAAGGAAGTGCCAAGCAAGTTTACATTGTTCACTGTGTTATAATTATACACAAGTGCGGGGCTTCTACTGAAAGGAGGGGAAGCAGGTTGCAAAAAACTATGAATTTTTATTGAAATTCATAGACTGAAAATTTTAAATTGCTTTTATTTCTTTTCTGGATTCACCTCACAAATTACTGCCAAATGTTTATTATGATTTGGTATTTCTTGGTTCTTTCACTGTAAACTGATTTAGTGGTAATGTATGAAAGTTAAATTTTGTCATTAACTGGATTTTTAGAGACTGAGTTAGTAGGTTTATGTCCAAGGGACGGTTAGGGTTTATTGCTAATGTAATGCCATTCAGGCATGAGTGAGGCTGGTCACGCTCATCTTAAAGGTCAGGACCAACTTGCCTAGCCCTGGGCACCTACGCGTCTCTTGGGGCACCATAGGATTGGATGATGAAAAAAAAATGAATGAAAGATTAAAAGTGTTTTTATGGTTTCCTGTTTCTTTTTCTGGATCCACCCCATTTTATTTTTGCAAAATATGTATGATTTTTTTCTGGCTTCTTTTGGTCTAAACAGACTCAGACAAGGATATCAGTGTTCGTGAATGAATTATGAAAGCAGTGTGTGTGTGTGTGTGTGTGTATGTGTTGCTACTAGGGAAAACGTAAATATCCTAGACAACCAGCCAAAAACTACTAGATTGACAAAAAAAAAAAAAAAAATTGATTTACAATGTACTACATAACATTGAAAATAATTTTCAGTTGAAAACTGATATAAATTACTACAATACCTCTGGCATACTGATATTTATGTAGGAAGACTTGCAGAGGCTCATCGCATTCATCACTGGCATCCTCGGGCTCCCAGTCAGGAGTGTAAAGTTGCATCTTCACCCTTCTTGTCTCTGTCGCTTTTACATTGGTGACACATACCACTTTTGACATCACTGATTAGTGATTACAGATGAAGGTTCCCAATCAGGACAGGGCACACCTTGACGAGCTATAGTTTGTTTCTTTTTTAAAAACTGATCAATCACTGCAGTATCTTCCTTTGCACTCAAATTTTTAAGGTGCTTTCATGAAGATTTATGCGCCAAGAGCCCGTGTCTGTTGCAATTTTTTAGTTTGCTGTCACGTACACTGCAAATCGCAGTTTTTGGTCTAATAAAATCTTTAAATTGATCGTCAGTCATCCGCTCAGCTCTAAATGCTTGTTTATACCACATTTTTTATTTTTTCCATGGAGGTGTACTTACTGCTCTGGTTCCACTACCACTAGGTATTTCTTCATCACTAATGGCTGACAGTTTGATAGAGTGATGGAATTGAAGTCCAAATAAGACCACTAATTCTGAGGAACTGCACTCACGGTGAGGAGTGGGCGACTGGACGACGTCAACACTCCGAGCGTTGCCAAGCCGAAATCTTCAAAAGCGCTATGCTCAACTTCAAAACGCGCTAAACTATAGGTAAACAGTTCAAATTTTCGCGCAAAATTGGACTTCAGAACGCGCTATAGAAGAAAATCTAATAATTTTTGGCGCTAAATTATTGTGAAAAGCACTAGATCTAGTGCCAAAAGCGCCAAGTTGGCAACTCTGAACGCTCGCAGTCACACCAACCGTCGTGGACGCGAAATCACCAAAACAGGACACTTCGTGCAGAGATCGGTCTCGTACACTATTTAATTTTTAAAGCATCATGATCAGTCATATTTATTGTTTTCCAGATCTAATAAAAATTTAATGTTTTCCTATTAAGTTCAATTTCTTTACACATAAATAGAAATCTAAATGCATTAATAGAAATTACCAAAATATCCTAGATTCGTGGGATTTTCGAAAAAAAAAAAAAAAAATTACTAGACTCCTAGATCGATGCAGAAAAAAAAAAACGATCTAGTATAAAAAAAAATAATAAAACGGAGTGGCAGCAGTACGTGCAAGACCCTCTGAAATCGTGTTTCAGGGAATCTATCATGCCGGCTGCCGATTATTTGTGTGCGTGTGTGTGTGTGTGTGTGTGTGTGTGTGTTAAAGGGGATCTCTGTCCTTATTGTGGTTATTTAGAGGGGATATGTAGCCTATCATCGAAGTTGGAACTGAAAATCAAGGGAAACTGTAAACAGTTACCAGTCATTTCATGTATTGAATTTGCTCACTGGTATAGTTCATGAAGTCCAGCGGTAAAACAGGATAAGGAATTCTAATTGATGCTGTTATAAATAGAAGCAAAAGGGTGTGTACGTACAGCGTTTGTTTCATCATGTGTCCCAGGTGTTCAGTATGCAGTAATTTATGTCCTCGTTTTAATTTTAACATCTATTACCCACTAGAAAATGGCAAATTAAAAAAAAAAAAAACGCACCTGTTAAAAACTTAATGAAATCAAGACTGCAAGCTGGGAGCTGGGTACTGTAGTTAGGCAGAGAGGTAGGTAGGTAGGTACACATGGAGGTGGATAGGGAGGTAGGTAATCGGGTAGGTAAGTAGGCCGGGAGGTAGATAAGTAGACAGGTAGGGTGTCAGGTAGATAGGGATTTTTTTATGTGTGCACTGATACTTTTTTAATTAACTGTACAGTAGGTAGAGGCAGTGTAGGTAGGAATGCAAGCAGAGAAAAGCGACATGAAGTGCAAGTTCATCACACTGAAATGCTAAAGGAATAACAATTTTGATTAATACTTCCCGTCTAGACTGTTGCCGGACCCCTTCATCCCGTAAGGGGAGGTCACTAACATATCGCTTCCATGTCGCCCTGCTCCTTGCCGTTTCGCTACCATAGCCTGAGATCACGATAAATAAAATCTACTGTAAGGTACACTACACGGCAAGGGTCATTATGAAACTTTGTCACTGGGAACCTAGCGAGGCTATGCACTACTAAGTATTGTCGATGCCGTTATTATTATCCTTCTGCCTACGGGTGGCTTTACATTCCCTCTTCTGTCTTTCCATCACTCTTTCCTCTTCCCTCTGCCTATGGGTGAGTACACTGAGTGACAAGCCAAATGGTTTTCTGTACATCGGGAAACCATTTACTACGCTAGATGGTAACCATACAACTAGGTTTCGGCGCATGGTGGTTTTGTGGATAATTAAGGCGCTCCAATCGGATTGAGCCTATGTAGGATTATATCCAAGGTGGTTGGGGTTTATTGCTCACGTAATGCCACTCGGGGATGAGTGAGGCTGGTCACTCAAATATCAGGACCAACTTGCCAAGCCCTGGGCTCCTACGCTTCTCATAGGGCGACATGGGATTGGATGATGGATTATTATTATCGTTATTGCTGTTATTATTATTATTATTATTATTATTATTATTATTGGTGGTGGTGGTGGTGGTGGTGGTATTAACGACAGATTTTCAAATTATCTAAAGGAAATACGTAAACTACGGTACATTTTATACTTGCTGTCACTTTATTGTGCTTAACAAAAATATATCAATAAAAGTGGTGGTTTGCATCACATAGTAGTGGTTCCTTACTCTAAATGGATATTTGAAAGTATACACCGTAACCTCTAATGGACGTACTGAACTGTATGATTGTCAGATTAGGACTTTAGCAACTCTCCTTAGCGACAGGTTTTACCTTTTACACCTTATTTTTCCTGCTTATAGCCTCTTAACCCCTTGAATACGATGACGTATTCTTTACTTCCTTCTGGCTTCCTCCTGAGCATTTTATTGTACATTAGAAGAGCCCCTGGCAGGTGAGGCGATGATGAGGGTCAAGGCTCAAATTCTCTTCGGTTGAGGAGGCTCCTTAGCACCTTTTCCTTAGCAGTTTATTTTTGGATGTGGCTGTTTAATATCCTTTTGTACGCTATTCAGAGTATAGCGATGTCAGAAGGATTTACATAATACAGAATAGGACAGTAAGGTGTAGTAAGCAAAATAAATTTCTTGGGAAAAAGTGCAACGAGTGCACGGGTTACAACTGCTGCGGGTGGGGGGGGGGGGGAGGAATTTGGAGGCAACAATACGTCATCGGAGTGAAGGGATCAACATGGACTGTGTACCTAAAAAAGTATACTAGAGAAATGTAATCCCTTCACTTGGCCAACCTATTCTCTGTTTTAGTCTTGCTCCCAAGAGACGATTTTCCGAAGAGATTCGAGCTGGAGAGGCTAAACCGAAACTTCATTTTCAATTTGACTAAGAAATCTCCCCAGAACTAGATAACTGTGGTAGAATCGTCTAGAAGTAGCAAGAATAAAGCGAAACGACGTGTTGATACAAAAAAAAATAAATAAGAAGTAAACTGGTAAGAAAAAGGTGCTTGGGAAGTCTTCTATACATAAACCGCGCACCAACCGTAACCGCGTATTTCAAAGTGTGTCAACAAACATTCGGCTTAGGGGCAGGATTTACAAACGCACTTACGACCAATTCCCTGTCATAACTAATATGTGTTTTTGCAGGACGAACAGGAGGAAGGGAAGGATTCAGCGCTCTCCTCTCTTCGTCCATCCTACAGTATTAAATAAAAATCACCCTATCCATTACATCTTAACATGGCCCAGATTTTCTTTTTGCGGCGTGTTTTATGGACCTCATTAGTACAATACCACGGCTCTACATTCTTTGCATAACACTTCTTCGTGACTAGTATCGTTTTCTAGTGTCGATTCATTGCAGAAACCCAGCCTTCTAGACGGGGAGATGGCGGATTTAGGCACAGAGTAAAACGAGTATATATAGTTACGAGGCTGCAGTGATTGCAAGTTTGCTCATTCATTCCAGCCAAGGAGAAGCAAAACTGAACTCTTTATATTGATTTCCATTTCTTTGTTTCTTTTTCTTTCTGCCTTTCTGCAGTGTTTAGTTTATATGGGGTTTTATATAATGTAATTGTTGTCACAGCTGGCTTACTGTTCATAATGCTAGGACGATGGTGGAGATGCAAGTAACCCGGAATTGAAGAATTGAAGTTTGTCTACAATTGGAAAAGGGTGGGGAGAGTTCAGTGGGTGCTCTCTCTCTCTCTCTCTCTCTCTCAGCAAATGGCCCCGTACATCGTCACGTCACCGCGTGGACTTGGGGTTGGAGAGAGAGAGAGACTTCCCTCAATGGATGACTTGGATAATGCGCCATACGAGTTAGTGACCGTATTTTCGATCCATCACTCGTCGTCGTCAACGTTCACGCCTTCAGTGCAATTGACCTCATATTTTATTCTTATTACTGCCTGGTGCTGACGAGGAGCCTTCACGTGGTGGCGCTGTGACCCGGGGTTGAGCAGCTGCGGCGTCCATCCGGGAACGAAACCTATTTCCTTGCACCTCACCGTGGAAAGGTCCCTGGTTCGATCCTTGGCCGAGGTGCTGTCTGCCACAAGGGGGTGTGTCGGATCCCCGTACAGTAATGTCTGGTCAGACAGACCGAGCTTACGACAAATACTTCCAGGCAAGATTATTTCCTGCAGGAAGCAACCACAACATGTAGATGTGGCAGGTTTAATCCAGGGGTGGGATTCACAAACATACTCACGATCGATTCCCCGTCGTAGCTTATGTTAACTAGAGACATGGAAAGATGCTTCACTTTGCATTCCTTGATCATAAAGATGATTTCGTCTCGTCTCGTAACTTTTTT
Organism: Coenobita brevimanus; assembly: GCF_032717465.1. NCBI lineage: Eukaryota > Metazoa > Arthropoda > Malacostraca > Decapoda > Coenobitidae > Coenobita > Coenobita brevimanus. The sequence continues at coordinate 9,113,150 of NC_137050.1, read as the reverse complement.
CTAAAGAGGAACAGGACACACGGGAAGAACGGTCACTCTTTTCTTGTCCTTTCTGGCACACAAAGCATGGTTACGACAGGGAATTGAGAGCACAGTATGGCTGTAAACAGAACCAGGAAACTTCTTGCCCAAATACCAGCTTACCCCCCCTCCCCGCAGGTGCATGCAATGATGCAAGGACACGTCATCAGCTTTTTGTCTGACAGGATTTGCGTCATCATTTCCTGGACGATGAAATATATTTTTCACTCTTTGTTCTTCTGTTAATAATATTTTACGCATTCCCATATTTATATATCAACACAGATTGCTTGAATATCATACGAGAATACATTAACTAAACAGAAACAGGAAAATTAACTGTTAAGAGATGCAAGGAAACCTCCAAGAATGCAAAGTCGCCGACCCCAGTACTACGGTAGCCGCCGCCAGCACCAGCACCAGCACCTCCTTCCCATCCACCGTGGCCAGGTAAACAGCCAAGAAAGTAGACCCATCTTACAAGTGTTATTGGTTTTTTAACTTTACCCAATGAATCCTATGACTTTATGATTTTTTTTTTTATTACTGACAGTCAATTTTTTCCCTTCACCTATGCAGGATTGCTAGTAACGGAGAGGTTAGTTTTTTTTTTTTCCCTCTCTGCTCGGATCCATGCGGAAATAAAATTCACTGAAAAATTCGTCGTCTGAATGAATGGGTTAAGGGAAGTGTTCCAAGTCACACAGGAAGCTTCGTAACACCTCTTCCTGAGCGATGTGTTTCGCATATTACACCGGAACTGTCTCCTCTGCTTTATTTATTTATTTTTTTTTAATCGACATACTTTGCATCAGTGGGTTACTGAGATGTAAGATGCAGAATAAACTGCTGCTTGAAAGGTGCTGCGAAGCCTGTAATGCCACTTAAGAATACAACCCTAAGATAAAAGTTTCGGCCCAACTTTGACCATTTTCAAGTGCTCAGAGAGTTCAAATCAAGCGGGAATACTTTCAGTCTGTGGGTATCATATTCCACCTTTTCTTTAACGACATAGCTTGCATTCTCTTGTATTATTTTAATCTCTTTAATGGAAACGTATTGAGGTTCAATGTTGCGAAATCTCCAAAGCCGCTTCGGATGCGACATTAGTCCCTCGAGAAGGTAAATCCATGCGATGGCCAAGGCAGATACGAAGATTCTCTCTCTCTCTCTCTCTCTCTCTCTCTCTCTCTCTCTCTCTCTCTCACGGTGGTAAGGACAAGCATCAGTCTCCCCTCTCACCCACTTTGCGAAGGTATGTATAAGGCAGGCATGAAAGTAATCCCACACAGATATTAGATGGAGGGCATTTTTTTTTTTTTTTTTTTTTTTTTTAATAGCTACTTCGAGATTGCTGGCGAGCTTGAGTTTCTGCTGACGCACTTTTGTTGCTGTGGACGAACTCAATTTTTTTTAGACGCACTTTTTTTTTTTTTTTTTTTTTTTTAGTGGACGGACCTGAGGTGTTTTGGACGGACTTGAGTTACTGTTGGATGCACATGTGTTGCTATGGACTGATTTGTTACAGACGCACTTGTATTGCTGTGGATGGGCTTGAGTTGTTGCAGACACACTTTGTTGCTGTGGATGCATTTCCTTGAAACTGAATAAAATCGTCAGTAAGAAGCAGACAGGAGTATAACGAGAAAAGCAAAGTCATCATACTGAACGGGTGTAAAAACTGTCCCAATTGTCCCATACATTGTGAACGCACTTTGGCATTATTACTCAGGTTAACATCAGACCATTTTGTTCTTGAGGAAATTGTGACAGTAAAGGGGCTAAAAACTATCTCTATTATCCCTTCCCCTGCTTTGGACGCGTTAAGGTTTTTGTTCAGCCTACACATGAGACCAGCTTGTTCAGGTGAGATGCATAAGTTAGGAGGCTTTAAATTCTCTTTTTAACCTTGTCCCTGACACTGACGCTCATAGTTAAATATCCTACATCTTCCCTCCCCCTTAGTCTTGGTCTGCCTCGCCTCCTCCTAACACCCTTCTTATATATTCCCACGTCTCTTTTTTCACTTGCCATTCACCCCATATCCGAAAGGATGCGTCCACATTAACCCTCGAACATAGGTTGGCAACATGTTAAACAACCCACTCACGAATAAGCTGTCAATAAACTAACAACACGAAGCTTAGTAAAATTATGCTGACATGTTGGCGAACAATTGTCCAATAATTGTTGCCGTCATGTAATTCAACATAGTAGCAGTGTTGCCGGCATATGTTCGAGAAGTGTGGACGCACATCATGTTATCTCATACCCTCCTTGTTACGTCCAGTTAATTCTTAGTCTATCCCTTCGTCTTCCAGTCACCCCACTTATATTTACTTCGCTCCAGACAGACACGTGCCTCTCCCCTCCCCCCATCAATTGCTTGTTTTTATATGGAATGGCCCATATTATATCGCTCCTCATTCACTCTGCCAGACAATTTCTCGTGTCTCGGGGACGGCTCAGTCAGCGTTGTCATTGTTTAACCTGCATCATCTATACATTTTCTACTCCCTCTGCCGCGCTCATGCCACCAGCTAACAGCCGTCCCTGCAACACACAAATAGCCTATCACCAGATGAGTTTCTGGTGCAGCGCTATTGACGGGCAACCTTCTATATTAAATTTGCCATCCCACACAGCACATGGGTAGGTTGAAGCCAGAAGAAAATAATCAAGTATATGGAACCATCACCACGGTAGTGAATGGCCAACGCTTATTCAGTCACTTCCCTGTCAAACTTTAGAAATCTTGGCTTCATCCAGCAGGTTAGCTTGTGATTATTATTATTATTACAATAATAATAATAATAATAATAATAATAATAATAAATAAAAGTGGTTACCCAGAGCTTATCTTAACAATGGTTCCCTATATGTTTAGGACTGAAATTTTTGAGTGAGAATGGACACTGATGGCGATTTATCTTTTTTTTTTTTTTAATGAGTGAAAACAATATGCCCTATAGGAACTATAACATATGGTATATTTAGTGTTTTAATTTGTTTATTTATCGTATTTATTTACTCATTCAAGTATTTTTGGCCGAAGAGAGACAGCACGAGAATGGTAATCAGGGTGAACATCGTAAATACTCGTATAGCGACTCGTGCAAGAATGAGAACTGATGATGTAACAAGAGGAGTCATTTGGATTACACTTGGTGGATAGTAAGTATGATAAATACGTATGAAATACTTTTGTAAAAGATTTTTTGTTGTTGAATTATGAATGTGTGCTTCGGCTTAACTGAAGATGGTATTGAATCTTCGTGTTGATGTTGCTGCAGCTCACCCATTGCACAAACTGTATAATCCCCCCCCAAAAAAAAAAAAATAAATAATAATAATAATAATAAATAAAACTTCCTTTTCACAAGCGTCACAGCTTGGAACTATTGTTGCAGGAAGGACAAGGAAAGTGCCGAACCTTCCCGTTCATCCACTTCTCGCAAAATCCCAGTTACGCGGGGAAAAGTTGTTTCGCGAGTCTCAGCCTAGGTCTTTAGAATTAGAAGTCAAAGTCGCCCACATCAAAACCCCCACCCATATCAAAACCCCCACCCATGTCAAATCCCCCTCCCATGTCAAAATCTCCGCCAACGTCATCCATTCCGCCCATCTCGAAGGGTTCGGCCATCTCCATTCCGGCCATCTCATCCATACCACCCTCATCCAGTAGCCCCGGGTCCACACCACCCCCATCCTCGAGTAGCCCCGGGTCCACACCGCCGCCGTCACCCGCTCCTGGAAGCATCTCAGCGTCCGGCTCCAGCCCACCCTCTGGTCCGCCCACCCCTGCACCGTCACCTCCGCCCGCGTCTGCGTCCCCATCTTCAGGGGCTGCGTTGTTGGTGGTGTCGTTGTTGGTGATGTTGTAGTTGTTGGTGATGTTGGTCTCCTGGAGGGTAGGGGAGCGTTAGTACACATTACTCACAACATACCAACAGAATTATACAGTAATGAGGAGGTATGCTATTACACGTCACGGAATTATTGCAAAGTTCAGCAACAAATCAGAAATGCATATTTTTTTTTTCATGATAAATGTACATTTTTATAATAAATGTTAGAGGTCTAATGAATGTGCAGTGAATTTTTAAAAATGTTTATAATGATACCTGTGTTGAAGACCATAACTGTTGTTCTTTATAGAGAACTTTATTTTTTTTATCGCAAAGAGTTTTAAAATTTTATGTTTACGATCATGCGGGAAGGCATTGGTTCTTGAATGCTGGGCAGCAAAGAAAATATAATAATAATAATAATAATAATAATAATTAATAATAATAAAACAATTAGTCATTTTAACTCACTCCCGTTTTGAAGCAGGATGATGGCGACGAATAATAATTATAATAATAATAATAATAATACTGTAATAATTATAATAATAATAAGAAAGACTGCAGTTATACTTAATACTGACCAGAATTTTAAGAAACTGTTAATTTTGGGAAGAAGAGAGGGCCATGACTCGCCTGGTTATTGTAGCCGCCGTAGAAGCCCGGGTACCCGAATCCAGCGCGAAAGGGAACACCGAAACCGAACCCGAAGCCCCAGCCCCAGCCCGACATGGCGGACCCCAGCATCATGCCCGTCGCGAAGTTGCCCAGACCGTTGTCGCCACGGTCCACGATGACGGTGTTGCCCCCTCTTCCACCATACCCTCCCCCGTACTCACCGCCACCACCGTAGCCTCCTCCTCCTCCTCCATAGCCTCCTCTGCCTGCATAGCCTCCCCGACCCCCATACCCTCCACCCCCACCTCCACGTTGAGCATTTGGTGGATCTGAAATAGAGAGATGTGGAAAGTTGGCATACTGACTGAAAAGGCATAAATTCAGTGTATACAGAAACTTTTCCTTTTTTTTCGTGAAATATTTATACTGTCCGAATCCGGCTCCCTCTACTCAGCTCACACAATAACTTCACTTCTAAGAAAAAATGGCGTCAACTGCTTTCATCCAAGACAAAATAGCGTCATTAGCTTCCTTTCACTTCTTAGTCTTCGATGTGTTTCTAAGCATCAAGGTGCTGGTGGGTGTGGGTGAAAGATCCAACGGTTAGTCACCCACACACGTAGCTCGGTGACAGTGTTGGGTTGGGAAATGAAGAGACCACAGGAGTAAAAACGCAGTTCCCTCCTACTTTCATATTTTGCATGTCTGTTTTACTACAGATAAGAGAACAGAACAAGGAATTCTCGTAGGTTTTTATTTTCGAGCTTTAAAGGTATGGTAGTGTTGCATAATAGCGAGAGCTACGTGTAAAAATATAAGACCACTTGATTTATTTTCATGTAAGCTTGATCCACTGCATTGTTACGTGGTGTTGATTACATCAAGCTGAAGGGACCAGAATGTATACAAGACCACATGGTGTTGTTTATATACAGCCAGATCCACATTCGTGTATATACTCTAGTCACGTGTTAATACGATAGACCTAATATCTGTATGTGTTGTATCTGTATCTTGTCACTCTCCGTAATCAGAGATGTAAGCTCTTCGCAACTTCCACACCGAAAAAATAACATGATGTCAGACCAGCATTGTTGAGTGTCCAAATACTGTACAGTATTATGTGTATTCCTGTTTTATATTCATGTGCTTTTGTAGGCAAGGATAATTTTGAGGGCTATTGTACCGCTTTGGGGGATGTTTGGGGGTAATAATGCATTAATCGTAAATTCCACGTCTCCGTCTAGGCTTTGGCTTTTTTAGTACGGCAATTAGGAGGTTCATTGTAGATATACAAACTATAGCCAGGTGAGGCTGCATTAGATCACTCATATGGGATTATGTAGCCAACATGCAGGCTGGCTACAGTACAACCACGTTGTATTGTTCATTATCAGATCACTTGGTAATATTTGCACACTTACAGTAGGGCTGGGCTGGTGGAGCTGAGGGTGCCGGGGGCGCGCTGGGGCTCGAGGTGTAGGGGGGCGGTGGCTCCCCCTTCTCGCCCCCTCCTCCCCCTGGCGGCTGGGGTGGCTTTGGAGGCGGGGGCAGCTGGAGATGGAAGGGGGTAAGTGCCAGTATGGTGATTACACACGTACGAAGGGGACATCTACACACATACATACATACACTCTCTCTCTCTCTATTTTATATATATATATATATATATATATATATATATATATATATATATATATATATATATATATATATATATATATATATATCACCGTCAGTGATTAGGGAAAGATGAAAAGAGAGCTGAGAGAGCAGAACGGAGGGAAGGTAAGAAGACGGAGAAAGGAAAGGAATAATCTGATTACTTTGATAAGGTGATTACGGGAGGTATATTAGTGTCACAGAAATATAACCAGAAACAGCAGGATGCAGCAAATATTGTTAAATAATAAATTCATTATCGTAGTGAACTGGTTAATCTCTCCAGTCATAAAGGGTCTCGTAAGCTTAACAAAAAATTTTTACGTTATTCATAATGAAGTTTGAGGACAGTCATACTACATGATGTAATCTACTTAAAAAGTATATAGATTTATTTTGTATAATTCGTTATTCTTACCTTCTATATTCATTTCATGTTATTCACTTGCATAGATTTATTGTTGCGAATTTATTAACATCATCCCTTCAGTCTGATGACATATGTTGTGTTTTATTCACGCAATCTCAAACTTTGGAGAGAATTTCAAAACCGTACGAATTATACGTATAGCCATCATTAACCGCCTTACCATAAGGGATGGCCTCCGACGTTCATCGACAGAAAATCAAGACAGAATACAAACTAATCAAAGGCAGTGAATTCAAACTTTTGGCGGGAAGGGGATATTTGATGATGGCAGTAGCAGCTTAACCCGGCACTGCGATGACAGTTTTTTCCAGTAAATTCTTGATAACCCTGACGATTTTATTTAGCTTTGGAGATGCTTTTCAGAATGTATGAGATAGACATAGCCATCATTAATCCTTTGTCGAGTAGAGGTCTTACTGGTAACTACCCTGATGTAATTAATGGGAACGTGGGTACGATGAAAAAACTGCATCATGGTAGAGAAGGGGCTTAATAGGCTGGCTGTGGGACTCACCGTGTTACTAATGGCCGTCATCCACTGGCTAGATAGAGAGAAGAGGGAGAGAGGTGTGTTAGTGTACATCATCATCATTAGCACCATGGCTATCATCATCATTTTTAATATCACGGTCATCATCATCATTAAAACCATTATCATCATCACAATTCCGTTATTTTAAAATGAAGTTACTGGAATCTGTAGGCAGGAAAAAATGAAGAAAATATTAGAACAATAATCAGATGTTAGTAGTAGTAGTAGTAGTAGTAGTAGTAGTAGTAGTAATAGTAACAGTGGTGGTGGTGGTGGTGGTGGTAGTAGTATTAATAGTAGCAGTAGTTGTAATAATAATAATAATAATAATAATAATAATAATGTGGCAGTAATAACAGCAATAGTGTAGTAGTAACAGTAATGATAATGCTATTACACATTACCCCCGATGACGTCAGACAGTGTCGTCCACACCAGCACTTACACAATTACACAATTATCCTCACGCAAATACCAGGACACACGGAAGTAGCTCGCTTGGTATCCCCTTACTTACACTTCACCTAACTCATACTTACACGCATGCTTCTTACCTTACTCACACTTTCACGCTAACCCACTCTCACGGCTTGGAAGAGAGAGAGAGAGAGAGAGAGAGAGAGAGAGAGAGAGAGAGAGAGGGAGAGATTTTAGATAATTTAAGAAGAAAAAGACTCGCTTGAAGATAAATTTTGAATGTAAAAGAAAAGGAAGGAAGACCTAGAATATGTGGGAGAAAAGTAAGTTATTTTGAGTCTGGAATAAAGAAAACAAAACACTTATACTTGCAGGCAAAGGGAAAAAAAGGGACTCTCTCTCTCATTTATTTATCACTTCATCACCGTCACTGATTTCTGTCCCATAAGTTAACATCTTCACCATAATCATCATCCCATGTCTCCCCCTCTCTCACTTCTCTCCTCTTCCTCATCATCATCATTTCTCCCCTCCCCCTCCCCTCGCTCACATCTCCCCTCTTCCATATCGTCATCATCATCGCCACTCACTTTAGTTCATCCATGTTCTTGCAGAGGAACCAGTGCATCTTGTCCTTGTCCTTGTTACCGAAGACCATCATGTTGTTCGGGTCTGCCTTGTTGGGTAAGTCAGGACGTCCCGGCACATAGCAAGCGTAGGGGCCCGCTGCGATCATCTCCGGGGCCTCCTGTAGGGGTGGGGGTGGAGGAGATTAAAAAGGGAGAGTGAGGTGGGTGGAGGGGGTTAAAAAGGGAGAGTGAGGTGGGGTGGAGGGGGTTAAAAAGGGAGAGTGAGTTGGGGTGGAGGGGATTAAAAAGGGAGAGTGAGGTGGGGTGGAGGGGGTTAAAAAGGCAGAGTGATGTGGGGTGGATGAATGAGTAAACGGTGGCAAGGGATGGTTATTATGGTGACAGGAGGTGCCAATTTAAAGACGGGTTTCTTAGTGACATCTTTTCCACGCCCAGCCAGCCTCTGTGTGTGTGTGTGTGTGTGTGTGTGTGTGTGTGTGTGTGTGTGTGTGATAGTTAACTGTATAGCTAGCGTAACAGTAGATGCTGAATTGGTGTGATAGGAAGGTGGTGTGGTGGTGGTATGAACTTAATGGTGTGATGGTGGTAGGTTTAGACGGAGAGGTATTATGGTTAGGTGGTAAAAGGATTTGGTTATTGTGAAAGATATAGGACTCGTGGTAAAGACTTGATAAGATGATTGGATGCTGAGGCGAAATATTATCATGTGGTTTGACAGTAACATTACGATGGTGCATTGTTCCAGTATGGTGGTGTGATGGCGTGGTGTGATGGGGTAGTGTTAACGGCCCTGTTATAAGATGCTTTGAAGATTTCCTAACACTTCTTTCATAGCGATTTATTCGTAAAGTTACTTTATTTTCTCTCTGGTACGTGACTAAGGAAAACATCGTCGATTACAGAAATATATAAATACCTAAAAGATAATTAGGCTTAATACATATAATAAATCGCAAAGAAAAGGGTGTTACGGAGCTTTCTTGTGTCACTTGTAATGCGGCCTTTAAGATGTGATGATGGAGTGGTGTGGTATGTTGGTGTGACAGTGTAGTGGTGGAGCATTAAGATGTGATGACAGTGGTGTGGTATGATGGTATGACGAGGTTGTGATGAAATATTAAGATGTGATGATAGATCTGGTATGATGGTATAACGGTGTGGTGTCCTGATACAACGGTGTAATGATACGGTGAGTGATATAGTGATCCAGTCTAATGGTGCAACAGTAGAGTCCAACCCTGAGAACTATGGCGCCCAGGAAGTCGGCCTCATCGTGATCCTTGTACCACTCCAGGGATGAGTCCTCGTGTAGAACCACCCATTCCTCACGCCAGTTGGATCCCAGGAACCGCTCTGAAAATAACCACTTTATCATCATCATCATCATCGTCGTCGTCGTCATCGTCAGTCATCATCATCAATCATCTCCCTAGGGAAGGGGGGAAAGAATTCTTCCCCAGTATCCCTGCTTTTCGTAAGAGAAGACTGAAAGGGGCCATTTTGTCAGCAATCTTTTTCTCTTTACTGTCCTCCTCATCTCTTCTGTCCTACCTCTCTTCTTGAAATTGCCTTATTTCTTCCGACCTCCATTTTCCCCTGTACTCCAGTCAGATTAAACATTTGATCTCATGACAAGAACAGTTTAAGGACATCCCTCTGACGTCATTATGTCGTTTCTACAAACAATCCACATCTTTCACTTAATCTAAAATCCCCCTTTTGGTTTCCAGTTATCGTCTGCCTTGTCCTCCCTGCTCCTTAATAAACCTTCAGATTATAACACTGTGCCATATGATATTTGCTTTCTGGCACTTGGATTTCATTCACTCACTCATCATCATCATCATCATCATCATTATCAGTCATTCTTATTGTATCACTGTCACACTTTCAGTTCATCTCCGCATTAATTTCTTACTGTCCCTCTTTCATGCTTACCACTCAGCATCACACTCACTATTTGTTGTCACCCAAGCCTAATTTTAACGTGAACCCGATGGACTGCAGGCTGAAAAACGCCCTGCTCCCTAAGTCCACCATCCTTCTTTCAGGAAACATGGAGGAAATTGAGGTACGGTTGTATATCAGGGCAGTGAAGCCGCTTACATAGAGGATGGCCCATATATAACGCCCTCCTTCCAATCCTTCAGGTGATTTTTTGTGTGTTGCAGAGACGACCATGTCAACGTTGTGAGTGTTTGTCCTGCATCATTTATTCATTTCCAACACCCACTGCCACACCCACGCCCACACAAGCAGACTGAGCCGTTCCCGCAACACACTGGATGCCGTCAGGTGGGTTTCCATTAAAGCGCTATTACGGACCACCCTGTATATCGGAGTTACCACGTACAGGGGTCTGAGGGACGTTTGCGTACCCGAGCACTGGAGCCACCTAAATATATCGGAGTCACCACGTGAAGGCGTCCCTCACCACCACAACCACCACCACCACCACCAAGCCCACTAATCACACAATGCCCACACATCATCATCAAAGCCCACCCTCTCGTCACCCCGTCCACTACAGGCCACTAATAATTGATGGTGTGTAGGCATTGTGCAGGAGCCGCCATGAGAGCCACGTCTTCCTTAGCTATTTATTTTGTAGTTTACCCATCAGCATTCTTTTTTTTTTAATGCCATTTTAATCACATTAATATCGACATAGCTAACTTCAGTAACATGCAAGGGGATATTGAGGTGTTATATTCACATCTCCACCACCGGACCATCTCGCTCAGCATCTGAAGAATGAAAAGTTTGTCATTATTGTGCTGAGCTACGTGATGGTCAGCAGAAATAATGAACATACTCAGCACCATAACAGGGCAAGAGAAGTTGATATCGGTGTGAAATTACGGGCTGGCAGGAGGGGTGAAAATTATGGTCATCCGGTATTGGTTGTGTGCTTTATGGCCGTGAAGGTTGAATTGTGTGTTATGGACGAACTGTATTTAGTTGTGTGTGTGTGTGTGCGTGTGCGTGCGTGCGTGTGCGTGCGTGCGCGTGCGTGCGCGTGCGTGTGTGTGTGTGTGTCTCTGTCTCTCTCTCTCTCTCTCTCTCTCTCTCTCGCCTCCGTAGTTTCAACCCCCCAAAAAATAAGTAAATAAATAAATAAATCATAATGAAAGTTTGTGAAATTGATCGACGGTGATGAAGTGGTGCTGGAACCTAAGCGTCAAGGTGCCATCTCTCCGTCATGAATGCAGTACTACAAATCGAGACTGACACGAATATGGTACTAGTCACGAAGAAGTGCTGTGGAATGCTGTGGAAAGGATACAGGATCGTAGTATTGGGCCTCAGGAAATAAGCTGCATAAGGACAAAACTCCCCACCTTATTACGGAGAATGAACCATAATTCGGAATCCCTAATAACAGATTTTAACCCCTAATGAGGTGCTGCTACATTACTTGACGATAATGATCTTATTGTGATCTTATTTCCTTAACTGGTGGTCTGGGAAAGTGTAAAGGACGCCCAAGCCTAATGAGGTCTTGCTAAACTAATCACCGGTAATCACATGTGTTGAAATATCACATCATTACTTCAAACTCCAGGACGCGTAACAGAAATATTGAGTAGAGGTGTATTAAGAAATCCGTGGGTCTGGTAATTTTGGCTAAACTATTAATTTTACTCATGCTGTCATCAATCGTTCATTTTATTTTTGATGTATGAGAGATGCTTGTTAATGAAGAAAGTAGCAGCAGCCTTTGTTAACCCCTTCAATACCAGGGCGTCATATCCGTTTTATTCTTGCTACCACCAGACCTTTGTATTCAGCTTACGAGAGACGTCTGGTTGTGCGTTGGCTGGGATGGGTGGAGAGGCGTGGGAGGGGCGAACTGGGATGGTGGTGGGCGGTGAGGCAGTCTGTGGCGTGGTAGGTATGCCTGTAAAAAAATTCTACATAACAGAGGACCAGACAGCAATGGGTGAGGTGGGCGGAGAGGCGTGGGTAGGATGGATGTAGGTGATGGGGGAATACGAGGGGAGGGTACTATGTGGAGATAGGCGCTGTGTCGGAAGGTAAGGTGTACACCAAACGTTTCTCCTTGAAATTTTGTGGGAGGTGTAAAGTATGGGTGGGATGGGTTGTGTTAATTATCTGAGCGTGACGGGCTGGGATGACTGTGGGTTGTGGGGCAGGGCAGAGAGGGTACAGTACACCCCATGAAGATGCCGATGTGCTAATAGAAAACGCAAGTACATGTCACTCCAATACAGTATGCCCTGGCTCCTTAATCTCTTCGTTAAAGTGACGTATTTTCATTGGATTCACGCTACCACCAGACAGTACTATTTAGCTTAGGAGAGACGACTAGGACTGGTATGAGTTAGATATGACCTTCACTAACTCCTTCGCTGCAGGGGATCTCTCACACGCTGAATTAAACCATCTGGTAATGGCCTGGTTGACATGAGAAGGATGTCACACAGGAATTTAGTTAAAAAAAAAAAAATCGTTGGTGGTCAAGCGTGTTGTCTGCCCTAAATTAGACAAACCACCCGTCGGACAAGATTTATAAAATAAGATGTATAAGTGGCATCAAGAATCGTATCGTGTGTGGCGCTCCCTTCACCCCCTCACCTGGCACCCTTATCCTCCACTCCCCCCTTCCTCACCTGGCACCCATCCTTCTCTCATATGTCTTACCCCCTCACCTGTCACGCCTCCTCCCTCCCGTGGCCTTCCCCTGCCGTGCCTCACCCTTCACCTTTGCGTGCCGGTGTGGCCTTCTCAATAATTAACCCCGATACACCCGCTGCCATTCTCACCCCACACCTTCCGGGAAGCTGTATATAATAATCTGGTGGGCGGCAAAAATAGAATATAAAAAGACGCCATCGTACCAAGACGCTTGTAAAGAGTTTAAGTTGTATTGAATAGTCTGTTGGCAGCGAGAACATAGTAAAGAGGGTCATGGTACGGGAGACAATGGATGAGTGCATTTAACTACGCCATTAGAGCTCTCATAAGCTGGATAAAATCGCGTGGCAGGTGCAAGAATAAAATATTAAAGACGTCACCGTACTGGTTGTGTCAATGGGGACATTTTCGGGAGTAAAATAAAATCATAATATTTAATGGGTTAAAGATGAGTGCTTCGAACTCATTTACTGCGAGATCGTCCCTAGGTTGAAGAGATCATCCGACGGAAGACAACAACAGTAATAATAATAACAATAATAATTAAGTCGCAATAAATGGGTTGGTGGTAATTGCTTCCAAACCCTTCATCACAAAACGTCTTACTCGGGGTGAGCAAAGTCGTCTGGTGTCACAATATTCTTATATTTGTATGCTAAGTTTCCTGTTTTTTTTAGACTTGCTCGATTCAACTCTACTGGAATGGTCTTGAATATATAATGATTCCAGTAGTTAGCCTCTTGTTTCATATGACCGACTTTACAGTTATCTTATAAATATTTAATTCAGCTTAGGATAGAATTTTCGAACTGGAGGAATTAGAGTTTGCCTTCATTAACCCTTTCACTACAAGACGCCCCTCCTAGAGTTGCATAATATCTGTTGACAGTAAGGATGAGGAAAAACACGTCTCCGGCCCGCGTTTAGCCTTTATTATCTCGAAACGTAATTTTAGATATAATGCCACTGCTGTTCTTACCGCCTAATGATAGGGACAATTCTGGTATTCTGTTCCAACTAATTTCAGACGATTTTATTCAACAAAGGAATGTGAAATTGGAATTGTCATGATCCACGTATGGTAGTACGGCACCTGACCTACCATGTCGAGAAGTCATCAGAGAAGTCACGATAGGATTCTCTCTCTCTCTCTCTCTCTCTCTCTCTCTCTCTCTCTCTCTCTCTCTCCACATCGTTAGCAGTCACCTTGCATGCATTCTCACTGTCATTCACCGTACATGCCGTGGAATTAAATACTGATCTTGGTTTTATCACAATTATTTATGTCTTCAGGTGAACAGATGGTGGTCAATTAGAATGCTTTCCGTAAGATGGCGAGGTCGATGCCGACTGTTGTAGGGAGCTGTCTGAGCAGTTGAATTTCCTTAATACAGTGTTTAATGAGCTGTACACCAATAAGTATTAAAAAAAAAAAAAAAGTTACTATCACCACACCAATCCTGAGCGAGAGTTCCCCAGCCATGTTCAGAGCATTCGGCTTTAGCAGCGGCCGTGTTGTGTGTGGCCTGGTGTGTGTGTGTGTGTGTGTACCATCTGGTGCTGCTTGGAAAGACTGCTTAACCTCAGGGAACGGAATGCCTTGCCTGTGCCCAAGGAATCTACCCTACTCTCTCTCTCTCTCTCTGCCACTCGTGTGTACACATGTCTACATCTGTCCATCTATCTATCTATCGATCCATTCGGAAACTTGAATGGTTAGTAAATGAAGTTGTATCCTATTTCCGCTGACATTTGACGATAGTTCTACGTTTGTGTTTTGCTTTTTCGTGTTTTAGGATCCTACTCACCACATTTAAATACTGGGAGTAGGATGTGGACGTGATGGTGATGTACTGTTGTAGTTTCCCTTTTTCCGTGTCATGTTCCTTATCACCGCTCGTGGTAGGTGGTGGCGACCATCATCCACTCACTTGATTTTGCCTACTTCTTCATCTTTATCATTCTTTTTCTGTGTCTGCCCTCCTCTCTTCCTATTTCTGCCATCCTTTCTCTCACTTATATAACTCCTCTTTCCACTTCCCATGCTATACACTGAGTGACAAGCCTACTGGTTTCATGTAACCCAGGAAACCATTTACAAACGCTGGGTGATTACCGTTTAACTTGATAACAGGGTAATGTGGAACCTGCTATGGTAACTGTTAACTGGATGGAGACGCAAATGCGGCGTCCATCCGGGAACAAAACCTCCCCATTCTTCCCTGCGCCTTGTTCTGTCCACTGTCTGCTATCCGCCGCAAGGGAACATTAGCTCACTGCAAGGGACGGCTCTGCAGGGACGGTTACGTGCGTGCGGTTGATGGGTCTACTCAGCCAAACGGACTTGAGTTACTCAACTGTTCATCACGGCATTGTTCATTTGTTTGTCTTCATAATATCACGTCACTGCATTTACTTGTTAGTGTTAATTTTTCTCACTGCATTTACTCATCTACTCACCACTGCTGGATTAACCCTAAAAATAATAAATCAGGATAAGTTAATAATTTTTTCCAGCATTACATATATATTATTGAAATATACTACTTAACCCCTTCACACCATTGGATCTGTCCTCTAATTAAAATCTTTTTGCGTTAGGGTAAAATATAGATTACGTTATTTTACTCCCAAATGACTGATGAGTTACTTACCTTACTGATGAGTCAACTTACTTTTATATCTGGTGAGGAAGCCCTTGCGTACCGGCTTGGCCATGGCTGAGGGAGAGAGGTGGGTAACATGAGTAAGAGGTGAAAAAGAGTGATGATGACTCGGTGAATTTTGGGAGTGGATGATTAAGCTAGTGTATATTTTGTGGAAGCGTGAAAGTATATCAACGAGAGAGAGGTGAGTAAGCAATGAAAGTGAAATAGTGTACTGTGTAACTTATGAGATGAGTGAGATGATCAAGGGGATGATTGGGTTAGTGTATAGTTTGTGAAAGTGCATCAGTGAGAGAGGTAAATAAGAAATGGGTAAGTCGAGTCAGTGAAGAAATGAGAATGGTGATCATCTACAGTATACGTTGTCCACTTCAACTTGGCCCAAAATTACCACTTATCCTATTCAGTACTGAAGGGTAGCAAGAGATAAATACATACAATATGGTTCTAGTCAGGAAGAAGTGGTATGGAAAAGATGTAGGGCAGTAGTATTGAGAGAGAGAGAGAGAGAGAGAGAGAGAGAGAGAGAGAGAGTCTGATTCAGGAATGGGTAACTTGAATACCTCCCTTCCTGATCCTTGTCTCGAAATATGATAAAGATTGTGATGATGATGATGATGATGATATAAAGGTGATGAAGAGGAGGACCGATGAATTCACTAACAGTACTGAAAAACTTTACACTCTACGGATGCCATGTGTATCATCTTCGCAAAAACATTATTAGAAAAAAATATCGGTGTGTGTGTGTGTGTGTGTGTGTGTGTGTGTGTGTGTGTGTCGGGTAAATATGGACAAGGTGAGAGAGGGAATGGGTGGGAGAAAGTAAGGTAGTGTGAGAAATTGAGCGAGTGTGAGAAGTGAGCGGGTGAAAGAGGATTACAGTATGTCGGCGGTGAGTGAAAAATGCCACAATGATAGAGTGAGATAGCGTGAGAAAATGTGCGTGTGTGAGAATATCAGTGAAAAATATGTCGGACTGTGAATGAGTGTGAGATAGTAAGTGAGTGAGCAACGTGTCACAGTGAGCGAGTGGAAGAAAGTGACTGAATCTGAGAAAGAGCAAATAGGAAAATGTGAGCGAGATGTAAGGTATCGTATGAGAGAGAGAGAGAGAGAGAGAGAGAGAAACAACGTAGGTGTGGTTGCTAGGATGACCGGTAAACAGAAGGGTAAGTAGGTCGGTCGGTAGGTAGGTTAGTAGAAGTGTTTGTAAGTAGATCATTTGGTAGCTAGGTTGGTAGTGAGATGGTGTGTAAGTAGATAAATTGAAAAGATGGTTTGTAAGAAGGTAGGAATGGTAGGTAGGTAGGTAAGTGGGTAGGTAGGTAGGCAGGTACAGTAGATGCATGCGTGTTAGTAGGTTGATGTATCAGGTGATGGAAGTTTGTAGGTAGGAAGGGTAGAGAACAGGTGTGTAGGTAGGTAGGAAGAGTAGGTATGCAGGTGTGTAGGTAGGTAGACAGAGCAGGTATGCAGTGTGTAGGTAGGTCGATAGACAGGTTGGGAGGAGGATAAGTCGATCGGTAGGTAGGCAGATTGTTAAATAAGTACAGTAGATTGTAGGTTGTGTAGGTAGGTAGGTAGATAGGTAGGTAGGTAGGCATTATTTGTATACCGTAACCAGGGAGTAATAGTCTTTTTTTACCTTTTTTGTAAGTAGGTTAGCTAGTGGAGAAGTAAGAATGTAAGTAGACTGAGAGATATGCAGGTTATGTTGTGTAAGTACCATCATTATGCCCGAAATTAGGTCTGTAAGTAGAAAATTTACTCATAAGTAGGTTTGGGATCCGTAAGTAGGCCCGTTGGAACGAAAAGGTAGGAAGTGTGGCAAACAAGACAGTTAGTATGCCGTAAGTAGATCTGCTGTATGGGGAGAGGTCTTTCCGTAAGTAAACCTGTAAGTATGGTGGGTAGGGCAGGTGGTAGGCATGCACGTAAGTATGGCAGGTGACACGCGCCTGTAAGTAGGTCTGCGTGTGGGGAGTATTGGTAAGTATGCTTGCAAGTAGGTTTCAATGTGTGGGAGAGGTGGTAAGTATGCCTGTAAGTGGATGCGTGTGAGATGGTATCCCTTTGCAAGGCCTGTAAGTATGGTAGGTAGTAGATGGAACAGTGGTAAATATGGCCGTAAGTAGGTCTGTAAGTATGAGTGTAGGAGAGAGGCTGTGCTGGTAGGTAGGTCTGTAAGTATCGATGTATGGGGAAGGAGTTGCTGAATTTCTCGTTGTCCGTAGTGACTGCTTTGTGTGTGTGAGAGAGAGAGAGAGAGAGAATTATAATATTAGGGTGTATTGATATGAATGTTATTGTATATATGTGCTGAGTGTGTGTGTGTGTGTGTGTGTGTGTGTGTGTGTGTGTGTGTGTATAGAGAGAATGGGACAACTGGACTGCGTGTGTATCGCCTGCGTGCGTGCCACTCAGATTTTTGTGACTGCGTGTATGGGGGTTTCATTGGCTTGCTCGTGTACGTGGGTCATCGAGAGAGAGAGAGAGAGAGAGAGAGAGAGAGAGAGAGAGAGAGAGAGAGAGAAGCTATTTTAAGAAGCACAGTATGTAATTTTAAAGGGCGGCATTGTTAGCGTTTTGTCATTCAATCACCCTTCCACATGTCAATGGTACTTACACACGGTAGCTACTGAGTCGTCACTGGTGCACATGGTGATGGTGGTAGCTGCGGTAGAGCTTATGGTAGTGGTAGTTGTGGCTGAAGATAGTAATGGTTATCTTCAGAAGAGACGGTAAATAGAAGAGAGTGCTTGTGTCAAATTAAGGTCGAGCTTCACAAACCATGCTAGTTCACCATCACTATTAACCACTACTACTACCACAACTACAACAATTACTGGTGGTAGTGGTGATGGTATGTAGCGGCCGCCTTACCCCGTCTCCCACCACTGCCCTTTATACACGTCATCACTATGGGTTCCAACTCTCACAGTTTTATTTATGATTTCTGTATTTCCCACATCTGCAAAATAATCTACAGACACACTTACTTTATTATCTAAATATATTACTAATTATCTGTGGTCCATAATCTCTGTTCCTCCTATCACGTGAATTTTCATTTGATGTTTGAATTAGGCTCGAAATTCCACAACTCTCAAGTTCAAAACAGTACGAAAGTTAAATGTCACGTTTCAGCAGACTTCATAGGTTACGTAATGTGTGATGGCTTGCTCCTTGCGAAACGCAAATTCAAATTCTTTTCAGGCCATACGGTATCATTAATAATTCACGTGTCACGAAGGCAGCACATGACGTAAATTGTCGTCAAGGTTGCAAAACAGTATGACGGTAATTTGCGTTTGAGCTTTTGCGTTACATTATCTCATAGCACTAAAGCTTGATAATACCACAGTGAGAGTTCTAAAAGACGTGACGATGATGGGACGGTTGTATTGTCTTAGATTAATGGCAGTTGTCACAGTTGTAGGGCCTGAGGGGTGTGGGTGAGACTGATGGGTGAGTGTGTGAGCGAGTTGGTTAGCTGTGTAGCGTGGTGGACGGCCAGAGGACGGGCCACCACTAACACACTCCACCTCACCAACAGTCTAGCCAAGGAGCTCTATTGATTGCCATGCACGACGTCCGCAGCGCTACAAAATGGCTTCCCATACACAATGTGAGCTTGTAAATAGTCCATCTCGCTCAGTTGTATTCCCCCCCCCCCCTAGTATTATTCAAATCTGCATGGTGATGGATATGATGGTAGGGACTGTGAGGGTATAGGATGGTAGGAAAATTGCTTAGATTGAAGTGATGGAAGTCGAAGTATGTGTAACGGGAGACAGTAGTTATGTGTAAATGAAGATAATTTGACCCAGGTTCCTCCCTACCAAGCTTTTTGAAGTTTCCATAGTACTCAGTGTTTTCTCATGCTCTTCGTAATTTCACAGCTTCCTCTCATTTGCTGTTATTTTTTAATGCTGTGTCCAATTGTTATTTTCCCCAGTGTTGATGGGTTCCTAGAATAATAATCACATGGAAGATGACATGAAAATATAGACAGAACACAATCTATTTGCATTTCGTCTTCCTGGTCCTCTGTTAATTAAATTGTGTAAGTCTACGGGGATATGATGCCGTGTTTTGTACTTAGATATGGTCGGTATATTAAACACGATTTTGATGACAGTGCTGAAAAAATCGACACAAAATTGTTTAGTTCGTTTTTCTTTTGTGCATGCGTGTCAAATCGCAGCCAACTTTATTGCTACACCTATAGCAGTGCAGTAAATTTGGAGAATTTTACATTATTTGGAGGCTAATGGTGTGTGTACCTCCGTGTGTGCGTTTCGGTATGCGCAAGCAGTCGCTCACCATGGCCATGTACGTAGTTAAGTACGTGGGTGGACTGTGAAATATTTTGTCGCTGCCACGAGTTAGGGCCACATGGAGGTCATATCGATCAGCACAGGAGGTACGGTATTTTAATTTAGCCGGCCCATGATTTTTCAGTTTTCTTTTATAGCTCCACGTTTTCTCATATTTTACCATCCCAATCTATTATAAATTTTTTGAAGTTGAAACCACCTTCGTTTGTATAATGCTGTTGAAATGATAGCGACAGAGAGGTTTCAGAATTACAGATTTTATGCTGTTGTTAAGTTTTTATGCTATTATAGTTGTAATAATTTTCTCTCTGCATTTAAGCCTTTTATTAATATCACTGCTTTCAATGACAAATATAATGGCTATGGTTAGACAGTAAAAAATAGGCAATTGGGTGTTCCTCCATAGAAATATATATATATACAGTATACACAATTTTTTTCTTATTACTTTGCAATATGTCTCACGTTCTCCATTCATTTTTTTTTTTTTTCCCTCGTTTCAGTGGATGTCTGAGAAGAGGGTAGACGGCAGTACTTCCTTTCTCACTCTGGATCTGACACATGTTTCTTTCATCAAATCATCATATACCCACAAACACCTACCCCGCCTACACCCACGCCCACACCCTCTCCCACACTCAGCCCACACCATCATCAAACCATGTCCACCCACCTAAGAATCCAGGTCGCCATATTGCTACTCCGTCAACTGCTTCAGCATGGAGTTACGGGTAAGCCACCTCTCTCTCTCTCTCTCTCTCTCTCTCTGACGTATCGTGAACCCTTTCTTAATCATGTTGTAAAGAAAAGGGGATTTTTCCTCGTTTTCATCATAATGAATAATTTATTATTATTATTATTATTATTATTATTATTATTGACAGCCTTTCCTCTTAAAAACAAAAATGCTCTTCTGCCGTCTGAATTTTGTACTGAAATTCATGGTCTGTTAAATAAAGCATTCTGGTACATTTTTCAGAGAGAGAGAGAGAGACTCATATTTCTTCATTATCAGAGAGAGAGACCAATTTTTCTTCATTATCATCATTCATCATCCATGATAATTATTATTATTGGTGCTGTTTATGCTGCTGTTGCAACTGTCAATCGTTTTTCTTCACATTGGTCTAATTATTATCATTTTTCCTCCTCCTCCTCAGCCCCTCCATCCCCCGGACCTCCACCTCGAATGTTGGAGATTGGCGTCATACTCAACTCCACCACCATCGCCATCAGTGTTAATGGAGAAATAGTACGTGTGCTTGTTGTGATGGTAGTAGTAGTAGTAGTAGTAATAGTTATAGTAATAATACTTGTAGTAATAGTAGTAGCAGTAGTGGTAGTAGTAGTAGTAGTGATATTTAACAACAGAATAATAATGTAACAACGTGCTTAAGGTGCAGTATTGATGTTTGGTGTCACTTGTATGTTCACGCGTATAAACCACAGCCCAGTACGCAGCGTGTTAAGTAGCCTACAATTTACGAAACCTCAACCCCCTCACAAACTGCGAAAAGGGATGCCTGAGCTGAATACAGTCGCGGGAGAAATAATAATAATAATAATAATAATAATAATAAAATAACGTACCACAGATATTAATATCACTTCTTGACTTTATGGATCCAGGTACCCACATTTTTTTTAACCTCCAGACGATTTTCTTCATATAGCTGAGGAAAACCTATGCTGTCATGAAGCTTGAATACTTTATCCCCTTCACCCCAATGACGTAGATCTTAACGTTATTCAGCCGAAGATAGACATTTCGATCTAGAGGCGTTAGATATAGCTTCAGTTTGCCTCTTCGCTGTTGTTGATCATTCTTATATCTGAAGAAAATAGTGTGGTTTTAATAAGAATATATATTTAAAAAAATCATATCACATTAAATGAAGGTGTCTGGTGTCCCTGGAATTGTCTCAGGTTGAGCGTGTGGGTAATGGTGTGGGCGGTGTGTGGGGCGGTGGTGAGGGCGTGGGCGGGGGCGTGGTGGTGGCTGCCCTACACCAGACTCATGGCCACGTCATGGCCTCACGTGCCCTGCCCACCGCCAAGCCTGCTGAGGCTTTTGTGCTGAGCCGTACCCTGCAGTCCCTCCAGCGTGGCAGGATCTTGGTGCTGGTCATGCAGGTGTGTGAGCAAGATTAGCTGGTAGTCTCTCTCTCTCTCTCTCTCTATCTATCTATCTCTCTCTATCTATCTATCTATCTAACTTTGCATTACCCTTCTTTTCTTCGGCTCATTGAACTAAAAACCATATCTATAGTCCTCTGTGTGGCAAACACCTTAAATAAATCATTTGTTCCATCAGTATTTGCTTTCCTATGCACTTCTCTCTCTCACAGGGCACCGGATCCCTCTATCTCTCACCAGCCGAGCCAATCATCCGCAGCCTGGGCTTCTCCCTGGTCGGGCGTGTGGGTGTGGGCGAGGCGTGGGTGGGTGTGGGTGACGGGCATGGGCGGTGCTGGGAGACGGTGGTTACCCGCCCCCCTCCCACGCCGCCCGTACCCTACCACGTCCTTTCCGCACACACACCCAGCCTCGCCCTCACTGCCACCATCACACCTACCAGAGGTATGTTGACCTTGAACGAAAACTGGCAGGGTGGAGTGGATTTTTATTTGTTTATACCGAATCCTTTTCACGTGTATGACTTTCCTGCGTACTGTACATACGTACATGTATACACACATACATACAAATATATACACACATCCATGCATGCACGCATAGAGTCCATCCATTCATATATTCTATATACAGTATACTGTATATATATATATATATATATATATATATATATATATATATATATATATATATATATATATATATATATAAGACATTCGACATTCCTCCATCTATCCATGTATTACACACACACACACACACAGAAAATACTGATGTCCCATCCCTACTACCCATTCCGCCCTCCCTCCTGCAGCTGAGCGGTGTGTTTGGGCGAGCCGTGCGGAGTATGAGGAACAGTGGGCGCTGTGTGAAAGATACGAGGGGTTCCCGGAGCTCTGTAACTGCCAGCACCCTCTCACGCCCACAGTCGCCCGTGCTAAAGCTGTGAGTACCCCTACATGACGCTAAATAAGTGCAGGATTTCAAGAAGGTACAGTAAACACCACCACTTTCTGGCTCCGGGCTGGTATCTGAGACTCAGGAAATATAAGAGGAGCTTGGGATGGAATTAGACCTCCAGAAGAAAACCGATTAAAGTCGTGTATATATATATATATATATATATATATATATATATATATATATAATATTATATATATATATATATAATATTATATATATATATATATATATAATATTATATATATATATATATATATATATAATATATATATATATATATATATATATAATATTATATATATATATATATATAATATTATATATATATATATAATATTATATATATATATATATATATATATATATAATATTATATATATATATATATATAATATTATATATATATATATATATATATATATATATATATATATATATATATATATATATATATAAGCATTTCAGAGCAGCATTGTTGGCGTTTTTTTTTTTCAGCATCTACTGTAGATTCTACTTATCCCCTTGAAAGTATCTGGAAATTAAATTAGATCGATGATAATGACGGTGATGATGATTGGAAGAATCGTTCACTTCACTGGATAATCTGGAGACAGCTTCCCCTACTCCTGGCTGGATTCCACCTACCCCTCTGGATTAATGGGCTGTTGGGTTAGAATGATGATGATGGCAATTATAGGGGGTGGTGGTTGTGGTAGTAGTGATTTTAAGAGACATAGTTGAATATAGCAGAAAGATACTATGTTGTTACAGCTGGGAGAGATTAGACGTGAAATACTGTATGTGACGCTATGTGCTGCGCGTAGGACTGCTGGGCCTCAGGGAACGGATTGTTTAGTAGAGACCCAATGTCGGTACATAGGAATACATTCAGAAACATGTCTAAAGAGACATTATTATACTGAGGGGATTTTTACATTACACGCAGGTTGACTAATACATCCATCATCATTACAATGCAGCGTGGTAGTGATGATCGAGTATGGTACAAATAATTTAATTCGCGGATTATTTGGAAGTGCAGCACATTGCATTATCATTTGTTTGGGAGCTGTGTAAGTTTCTTCCTTCTGAACGTGCAATATAGCCTCATCATTCGCCTGAACAATATCGTGCATTGAAAAGGACTGTGTTTATACTGTTACTATATCACTTCACCTGCTTTGTACTTTTAAGTACCTGCGAATTAAATGAGCGAACTGTACATTAAATTATGTTATATATCTTGTGCTACGACTTTTGCATACTGAAACCGTCCGTGTGTGTTCCTGAGAGTTGTTTATTAAAATGTGTTCCCACTTGCCAGTCATTAGTTTCTAGGCTCTTCCTGTGACATTAGAACCTCATGTCTTCCCCTCATGGCTCCACCTGATCCCTGCCCTCCCCTCCCCTTGCTTTGCTTTGATTTACGCTGCTCTGCTTTACCTCTCCCTGTTCCTCTCCTACTCTGCCTTACCTCAGTTCTGCCTTGCCTTTCCCTGTTCCAGTCCTGACCTATCATGCTTTCCCTGTTCCTGCCCTTGCCTGCCCAACCTTTGCTTGCTTTTGCCCTGCACTACCTTTTCTTTCCCTGGTCCTCTCTTGCCTTGCCCTCCCCTACCCTGTTATGCCCTCAGTTTACCTTGTGCCTGTTTGTATCCGAGTATACTGTATATTCTTTCACAGTGACCCCATGCTTACCCTCTGCCATTTCACCGTCCGTTCTTCGTCTTTCTGCTAACTTTCTAACATTCCTCTGCTACTGCATCGGTACTCTCAGCTTTGAATCTATTAGTACAGTGGTGTGTTTTGTACTTGACAGCCTCGATTGGATGTGAAGGAGAGCATCCCCTTGGTGGTGGCCACGTCTAAGCACCCACACCACTTCTACAGGTCAGCCACGATACACACACCAGAGTAAACACATGCCATAATTGTGTAAACACTTGACTTTTATAATTAGTAAGGATAGTTTTAAGTACATAAATGTCTTAGCAGATGCCGTATTCTCCTGAGTTTGAGAAACATTCTAGCGCCTCTTTCTTGGCTATTTGACTTAAATATTACAGCTTTTTTGTGTATGCCTTTTACATAGATTGCATAAATATCATACGCGGGAATATTAACGTGCCATATATATATATATATATATATATATATATATATATATATATATATATATATATATATATATATATATATATATA
Source organism: Coenobita brevimanus (assembly GCF_032717465.1). NCBI lineage: Eukaryota > Metazoa > Arthropoda > Malacostraca > Decapoda > Coenobitidae > Coenobita > Coenobita brevimanus. Next base: position 9,088,061 of record NC_137050.1, on the reverse strand, counting down.
TATATATAAATAAGCTGTTAAAGATGAGGTGCTTAGAAGTGTCCGTTTACTGCAAGTTGTTGCAGTAATCGTCACATTCTGCACATCTCCATTACTGGCTGGAATACAGCCTCTAGTGATGCATGCAATCTGCAAGCCGTATATATCACGTGAGTTAACAATGATTACAGCGCCCCGCTAGGTGTCAAAAGCATTGCAATGGTGGAAGTTATGGAAAAAAAAAAAAATTATGAGGTTTCGAAGGATTGCATTCTGTGGGCCTAAGGAACCCACCAACACTTCTTTCTTAGCGACTTATTTTTGCATAGGACGCAGGACGGTTTCACATTCTCTTCTGTGATCCTTACGTGTATTAGGCTATAATTCTATTAACCACGTAAAGACGATGACGTTTTCTTCGTTTCATTGTTACCCTTGTCAGACGACTTGATTCAACTGAGGGGAAATCTCTTGTAGCAAATGGAATTAATGGATTTTATTTTTAATTCTTTGACTGCCTGACGTCTCTTCTAAGCCATATAATGTCATTCAGAGCTAGCAGTAATAAAATATCAAAAAGTCATTGCACTTGAAGATTCAGTCACTTTTATTTTTAACAAACAGTTACTATGCTGCTGGAGATTTTCACGAAACTTCATTATCATTAACTATAAAAGAATCGTATTCGTATGTCTTAATTTCGCCGTAAGAGTATGGCCGGTAGTCTTGTCGCATAAGGAAGCTCCCTAGCACCTTTTCCTGAGTGCTTTATTTGGCTTATTATCCCTTGCTCCTTCTCCGTGTCACTTAAATCATTCTAATATCACCATACTTTATAAATAACATACAAATTGATATTAACTAGCCGTATCCAAAAATAAATCACTAAGGAAGTAGTGTTAGGGAGCTTCCTCAACCGACGAGAATACAGACCTGTGAGTAGTGATGGGTGTTGTTTGGCCAGGTTACTGATGCAGCTGGTGCAGATGGCGGGGGGAGCGCAGACCCCCTTGTACGTGCAGCTGGAGGGGGACTGTCCTCCTACTGAACAACTGGCTCGACTCTTTAACATTCCATACAGGTGAGGGTGTGAATTTGCACACAGTAACATAAGCTGCTGATGTGAGTCCTCAGGAAGATCATTACCTACATCTCTGTCGTCGTAGCCATTATCATCGTCTGTATCACTCAGTATCACCATCATCATCATCATCATCATCAACATCATCATTAGAGTCATGATCATCATCATCCTCATCGTCAACAAATGACTTTCCTTACATCCAGAAACAAAGCAACGAGAACTGTGCCCGTAGTCAGTTTGATTTCATCAGACAGAACTGGGTCACTCCCAGAGCTTGAGCACTGAGTTGAGTCCGCATGAAATTCTGAGTCGTGCTTATAAGGTAGGAGTGAGTCTCCTTGGTTACTAGTCAGATCGACCCTTCAATCTGACTGCACGTAGCAGCCAACTGGGGTGAAAGGGATTAGAGATCTTTGTAAGGTTAGAACAAATCCATCGGAGTGCATTAAGTCACACGGTACATTACAGGTTAACATATAAGCCTTCGAAATTACTTTATCCATCTTTGTATTTAAAAAAAAAATGTGGTTGCTGGAGATGTTTACGGTGATCGTAGATCAAGACCCCTAGGTTCTTTTCAGATGTATAAACTCACGTGACATTAGCCGGAATAAAATAGTGGACGGTGTATGCCAGCCAGAGGGTTAACTGAGCCCCACACTCTAACAGTACCGTTATTCGTGACGTTTTTATAGATGTTTTTAGGTTGAATAGGTGTTTTTAGGTGTATGTTTTGGGTGTACGCCAGCCAAAGGTTTAATTTAGCTCCACACCATCAGTATTACTGTTCATAGGATTTAGGCGTTTTTACGATGCTTAGGTGTGTAGGTGTAGGTTTTTTGGTGCATGGCAACTTAAAGGTTAATTTAGTCCATCATTTTAACAATATAGTTATTCGTGTGAGGTTCTTAAAACCTTTCAGCAATTGTCCCCTGGCAGTGGCCGTAGTTAAACTTCAAAGAGAGTTTGAGGTGGTTTGGTACAGGTGCTGCTCCCCCCCCCCTTCCTCTCTCTCTCTCTCTCTCTCTCTCTCTCTCTCTCTCTCTCTCTCTCTCTCTCTCTCTCTCTCTCTCTCATGTTTAGATTACAAAATACAATGTAGTTGTTTTGATGTATTCTTTGTGTCAGTTATTTATTTATTTATTTTTTTTCGCAAACAGGAAAGTGACACACAGGAGGGTTGATGGTGGGCTAGGCGGGGCCACGCAGAGCATCGCTGACGTCACCTTGGCCGCCATTACCAGCGCCTTCAACCACTACACAGACGCCACCAAGATTATATTTGTAGACGACGATGTGTTACTTAGCCCGGACTTCCTGTGGTTAGTAAATTGTACGGTAAAGGTGTCAAGGACAAAATGAGGAAGACAGTTTCATGGCTGAACAGAAGTGTGCTGAATAGACAATACATTTATCTTTCAGTGGAGTTTGCCCTTTCACAGTATGGTGGTATCATTTATATTGTGTACCTGATACCACCAGACGATTTTATTCAGCTAGAAAGTGACCTGTCATAGTAAAGGGACTAACATGGAGTACTTCAGGTTCTTCCAGCAGACGGCGTGGCTGGTGGACGCTGACCCCACGGTGGTGGGAGTGTCGGCACACCACATGTACTCGGTGCCGGGGCGTGGATGGTCACCCACACGCCTGCTGCGAGGCCACACACCGCCGCAGTGGGGCTGGCTCCTCACTCGCAGGGTGATGGACGCCTGGGTACCTCAAAAATGGGTATGGTGTGAGGCATGGACGACTTTGTTAGGCATCAGAGTACCATTATTATTATTATTATTATTATTATTATTATTATTATTATTATTATTATTATGTCCGTGTATCATAATTATTATCTGTACCTCCGACAAGGAGGTTGTTTTTGCCGGCGTTGGTTTGTTTGTCTGTTAGCAGGATTACTCTAAAAGTTATAAACAATTTTTTTTTTTTTTTTTTTTGGTGGTGGTGGTGGTGGGGTGGGGTATGACCCTTGGAACAGTCCATTAGATTTTGGTGGTGATCCGGATCATCGTCCGGATCCAAGAATTTTTTAAAGGATTCTTTATCGTTGCAGGATAGTGACAGTTTCTACATTTTTGCGTCTAACTAGATAAAGAATGCCCGCGATGCTTGCACAATAATTACAAGACATTTCCATTAGATCTATCACATACTCCACCGTGGGGGAGGTTTGCAATCTCGGATTGCTCTTGCTTATTATTTTTAATGTTTATTTATCAAGTACTTTAATGATGATTAGGATGATGTTCATGCAAATAACGTTCGTGATTATGAAAATGACGATAATAATTACCACTGTAACAACCCCCTTCTCCCTCCATTTCCCTTGCTACATTGCTGTCCTTCCCCCTTGTTTAGGGCGACTGGGACTACTGGGTGAGTGCGTGGGGGCGGGATCACGGGCTGAGTGTGGTGTACCCTGAGTTGTCTCGGTCCATGCACGCTGGGTCACGCGGTACACACGTAGACGGGTTCCAGCAGGCCATGTTCTTCAGCCGTCACGCAGCATACCTCCCGCCAACCACACATCTCGCCAACCTCATTGATGTTGAGGAGTTAGTTGCTGTTTTATGTTTTGATATAGAAAATGTCTATAATAACGATACAACATATATTCTTCAGCCATCACGCCGCATACCTTCCTCCCCCAGCACATATCACTAAACCTTACTGATGCTCAGGACTTAGGTCCTTCCTTATTTTATGCTTTGATGTAGATAACGCCTATGATAAAGATACAGCATATGTTCCTCATTCATTACGCAACGTACTGTCCTCCAGCCACATACCATGCCAACTTCACTGAGGTACAGGACTTTTTTTTTTTTTTTTTAATACAGAAAATAACCAGTTATACCAATATACAGACAGAGTGAGGTTGTTTGTTACAAGTTTTAGTGTGTTTGCTGAAGAAGATTGTTGAAGTTTAATTACGATACTCCTATCCATTCTCCTCACATTCCACCTTAAATAACAAGACTGATATTGAAGGTCGTGCATATGTTAATACGGAAAACATATATAAGTACATTCTTTTCAACCCTTTGATCATAGAATTCCATTCTCCATTTCTTATTTATGATATAGGATGCCATCATGCCACATACCTCAGCCCTAACCCCACCATTTTTACTGCTGCGGAGAAGTTCATTGGCCGTTTGTTTCGTCTTGATGGAGAGAACGGCCCTCTAACCACATTCTTTTTTACCTTCTTACTCCACATATCATTCATGATTATAGCATACCTTGAGAATTTCCTCCCGCACACCTCGCAAGCATCAAAGATAGAGAGAGCTTAGGTTATGTTTTCTTTTGTTTTGATGAGTAAAATGATAAACTACGTAAACATACAATATTTCCTTACTGCACTTCTTGTTTATGATACAGCATACCCTCACGCCACACACCTCAGCCCTTACATCACCAGCCTTACTGTTAGTTGGTCTTAGCTTTTATTATGATAGAAAATGACTGTAATAGTGGTGCAACATACTGTACGTGACTAATTTACTATGACATGAGAAAAAATTGGTGGGATATATACACAGGGAAGAGCTTAAGTTGTTACCTCGATACACTGCATATCTTCTCCTCTTCCCCCACACCTCTCACCATCCTCACTGATATAATGGTTAGTGTGTTTTTTATTTTATGTTTTGATATAGAAAATTGCTATGCCTTGCCCTATCCCTGCCTTAGCCCTACCAAGAATGACAGGCTAATCAAACTTCTCAATACAGTTCTTCATATTATTTTTTCCTCTTTTCCTTTCCCTGCCCTACCGTGCATTGCCCTAACTTAAATGACAAGCTGACCAAATTTCTCAGTGGTCATTTGTATTCTTTTTCCTTCCTGTCTGCACCCCTGACTTGTCTTACCCTGGACTGGCCTGGCCTGCCCTTCCCTGCCCTGGACAGTGTGTTGGCGGGGGCGTACTCTGCCAGACTGAAGCGTGAGGTCACCCGCTCCACACCCCTCTCCCTCACCTCACTGCAGCAATGTGGCCTTAACCTGGTGCCGCAGGAAGAGGTAAGTTACACACACACACACACACACACACACACACACACACACACAGACGTCTGGTATTAAAATATAAATCTTCCACTTAGAGCTAAGGCCGGGGCACTCAGTTAGGAAAGTGTGGTCCTCATATATATATATATATATATATATATATATATATATATATATATATATATATATATATAGATATATATATATATATATATATATATATATATATAAAACAAAAACAAGATTACAGAGAGACAAATCCCTTACTCTGTATTCACAAATCGGGAAACATTTAACCTCTTCAACACAGTGTCAATTATTTGTCTTATTCTTGATACCGTCAGGCGATATTATTCATTTATAGAAGCACGTAGCACCCGTCTAGCAACAAATTCTCATCCCTTTTCTGTCCAGCTCTCTAATGCAAGAGTTAACCGTTACTCCCAGTCCTTCATGTATGCAACAGGTCAACTCTGGAACTGTCTTCCTCTGTCTGTATTTCTTACAACCTATGATCTCCGGTCTTTCAACCGCAGTGTGTCCAGGCTTCTGGAAATGAACAGATCTTGAATTTGACTCTCTGTTATCTTGTTTTTGTGTTTTCTTGGAACAATTTGCAGCTCCTGGCCTTTGGCTCCATCATTCTTACATTTAAAAAAAAAAAAAAGTTTCGTAAAGGATGGGTTATTGGAGACTTTCCAGTCCTATTCAGCGCGAAAGATCTTCCATGAGCTGCCTAAAATCATCAGGAGGTGCCGAGAATAAATTGAAGTACGCGTCATGGTAGCCTGTTAACGTTTTCTGGTTAATACTAACACCATTAATTTTAAATATCTGTCTTAATCAAAGCAGAATTGTTTGGAAGTAGCAAAAACAAAATGAAAAGGGTATGCACTACGGAGGGAATTAAGCAAACCTCCATTTTTTTTTTTTTTTCCTCATTTCATTATATATAAATTTTTTCAGGCCGGTCCTTTCGTCATGTTCTTCGAGGACCGACGGGAACAGTACGCCGTGCTCCAGGTAGGGGATGTTTTCATATCCCATCCAGTCCGAGAACATGTTTTATTTTTATTTTTTTTTTCCTACGCCCACACACTTATTTAGGATTAGAGAACCACCCCTTCATTATGAATATGTTAATGAAGGCCATATTCATTCCCTCCAGATCGAAGGTTATCCCCTGACCTTAACACATTCACTACCATCATGTGTTTTGTTTTTGTCAGGCTAATCTCTCTCTCTCTCTCTCTCTCTCTCTCTCTCTCTCTCTCTCTCTCTCTCTCTCTCTCTCTCTCTCTCTCTCTCTCTCTCCTTTTTCTTCTCTGATTCACGTCCCTCTCCTCCACAGTGCCTGGAATTGTTCGCTGAGGACCTGCGCTGTGAATATGAGGGTGTGCAGCAACTGAGGGTACACGGCCACCTCCTTTACCTCGTCTTCTGCCCCATCTCACCCCACTGGTTAGATTTTTACATTAGTTTTGTCTCCAGCTCTGTCTCTTAGCTTTGGCCATTGCGCAGTATACTCGTACTCGTGGTTACTGAGTGGAGGAGAAGTGTCAGAGATTAGAGCAGCTTAGTTTCTTAAAATCCGAAATTGGAATGAAAATCATCGACGGAGTAAACAACAGAAGAATATGCGAAAATTTTAGAGTAGGAGGAAAACCAGAAAGAATACAGTGTACCGGTAGTGTTGTGGAGTGCATGAGGAGAAACATGACACGTGGTGTAGAAATGAAACCAGAATGCTTACAAGAAAAAGGAATGACACTGAGGGTTTGAAAGTGTGGTAGTTGGTGATGTTGCAAAGGGAACAGCTCCTACGGGAGAGTTAGTTCGATAGTATAAAACAGTGCTGACAGCTGAAGAAGAATGGATGAGAGCAAAAGAGACGTGTAAGTATGAAGAAAACCGCAGACTCATGTGTCGTCAGGTATTGTCGGGAGGGAACTAGGTGCCAGTGAGACAGAATATTTTGTTACCCAATTTTATCACCCAGTTTTGTCATACCCTCACCAGCAGCCATCACTCCGACTGTTACCAATCAGTCCTCAACAATGACGAGCTAATAGTGGTCGTATCAGCCACTTTTCTTCTTTCTTATTCTTTTATTCTGCATGTCTTTCTACCATTTCCTGCTTCCGTACATCCTTCATTCCTCTCTTCCACCAACCTTTTTTCACCCCTGCCACTCCCATTTTACTCAACTCATTCTCCTCTCCCATAGCAGCCATCGCCCCGTGGGCTACCAGGCAGTGCCCCACAACGACTCACTTATGTTTGCCGTGCCAGCGCTGGATCTGTTCCGTCGTTCCCTGCGCCTTGCCTCCCCCTTCCGCCTGCGAGTGCCACCTAGTAGCCCAGAGGAGCAGGCAGGACTGGACAACTGGGCTGGGGGTCGGGCTGTACTGGGCATGGACACCTCATCACTTTACCTCAACAAGGGAGTGGTGCTCCCCTGGGTGACTGGTGGTTGGGAAAGAAAGGACAGGGACAGGGGGACGGGGAGGAGGAGTGGAGCGGAGAGAGGAATAGGAAGTATAGGGGAAGGTGGAACATGGATGGGAAGGGAGAGTGGAGTGGAGAGTGGGATGAGATGGGAAAGACTGGCAGAGAGAAGGATCAGAAAGAGGGGTGAAGTGAAGGCAGGGATGGGAAGGGAAGGAAGGAGAATAGAAAAGGAGGAAGAAGGGACAGGAAGGAAAGAAAAATTGATGGAAAGCGGTATGGAGAGCTGGAAGAGAGAAAGATGGATGGAAAGTGATAAAAAATGGATGGAAAGGGGGTTCAAGGAAAAGGGAGAAGAAAGAGGGATGGGAAGGGAGGAAGAAGGGACGAAGAGAGGCACAGTAAAGCAGGAAGAAAAGGAGAGAGAAACAAGGACAGGATTGGAAGAAGAAAACCCCCTCCCCATGTCTCCCCAGCACGGCGCCCCCAGGTACTACTCCAGCTGCGTGAGTCCCCGGTGTGTGGTGGCGGACCCCCTGCTGCCCCACCACCACCTGAGAGGGTTGCTGGGCCAGGCGGTGAGGAAGGCACTGAAGGAGAGGCGCAATGAACATCAGGAACCTCATGAATTCACCGTCGAGGACTTCTTTAACAACCCACAGCTGTTTACACCTTACTATGGAGGCTGAGAGGGAGTATTTTGAGAGACAGCGTTATGGAGGATAAAACTACAACGAACAAACAGACATATGTTGCTGGAAATTTGGATGTTATAATACCACCGAATGTCTTATGTCTGGCATGGCACCAACAGCGTCGTGATTGATACGCATCTCGATTTTTTAGGCCAGACTCGGTCAGAATCATTTTTATCAATACTGTATCAGAGTTAATTTTTACTGGTCGAAACTGTGAGACTGTATATAGTGTACAAATGTGTCACGAAGAAAATGGTCTCACACACACACACACACACACACACACACACACACACACACACACACACACACACACACACACACACACACACACACACACACACACACACACACACACACACACACACACACACACACACACACACACACACACACACACACACACACACACACACACACACACACACACACACACACACACACACACACACACACACACACACACACACACACACACACACACACACACACACACACACACACACACACACACACACACACACACACACACACACACACACACACACACACACACACACACACACACACACACACACACACACACACACACACACACACACACACACACACACACACACACACACACACACACACACACACACACACACACACACACACACACACACACACACACACACACACACACACACACACACACACACACACACACACACACACACACACACACACACACACACACACACACACACACACACACACACACACACACACACACACACACACACACACACACACACACACACACACACACACACACACACACACACACACACACACACACACACACACACACACACACACACACACACCCTTCTAAACTTTCCCCTTCTTAAGTCTCGTTTCCTGTTTTTCTCTTCAGTCCAATGGCCTATTTAATATTCTGTTCTTGGTATTTGAAGACAATTCATTTCATATGGCAGAGACATTTCGGGCTGGAGGGACAAGATAAAGCCTCCATTAGCCTCTTCACACTAGGGCTGGTATTCTCGTCAGTTAAGGAAGCTCCCGAACACCTTTTCCTAAGCTATTTATTTTGCTATTACACCTTACTGTCCTGTGTTCTATAAATCTTTTCAATATTGACATATTCTGCATAAACTGTATACAAAAGGATATTAAGCAGCTATAGCCAAAAATCGTTAAGGAAGAGGTGTTAGGGAGCTTCCTGAACCGACAAGAATACGAGCCTAGGAGACTGTTCTTATTCCAAATACAAACTTTAAATGTCTTTGTATGCAATATGTGACTCAATTATTTTTATATTTCATTATTATGACATGAGTAACAGTTGATGGTAATGGATGCTGGGTGGCGTCGTGACAGATACAAGTCACAGGCACCACCTATAGGCGGAGTTGGGAAAAAAGGATGGTGTTTAGGAAGGAAGTGGAGAAGCAACAAGACAGATAGAAAGTGGAGCAGGTGGAGGAAATGGAAGATGTCAGGTGTTCACAGAAGTATACATACTTGTAGATGTTTGGAGGATCATATCACACGAGAGGTTCGCAGACTTTTACTAAAAAAACAAAGTGAAAAACATTTCTGTTGAACCTAAACACTAACATCGTATCCTGACTCGGTCTACGTCTCACCCAACCTAATGTGACAGTTTAACGAACCTAGTTCAGTCTAACCTAACCGACCTGGTTAAGTCATCCACGATAGATGCGGAGCGGTATCACAGAGTGCCGTAGCACTCCGTTAGTAGGAATGGCGCAGGTTCAAAATAGCGTCCTGTCGAATAGGGTCATAGATATTACCTACGCAATAGGATATAGGAGCATTCGCTCGAAAACGTCGCAAAACCCAGTTTTAAGCTTATGAACTAAAAGATCTTCGCTATTCAAATGCAAAACTACTCACAAAGTCTTGCTAACCTTCGTAGGAGTCGCAAAATCGAACCGCAAAAATATCGATTTTGTTCTTTCTTCTGTCTTCATCAGTCATAAATCCAAAATAAAAAGGCGCACGCGAGCGTACTATACACCAAAACGCTGCTTGTCAAGTGTAGATGTTTCTTTTCATATTTAGAAAAACATTCAAGCAACGGTCCGCAAGCTACTGCCTGAAAACCGCATCGCGGTCACCCGTACGTAGGCCATTTTGCGGAATATTGGTTAGCTACAGCTCGCCTACAGTTAACGAACGTACCAGAACACTTCTTTTCATGGGAGGGCACCCTCGATATAGTATTTGAATATGCTATGCATGTAACAATCCAAATCTAACTCTTGCTTTATGCATAATTATACATCCACAAAAAGATCATAAACTAGAAAACATAATTTTCTTCTAAAATGATTATTAAGAAGTAGGAATGGCAAAAGTGCTCAGATAAGAGACGAAAAAAAGCACAGAAACAAGAACATTCCACCAGCTACAAATACATATCTGAGGCTAGGGTGTGGGATGTAGCAATGGGTATAGGTCTCCAAATATGCAAAGGGCAAAAATGCTGAGATATGAGAAAAAGTACAGAAACAAGTGACCATTTAGGATGGGAGGAGATTTGGAGACATACCCATTACCACACTCCACCAGCTACAAGTTTGTGACGAAAATGTGGAGTGCAGTAATGGGTATAGATCTCCAAATCTCTTCCCATCCTGAATGCTCTCCTGTTTCTGTGCTTTTCTTTCACTTCATATCTCAGCACTTTTGCCGTTGTAGTTGGTGGAATGCTCCTGTTTCTGTGTTTTTTTCATCTCTTATATGTGCACTTTTGCCATTCCTTCTTAATAATCATTGTATTTTTTTTTTTCTAGTAAGAGTTAGATTACAGTATATTACGTTAGGTCAGGGTCAGTAAGTAGTCTTTGCGTTCCTAGAATCTCTACCTCCCTTCCATGTAGTTTTAAAATTGGCTACAAATAAAATGCCTGAGGCATTAGAGCAGTCAACAGTATAAGTGAACTATGGGAGGCGAGCGTAACGATCTTGGGGACAGGAGCAAGAGTGATGATGAAACTTACAGAAAGCTCTTTAATTTACCCTCATCCTGGAGGCCTACCTGGGGGACAAAAGAAGCTTGTTGCATTTTTTTTTTTTTTTTTTTTTTTTTTTTTTTTTTTTTAGAAACGACCGTTCGGCCAGGAGCTGAAACCATATGTTTCTCACTGAACTTTGAGTCAGCGTCTTGCAGCAGGGACAACACTGAAGTCGTTTCCCAAAACCACAGGGCATACGAAGTTAGGAATAGTTAATGACGTCGAAATACCTGAGTGATACTAAAAGTACGCTAGAATCTAAAGAAAATGACATGAGGCGCCACGATAGAAAACTGGCGTTCTGAAAGACTAACTCACATGCTGGTTATTGCCAAGGAATGCAGTTAACCCATGCAGCCCCAGTGTATGGCTGGTGTTTTCAGACGATTTTATTGAGTTTATGAGAGTCCCATTTTGTTGAAAGGAGTATTGAAGGCTACCGTAGCCTAGCCTCTGACCCCTACGCTTCGTGGGCAAGATGGAATTTGGCAGTTATCGGTATTGAAGGCCCCTCCAGCTCGAAGTTTGTCGAATAAAATCGGCTGGAGGCAGCAAGAACTAAAGCTGTAACACGCCCTGCAAATCTCCATAACCATACTGGAGTCCTGCAAAAATGAAAAACCGTGGACATCCCGAGGAGAGCCCTTCCAGGCAGCTCGGTGATCTGACGCTACGACGCATACATAATGGCAGTGGCCCTCTGTTTTTTGTCGTACGGGATTTCTGAGGTGTTGACGTAAGCCTGTGTACTCTAACCACTTTCTGTCTATCTAAATCTGTCTGTCTATCTGTTTGCATATCCATTTGTCTGTCAATTACTGCCCAGCAAGGAACAAAAAGGCACGGTGCTACTCGTAGGTTACTTAGTTCAGGCATTTAAGGCGAGTAGATCTATGTTTCATTGAGTGACAATTTATGAGCAACAGAGTAACCATCCCTTGGATCTACACCGCTGTGAGCCATATCTGGTTGCAATTTCTTAACTCACTAGACCACCAGGCGTCTAATTAGTTATATGCCACCCAATGTAGTAAATGGTTTCTTTAGCTACAAGAAACCATTTGTCTCGTCACTCAGTGCAGTCGCATGAAGGTAGTTCCTCATCAAGTGAGTGCATGGTGAACGCCACTACCTATCACTTTATCTTAGCCTAATATTGCCAGCTTTCTGTCTTGAATGTTGTGTTGGAACAAGAGAATTGTACTAGAATGTGGTGCTAATCACGAAAAGCTATGGAAAGGATATAGAACCGCAGTGCGTTTTTTTTGCCACTGACCTGAAATAAGATCATAGCACAAGAATGTGATGCTAGTCACGAAGAGCCATGGAAAGGGTGTAGAGGCACAGTACTGTCCTGTGTTAATTTATTGCTTAATGAAACTACACATAAACAGAAATGCATACATACACACATGCTCACTCGTACATTAGGGGCAGGATGGCTCAGTGCCTGACTCGAGACCAAAGGGTCGAGAGTTCGTTCCCCGCCCGGGTACCTGCCCTGCTGGGAGAGGTGGCACTCTCCCGTCACCCAGCTATAAGATCTATCAAGGTCTAGCTCGGGGAATTAATTTCCCCACACAAAATATTACCCACTCCCCCCCCCCAAAAAAAAAAATCACACATTCACATATAAACATTCAGAAGTAGACACAGACCACTAAGGTCATGTGATTAGTGCTTTTTGAATATCTTAAGCTTTTTCAATCCCGCCCTCTAAGATGATATGCTTGTGTAGCGGAGTGGTTCTTAGAGTGAGCATCACCTTGGCAGTTGTGGCACAGAGCGAGACGCCTCTCTCATACTGAACCTAATTCTCGTTGGTTAACCCATCAGCTCCCAAGGTTCCTGTGTGAGAGATTGTGCTGGAAGGGTATTAAGCGTACCGCCCTCCACTTAGTCGCGAAGCTTATAGGTCTAAGCTTACCCCGGGGTTCTCCTCTTTATTTAACGTTTGGAAATTCCCAATTCCGTCCCGTAATGAGGACACGGCACAAATGGGTTAAGGAGGCTCCAGATCACTTATTAGTTACCACAATATTTCTAAGGTAGGATTTTTTTTTTAATGTTATTTATGCAGTCTATGCCAAAAATTAAAAGAGAATAATAAATAAATAAATAAGTCAGGCGTCATACACAATATAAAACGCAGAGGAAGAGGTGCTACAAAGTCTTCTAAGCTTGTAACAAATATGCGAACCCAAACAACTGCATGTAAATAAGTTCCAGTCTAGTGTAGGTTGCCGAATGATTTGGATAACTACTGCATCTGCACGTTGGTAAGAGGGATTTCGTTTATATTTTTTTTGTCATGAACAAATATATGAAGAAACACTGTAACGCACATTAAACAAAAATCCTTCAGTATTATTCAACTAATGGCACTGGTGAATTTTGCGTCCCCCCAGCGATTCTCTGCTCTCAAAAACACCTGTACCGCTTGTTAATAATACTCTTGATTCAGTTTAAATAAACTATACAGTATGGTTTCCTTGGATTATCCACTGGTATTTGTTTACGACTTGAAATCAGTTCTATAGTTTTTGCAGTGGTGAAAAGCACAAATGCTCGTATATTAACTACGGTATAACATTAGATACCGAATGTGGTATTTCCTTACGATGATTAAAAGGATGAATTTTGTATATTAACACATTAAAAATAAATTTTTAAAATTATATATCAGACTAGTTTTATGGATGGAAATTAAAATGAATTATGAGTGATATAACATTTTTTTTTTTTTTTTTGACCGACGAAGTTGGTGTGTATGCATTCATTCCACTATAATCAAATGCATTTTTAAAAATCACTGAATCACTTAACTACTTTAGACCATAAAATGGTCTAGGCTATTCTTGAGGCTGTCACTGAAACAGGTAATGTACCAATTATGTCTCAAAGTGACCTTCCTTTCATCCGCAGCTCCATTTTCACATATGAGTTTCTTTCCGCTTCCTTGCTAAAACGGAATTTATTGTGTTTCAGTCCAAGTGTGTATGCTCTGTCCTGTCGACTCATTTATAAGGATCTTGTTTACAGTAATTTCGTCCACTTGAATAACTTGTTTGGTTCATCCCTAACTCCATATTTTTCTGGAGAGCGAGATCAAAATTTTCCAATCAGTCTTCATATTATATATATATATATATATATATATATATATATATATATATATATATATATGTATGTGTGTGTGTGTGTGTGTGTGAGTGAGTAAATTGAGTGTCGTCCTGTCTCTGCTACCTCCCTTTCTATGGGGGAAGCAGCCTAGGTATTAGATATGTAGGGGCGCTAACCATCCACTCACTCGATGTAGTGCTGCTCTCCAATGTCTGCCCTTTCCTCTCTTCCTTTTTCCTTCCTTCCTGTTCTTTCTTTCCTTCATTCTTCTTTCCTTCTGCCTCCGGTTGACGTTACACTCCACTTTTGTCTTTCTTTCCTGCCTTCCTTTCCATTTCCTTCTGCCTATGGGTGACTCTACACTGAGTGACAAGTCAAATGGTTTCCTGTCCACCAGGAAACCATTTACTGCGCTGGGTGGTAACCATATAACCAAATTATGGCGCCTGGTGGTACAGTGGGTAATTAAGGCGCTCTAATCGGATTGAGCAGGTGCAGTATGAAAATTTGCATGGGATGTGCGATACATGAATTTTGTTTACATCTGTCCGTTTAGCTGAGTAACCCGTCAGTCCGATGACATATTTACATTTCCAGATTTCTTCTTAATGTTGTTCATGTTTTCTTTCTACTTACCAACGCCTACTGCCATAAATTCACGCCTTTATTAAAAGACGAACGAGAGACCACAGAACGACGGGCGAAAACCACCAGACAACTAGGCTAACCATTCCAGTAGAAGCACGCATTCTGCTCGGTTTCGAACTCAGTTACGGTATGGAGGAGTGAGTTCGACTCAGACGGGCCCTCTGGCCTGTTTGTTTTGTTTCATTCGTTTGATATGTTTTACGAATACAAGCAGATATATGTATTTACGAATAAAAAGCAAACTGGGAATGTCAACGCATTTGCACGCATGTGTTGCAATGTTCGTTTATATTTTATCCTTGTTACCACCAAACGAATGCTGCCCGAGAGAAGTATTGTAAACTTCAGAGAGATTTCTAGTAGGCCTACGGAAGGAAGTCAAGAAGGCTATAGCTAACTCCCCCAGCTCGGGGGGGAGGGGGGAGCCTCGAAAACTGTCTAAAATTGTCCGGTGGTAGCAGTACTATACTTTTGAAAACACTAACGTGGCCAAATATTATCTTGAATACTTGGTTCTAACAACAGGTTAATACTAGACTGTGAGACTAGTGACGAGAAAGTGCTGTGGAAAGGATTTAAAGACAAAGTATTTTCTTTTCTTTTAAACCATTGATCTCTGTGAAATAAACTTCAAAAGGGCGAAAATGTAAGCCAGATTAAAGTAAAGCAACTGTAGAATCTCAAATACATCATCGAAGTGAAACAGCTACAGATCATTTCTCACTGGTTCGATGAAACTGAAGTCGCGTGGACGGAGCAGCTGGTTTCTTCAAAGTCGTTAGGTTTCTGTTGGACTTAGTGACTTGGCAGCACCTATTGAGGAGGGATGAGCACGCCCACTTGGCGGTTGAGCACATCCACGCGGCGGTTGAGCACATCCACGCAGCGGATGAGCACATCCACGCGGCGGATGAGCACATCCACGCAGCGGATGAGCACATCCACGCGGCGGATGAGCACATCCACGCGGAGGATGAGCACGTCCATGCGGCGGATAAGTATATCCGCGCAGATACCTCCTGCTGCCGAAAACATCATCAAATTTGTAAAAGAGATCGAAAAATATCCGTGTCTGTACAATTACTACCTTCCATACTATTCCCGTAGTGAAATAACAGACAGGGCTTGGCAAAAAGTGGCAGATAAAATGAGAGAGACAGGTTTGTAGCTTTTATACTTTTATTTATATACAGTATACTGTACACTCTCCCAAAACAGTATCGGCACTCTTACAGTACTTATCATTCTGAAACATGGATGAAGCATTGTGATATATGGGGCATCCTTTAATTATAAATGCAGATATTATATCCGGTAATTTTTAAACTCAAAATTACAGAAAGATTCACTTACTGGGTGGTATATGTTTTGAGGCACCACATTTATAGACTCATGTGTGTCCGCGTAAGTTGCTCATTTTCACAACCATCGTACCCAAAGGGGCCGATACTTTTTTGAGTGTACATGCCTTACTGAGCGGACCTGCGGTGGCTCGATCGCTAGCGTAACCGGCTCGCGATGCTTCTTCCTCGAGTGTGTGGTTCGACCCAAAGCTGTGGCAAACAATTGTGTGGGTACTGTTAGTATGCCTTTTCACTTTTTTTTTTTTTTTTTTTCACCCTGTGTTACGCCAGTGGCATATAGACACTAACACACATGACCAGTACATTACTCGTATTGGACTTAACTTTTATGCATCATTCTTCCCACAAACATCTCTTTCCCCATTCGTATAGAGAAATTACTTCTATCAGTCTGCCCGAGGAAAGGGTTCGGTCCTGCAGTGGACCTAATATAGAATGATAACCGAGAGATGCAGACTGTACTTAGATTATGCAAATTACTAACAGTATATCGCTTGTTTAATATTGATAATTTGCATTTCTTTTTCAGTGCAGAAGTGTAAGGCCAGGTGGGGATATATTCGCAAGACAATCGAACGGAAACTTACCCTCCCACCTGATGCAGAAGGCAGTCAAAGCACCGACCCTTACTACTTGACTGATGCTTTGCAATTCCTTATTCCTTTCATCAAAGTGCGGTACTCCCCAGACATCCCACTCTATCTCCTTCCTGTCGACGGGATGTCTGAGGACTCTGAAGAAGACGGCACTCCAAAAGAAGATAGCATTCCGAAAAAAGGCAACATTAGGAAAGAAGGCAGCATTCGGAAAAGAGACAGCCTTATGAAAGAGAGCATTCAAACAAGTGTAGTTCAACGTTTGAAGGGAAATAATTCTAAAGACATCTATGACTTCCCATCTGGCAGCGATATAGAAGATAGACCCAAATCGTACCTACAGAAAAAGAAAAGAACTCGTGCATGTGCCGCGGACCAAACTCTCAGGGATGCCGGTAACGTGACGAAGGCGAGGCTGAGCACTGATGATGACCCTCGGACGCAGTTTCTCCTGAGCCTGGTGCCTGCTGTGCGCTCGATGACCGAAGTTCAGATGACGAGCTTCAGTTCATTTGTGCTGGATGCGGTAGATGCTGTTCTCGAGGAGCCTGTGAGCACCACACACACACGGGCCCCTTCCCGTACAGTAAGCATCCCGTGAACACATCATCCTCATGTCCTGATCTTTGCAGCACAGTGCACAGACATATTAGACACGTCCTTGCAACAGTGAACAGCTTCATATGCACATCCAAGCAATAATGAAACACAGACACAGACACAGACACAGACACACACACACACACACACACACACACACACACGATGGTAACTTATTCACCCCTCCCGCAATTGTGAACCTCGGCGTTTATTTATTTATGAGTCTGTGCATCGCTTGAACCAATGAACCGATCATCTTAAAACTCTGCACAGGTGTTGGGTGTGTGGAAGTGATTCCATTTTGGTGAATCCAGCAGTTTAAACTCAAGAGACTACCATTCTTTTGGTAATAGTGCTGTTATCCTCATAAAGCTTCATTTAACCAAATTTCCTTCCACCCTAAGTGACTTTAACACCAATTTCAGCTTGCGAGGGCGGGATGTTATGACTTTGGGTCTCTTTGCTCTAGTTCCATTCATTCGCTTATCAGTTTTCACACCATTTTGTCTCCGTAAATAAACGGAAATGTATAGCCTACTTAAATCTATTTATGTATGTTCTAACCTGTTTACTAGAGTATAAGGTTCATGTATTTCATCCACATAAAATAATTCACTTGATTTATCTCTTACTCTCCATGCTTTGTCTCGGAATCAAGTAAGTGTCAGCATCATAATATGAAAGCGGTAGTCCAAGTTATGTAATGTCTTCGTAATATTCTGCATATATTCTAATGACAGGCACCAAAACTATAAAGCGTACTCTATACGTGCCTATACCAACTCATTAATAAAGCTGTATGTTGTTACTACAGTCAGCGGCAGTAACTGACCTCTGACGTACGTTGAGACTGATCCGGGTATGGTGAATATCTGCTGAATTGAATAGCCACTTCAGTGTTACAGCCAAGTGATTAATGAACTTTTATCTCTCCCTCATTGATCTCCCATACGGTATACCAGATCATCTCTTCATATTGTAAACATACTTGATGAAAACGTTCCTGATGTCGCTTGCACAGTTCTAGACTGTGTACTACATCTGCTTTTCTGCAATCACTAAAAAATACTTTACTCCTTTGACGTATTGTATTATTGCTCCCGTCAGACGATTTTCTTTAACCTTGGGAATGATTGAGATACTTTCAAGTAGGAGGTAGTGTAGGTACTGTATATCCTTCATTAACTCCTTGAGTACTAGAGGTGCGCCTTGGGTTGAGTAAAATCGCGAGGTGCTAGCAAGGTGAATTACAAAATACATGATGGTTGTGACGGCAGCGCTGCTGCAACAGACAAGTCATCGATTTTGTTCACACCTCTCTACTCCTTCAGTCCTACGTCATATTTAGTTTTCAATAAATAAATAAATAAATATATATATATATATATATATATAAAATTGTGTTGTTTTGTTTATAAATTTGTGAAGAATCAAGTTCATAAATTGGTAACAGTCTCATATAACGATTTTTTTTTTTTTTTTTTTAAATCAGAGGGCGTACAGTGCACATCGGTTAAAGCTGGCCCCGCTCCTTACTGAATTGCATGCTAGGGGTCTTATTGTGGGCTGATGTACAGGTATTACCAGAGATGGTTACTTGTATACCATGGTGGCCCACGTGGGAAAATCAGCTGAGTCTATTTCAATCGTGTTTTCATCAGTATATTGCCCGAACAACCTCCTACTGAACTCGCGTCCTTTCAGATATGAGAAATCCTATCTAACCACTTGGTCACCACAACCCCGTACCGCGATGAGGAGAGTTTTATTCAAACGATCCCAGTGGCCTGTTTCGCACTTAGCTTGTTTTGACACACACACACACACACACACACACACCGCACAACACACACACACACACACTCTCTTATAAGAAGCAGACTTTGGTTTATATCAGCACTTGCTCGCATACGTTGCCTCTCCTTTAAATTTTACTGTACTGTTGCTGTCAGCAGACGATTACAGTCAACGTTGGACAGGTCTCGAGTACCTTACTGCCAAACGTAATGAAGGCTTCAACTAATTCTCTCAATTCGAAAAAGTCTTCCGATAGCTGGAGAAATCGTCTTGTGGCAGCAGTGCTACAACAAAAAACGTAATTGGAATGAAATGGTTATTGATCCTCTCACTGACTAGGCTGAAACAAAAAACGCACGACAACTGGCAACCAACCTACCAGGCAACTGTAGTCTGGCGCGACCAGAGTTGCTGATTTCTCCCAGACCCAGTGGCGCGGTCGCACTGTATGTGGGGGGAATGATAAGTCCACGCGGGTACAATGGCGCCTTTTGATCCCGCAAAGAATATCAGATTTGTACAAGAAGTCGAGAAATATCCGTGTCTGTACAACTACAACCATGCAGAGTATAACAATAAAGAAGCAACAGACTCTGCTTGGCAAAAAGTGGCAGAAGAAATGGCAGATACAGGTACGCTAAGTAGTCTGTATATTCGTATATGTACACTGGTATGTGGGGCGTCCATCATCCACTCGCTCCCTGTAGCGCTGCCTTCATGTGACTTCACGAATGAATGAATGAATGACGTATAGAAAAGGGGGGGAAAGGAAGGAAGGAAGGTAAAGAATGATTGTGTATATGTGATGAGTGTTATGCAACCAGGGCGACGACACATGACGGCAGGAACTAGGCCTTAGTTTAAACTCCCGGTCTTACTGAGAGTTCAGGTTCCTGGTTGCATTGTGTAAAGTGAATTTTTTTTTTTTTTTTTTTTCATTTCCGTGACTACACTGAGTGACAAACTAGAAAGTTTCCTGTAGCCCAGGAAACCACTTATTGCGCTGAGTGTTAACCATATAACCAATGACGTTCGGTGTTGTAGTTTAAGGCACTCATACTTGATGGAGCCTTTTTTTTTTTTTTTTTTTCCCCAAGGGATAGGTTGGGTTTATTGCTTATAATTACCACTCAGGGGTTAGTGATTACTACTACTTCTCCTAAGGCTGTGTGGCCATCACCCACCTGGGGGCATTAGGCCAAGTAAGATAACCACAGTAAAATTAATCATATCGTGGACATCGCACTAGACGACCAATGTAGGGAACCAAGCGTGGAGGCAGCATATGACAGAAAGCACGAAGATCGGCTAGATGCACCTCCTCCCCTCTGACAATCAGAGGCGGAATCCCCTCACCCAGGTCAGCCGCCCGAAGATCGTACAAGGTGAAGTAGGTCGAGACTCCGAGCTGGTACGAGTACGACCAGGAGTGGGCATCGAGTGCCAGGAGGTGACGGCAGGAGGGGGTTAGTGAGGTTGGTCACCCTCGCCTTAAATGTCGGGACTGAGTCAAGACTGAGTAGTCTAGCCCAGTCCCCCAACACTCCTGTTGAGGGAGTTGGTTAATGGATGCTTTGAATGGTGGAGCTGCGGATGTTTGATCGCTAGAGTACTCGACTTGCGAACCAGCCTACGAGTATGAGCCCCGAGTCGGGTTCAAACGCAAGTTGTGGCGGGCTTTTTAAATAGATGCTGGTAGTACGGCGTGTTTACCATAATGGTCACGCCTTGTTAATCCAACCGATGCCATATACAGACGCTAATACACGCAGTCATTACAACACCTTGACTTTCATAGGCATCGCTTCCCACAGACATCCCCCTCCCCATCCGTATGGAGAAAGGTTACTTCTGGCTAAAACTTTCCGAGAAGGTCCGATTCTGTAGTGGACCAAAATTATAGACTGATACAGACACAGGGATACAGGCTGCTTATAGAGTATAATTATGAAGTACTAACAATATTTTCTGTATATTATATACTTAAACGACGTATATTTTTGTTGTATTCATGCTACCTCCAGACGGTTTTATTTTTACCGGGATTGAGTTTTCGAAATGGAGGGGTATAGCCTTAATTAACCCCTTCACTGTCACTATTGAATAACATCGTTGGCTAAAATAGTCCGAAGGTAGCTTGACTAACACGAAAAATGCGTCATCAGAGCGAAGAGGTTAAAACTAATGATAATAATTTCTTTTTCAGTGAACAGTTGCAAGGAAAGGTGGAGAAATATCCGTACGGTATTTGTACGTAAACAAAGAATCGGTGGACCAAGCCTTCAAAAACCAAAGCCTTATTACCTGACTGATGTTATGCAGTTCATTATGCCGTACATCAAGGTGCGTCCACCCGCGGACGCCCATGGCTACCATCCTTTTCCCCACCAGAGTATAGACGAGGCGAAAGAACAGAGGATTCCGAAAGAAGACACCACTGCAGAAGAAGCTTTAGTGAATGGAGAGTGCATTACAAAAGAAGAAGTCATCGTGAAAGAAGAGTGCTTTGCAAAAGAAGGCATTTTGGAAGAAGCGAGTGTTCAAGAATATGAAGACCACTGGGAGGATAGAGTAGCTCCAGATAGTGAAGTTTTACCGTCTACCAGCACAGCTATTGCCAAGCCGTACTCACACACTGAGAAAAGAAGTAATGCAGGTATCGTGGATCAAACCTTGGTAGATTTTGCTGAGGTGAAGAAGCCGAGACTGAACACCGATGATAATGACCCTCGGAAGCAATTTCTCCTGAGCCTGCTGCCTGATGTGCATGCGATGACGAATGTTCAGATGAGGAAGTTCAGAAGATTAGTTTTGGATGCGGTAGATGCTGTGCTGGATGACCCATGAAACACATAGATGCCTTCCTTCACAGATAACATGCCCTGAACACACTCGACAGACATCATCATATGCAGATTCTTGAAGACTAAGCACACTTTTTCCATTTACACATCCCTGCAACAGCAAACACCTCCATACGCAGATTCTTACAACACAGAGAACATATTTTTTTCATATGCACATCCCTGCTATAATAAACACCTCCATGTGCACATCCTTGCAACATAGTAACACTCCTTTCATATGCGGATCCTTGCAACAGTAACATTTACACATTTCCTTGCAACACAGCGTAGACACCTTCATATGCAGATCCTTACAGCAGTCAACGCCCCTATTCCGTATGAACATCTTTGCAACTGTCCTTTTACATAATTATACAACTAGAAAGCACCCAGAGAGCGCATACCCCCACCAATGCCATTGCCATTAAAAAGGATCCGGATCCGGAGCCGTCCCCAAATTTAATCAGTTCTTTTTAGGGCCTTTCATCACTTTTCCACAAAATTTCATTGAAATTCATTGAGAACTTTTGGAGATATTGTGCGGGATACTCCTCCGGATCCGTCCTCAAATTTAATCATTTCTTCCTTGGCCCATGGCCCACCCCTCCACAAAATTAATCAAAATCCGCTCATAACTTTTTTCAGAATCCCAGATCTGGATCCACAGATATAGGATCCGGATCCGCCCCCAAATTTAATCAATCGTTTCTTGGTTCATGACCCACCTTTCCCAAACGTTTTTTTTTTTTTTTTTTTTTTTTTTTTTTTGTTGAGATATTCGTCCGAGCAATGCTGGGACACGGGCAAACAAAGAGCCCGTCAGAGATGCGCTTAACTTGCGCGAGCTTGAATTATCGAGGGGGTTGGTATTCCCTGACTGTGGTGAGTAATAATTGTAGAGGAGCACGTGCAACGATGCAAGCGGCATCCATGAAATCATCCCATGTCCGAGCAAAAGTCGTGTCAGGGTGAGACCTGAGCATCGTAGTGGCTGGGCAGTACAGAAGATAGTGAATGAGAGGCTCCACAGATGTGACCAAACAATGGGTACACGGGACGTTTCATTGAAATTCATTGATAACTTTTAGAGATCTAGTGCGGGATACACCGGATCCGGATCCGCCCCCTAATTTAACCATTTCTTCCTTGGCCCATGGCCTACCCATCAACAAAATTTCATCAAAATCCGTTCTAAATTTTTGAGTAATCCTGCTAATAGACAAGCAAACTAACGGGGTATAACATAGCTTCCTTGGTGGAGGTAATAATATGAATACGCAGTAAATAGTAGCCATCATTGTTTTTAACTAAAGCTGTTATTATATATAACATTATCATTATCAGATACAGATTGACGTACGTATACTTAACTTCATCACAAGAAATCTTGAAAAATGTAAAGGAAACTTCAAAAAACACAACTCATTATAAGGGGAAAGTATCAGTTTGTAATCATTGTTTTTCATTTTTAATATTGTAAGTATTAAACCTACCCAACTTACCATTATGATATTAATATCCTTTCTTCATCGCCAGCACATTTGTAATTAATGTTTGTCATAAGTATCATGGGACCAGCTAAGTAAACTAATTCAGTGTAATTTTCCTACTTTCTATGAAGGTGTTGATACTTTGTACTTTTGTTAAAGCACAACAGTGATGAAAACCCTGCTTTCAGCATATATATATATATATATATATATATATATATATATATATATATATATATATATATATATATATATATAACACACCTACATCCTTCTGGTCACTGGTGTGATGACATCACTGCCACAAGACATCTGTTGAGCCGGTGGGATGGTCTTTGAGACTGGATTCGTGCGACCAGTTTCATGCAGCTGCTCGGATCAGTTGTCAGAGATCTACAAGATCTTGTGTACAGTATGTGTGTGTGTGTGTGGGGGGGTGTAAACATGGGCAAGATATAAAGAAATTAGCCATTAAAATCAGGATATTCATTAGTTAACATAGTCATCCAACAAAAAATACAGTACGTTATTAATCTACATTTGGAAATTAATTTCCAATTAAAGATAAAAAAAATTACAGGCCAGTTTGGAAGTATGTAGCATGAAAGGGATGGGAATATAATACGCGTGCATACATGGTACTCGTGTAGTCTTGATTAATAAATGTTAGCTTATAATATTTAGACTATTACGAACTCATTAGTCACTTGCCCAAAATCTGCCAGACTAACCTCTATTATAGGCTTATCGTTAAGAAACATTAAATTTTAGAGAGGAAAATGTACCGCCTCCTGCGGACGTCCATGACTTAAAAGTTTATGGTATGGTAAAAACTCCTATAGGCATCTTACACTATGGTATATCAGTTAGTCTTCATAATAGCTACATTTATTATTATTATTATTATTATTTGCTCAGTATGTAAAAGTTTTCAGATTTACCAATACTGCTGAAGATTGCAGAAATTTGACAACCGCATTAGAGAGAGCGAGGGGGGGGGGTACACGAATAACTAGGTAAATAAATTATAGATACAGTAATAATCATAACAGACCACGGCCTCTACTGTACCTTGAGGCACGTAGCACGTTACTGCCTCCGTCTAATTTATGACCAAACTAACCCTTTGCTGTCATCATATAGCCCAAGATTCACTGCCTTATAATCATCCCTACTTGTATCATTGGTTTCATTTAGTAAATTAAGGTATCAAAGTTTGTGTTAAACTGGGTGAAATAATATGGTTGATCGGTATCCACTACATTACTGCATATGCTACACTTAACAGTTATGTTAGTAAATTTTTTGCTGAGTTTCGTTTATAATCTTCCCGTCTCGTGTTCTTCATGGGGGAAAAAAATCTTACGAGAGGGAACTTAAACTAAATTGTGATTGAGTCGTGGCTGCTCTCTCTCTCTCTCTCTCTCTGGTTAAGGCATACGGCGTGTCACCTTGCTCCGTTTGCGCTGTCACCGTCGCAGATCCTCCTTCGCGACTCAACTTCACAGTTCCATCCATCGGACTAGCCTTCCTGAGAGATTTATTCTGTACATTTCACCGCATTATCCTATTTTATGATACTGATGCATAATGGGTTCGATAGTAAGACGATATAAGTAGCATACAAGCAAATGTTTCCTTGTAAGAAGTGAAATACAGGGTGATGCATATACAGTATAACGCCCCAGTTCCACTCCACCTGGCGATACTCGTCTATACGTCATGTGGGCTTTCACTGCCGACATGACCTTTTAATACTCGCTGACCAGCCATGAACGCATTATTATTATTATTATTATTATTATTTTCATATTTACTGGCTCCGAATGCATAATGCCATTTTACCTGACGTGAAAAGAATGAACTAACTGAATAATTGATATATAATCCACTACGTACAATACTGTTTAAAAGTATCCATATCGAGTCATTAATATTTGTTCATTCCTGTGTTAATGACAGTTTCCAGAGTTGTTTCCTGTAATGTTTGACACTGGATTGTATCCAGAGTTGTTTCTTATACTGTTTGACACTAGATACATTGTCTGCTTTATTAATGTAGACACAATTCTTTCCAAGCAGCTGCATCTCAGGAATAAGGACAATTCAGGCCCCTTTGTAAAAGAAAAATGGCTGCTCCCTTGCCAGTGAAGTTTTGAGCGAGTGTTAAGCCATTCCAGTCAAGATGGCATAACAAAATGTGCTCAGTCCCATTATTCTGATGACTTAGTTCTAATTTTATCTTTGTTAATACCAGACAGTTATACCCAGCATATGAAAAACATCCAGCAGTGAAAGGAGTTAACGATGGAAGTGTGTAATAATTATATATGTATCAATGTAGTTATTTATTTATTGTTTTGCTTAATTATATATGTATCAATGTAGTTATTTATTTATTGTTTTGCTATTTCCAGTCAGTTTTACTTGTTTTAGGAGAGCCAGCTAATAGTGATGGGGTCAGTGAAGGCTGTAACTAACCCCACCAGTTCGAAAAGCCTCACGAAAGTTGAAATAAATTTACCAGGTAGTAGCAAAACTGGGACAGATCATTGGTCATGGGAGTAAAGTGTCTGGAGAGGGCACTGGTAATGTAAAACTCTGGGCATATCCGGGAAACACGGGTGAAGAAAGGTGTTATGCAAGATGACAATGAGAGAGAGAGAGAGAGAGAGAGAGAGAGAGAGAGAGAGAGAGAGAGAGAGAGAGAGAGAGAGAGGATGAGCTGATGACAGATCCACCATAACTTCTTTGCCTATATAGAGGACCTTCTCGAAATTAGAGAGATGACAGCAGTTAACCAAAACGGCGAACGTTTGACCAAGCACAGATTTGATGAACATAATTGATGAACATAACTGACCTAAATGGAGCTGTTACTGGCCCTGAATGTCCCTAATCAAACCTAACTGGATTTGAATGGTGCTGTCACTTGCCCTGAACTAACTTTATAAGGTTTAAATTAATCGTTAAGTGACCTGAATAAACTATAAATGCCCTGAATATTTATGAAGTGACCAAATTGCCCTAAACGAATATGAAAGTACCTAAATACAGTAAATCTGAACTGACTATGGCGGCGTAAATGGGAAGGGCGTGAATGGATGTTAAATGGGCTGCATGAACCTGAGGGGGATGTAAGTGAACCTAACTGGGGCTGAATGGATCAACAATAGGTCTGAATTACCCTCAACTTAACTTGTTTTGACCTAGACCTGAAGTAGCTAAAATGGACCTAAATTGACTGGAGCGGATGAAACACCACATGAAGGTACAAATGGTCATGAACTAAATTGATTGGGCCAGAATAGATGAGAAGAGCCTTAATAGACCTGGGGTGGTCTCTGCTGATCACTGGGTTAATTTGTTACTAATTAGGGAACGCAGAAAAATGTGTTATTTTGAATGTTTTCCGCCAGTTTCGTCAGTTGATTTTTGCCGGCCGGCGATCGGCCACGGCGACACGACGAAGTACGCGGTCCATTTACGCACTTCCTAAATTCAAAGTTGAATTAAGAAACGGTAGTTTAACTGAGGCTGTATTGACAGTGAAGTATAATGTGCATATGAACAAATTTATGTAACCCCGATGTTACTCAGTATTATCATCCCTACCACTCAGTTACTGTCACCAGGACTCAGGGCAAAAAGTAGCTGAGGGCCGAAGAGATTTGCGAAATGGCTGGAGGCAGATAAAAATGGAAAGTGACAGAAGATTACTGAAAATATCCTTTCCTACAACGGGATTTGAACGTGCGTCAGTTCCGTATTTTCTACAAGTTTCCCCTTTCCATTCTCTCAGACGAGCTATTTGGGCACGCGCAGTATCTTGTCGCTCTAATGTTGAATCTTATAAACTACGAATTTTCTTAATATAATAGCGAGTGCCATATAAGCACCCAGCAAGCTAATGAAAATAATGTATGATATACTGATGAAAGCTTACGAATAACGGTCGTTTTTCATCAGATTTGAAGTGTGGTCCGCGGCCCACGAATCTTAACCGTAGTCACGTGCAGGGGTGAGGGCGCGAACAAAGAAACATTTATTGTTAATATTGGTCTTTGCAGCGATATGGGCATGACCTTTACAGGGCATGTTAACTATTTCACCTGATATAATGACAAGAGGGGACGCCGATGTAGCGTTTACCTCGGAAGGTGTCATATAGCTAGAATAATCTATTAGTATATAAGTACAAGTGCAGGTAATCACATTCACCCTTGTGATGCCTCATATATAAAGAATAAATGACAGAAATGTTCCTCTAGTGACATCTAAGAAGCTGACCCCTGCATGAAGTAAAATTCATGAACATGGCCTGAAGAAACCTGTTATAGGCAAATTAAGCAAGACAGATAATAGAATTTACACCTTCAAACTTTTTTTTTGTTTCATTAACGCAAATCATAAGTGATGGCATCAGACATCACGCAAGCGATAGCTATATTTTATTAGTAAGAAAAGGTTTTAATAAAATCTGTAATGTTAACGACCTTGTGCTTTATACATCAGTATGTTCTCGAGTAGGACTGACAGCACCTGCTGTTGTATGTAAACACGCAGGAAATAATAATGACCATTAATATAGTCAGGTGAATGATTCCCGGGACCCTCGTGGTAGTAAAGACCGCGGTAGCCCGCCCATGCTGCCCCTCTACCTCCCTTCCCACCTCCTCCTCCCCCCTCGCTCCCCACACCTAGCGTTCACATTTCTGCGCTAGGAACTTATTACATTATCTTTATAATTGATTTTCATATAGGATAGAAGCATGTGGGATAAATGTTTGACAGTCACGACAAAATGTATGTTGAGATAGGTAAGATATACAAGCTGTCGCATGCAGCGTGGGTCTGTAAAATTAGAACATCTGCCGCCCGTTTGTGTTGTTCCCGCGCATTACTGCTCAGAGGCTCGGGCTCACATTCCACGCGCCGTAAAGTAGTTCACCATGTTTTTCAGTGCACCCGCAATGTCGGCGAAGAAAATCTTCCAACAACTGACTTAATATTTTGATATACCTTTCTTACAATATGACGTTAGAATTGTCAGTTTCTAAAGTCCCTGGGAAATGTATTGGTTTAAATTGTCCCGCGCGAGGCAGCCTTGGCGGAAGAATACAAGTACTCATCAGTTTCCCGCCAAACAAGAGCCCTGAGCGCTCGAACGCGGACCAGTGTTGCCTTTACTCGTGCTTGTTTCCTTGTTTTTGTCAGTGATTTGGAGTGTACAAGTGATAAACAGGTATAAAGTGGTCATAGAGTTGTTCTCCGAGGATGACAATGTTTCCTAGAGTAGGGGAGAAGCGTCGGATTGACGATATCGGCATAGAAGACGAGGAGGCCATCGGTTCACTGTGCAGGTATGGCCGCCGAACTGTCACGTTTGAAATCTTACCTTGATTTCACCACCGACGTTCGTGATTGTAGTGTAGAAACGTGTGTTCTAACTGTGTAGTAGGTTGTCACGACCACCAATGTGGAATAGACGCTATAGTCAATGTGTTTAGGGCTTGTTTATCATCAGCTGATTGTGACGCCATGCCGGGCCGCCGATCAGCTGACAGACCGCCATATGGCTGCCGCACCATTTCCCCCGTTTTTACGCTTCCCAGCGCCCCCACAACCATAGTTCTTCGGTTCGCGCTGCTCACATAGGTTCTTGTGGGTGTCTTTTATGGTTTTGTGTAATTTTAATGTCCATTAGTACGAAATAAAGGTTTGTTTTCTTGGAACAGCTGATATTGACGTGATCAGCTGATGGTCGTCACATGGCGGCGCATCAGCAAGGGTGGGGCCGCGCGCTAACTTAACCGCAGTTCATGTGCATCACTTGCACAGAAGTCTTGCTTATTTTGTACACGTTTTAATTATATGAACAAAGAAAAGTTTAAACATTTGTAGTTATATAAAATGTAGCAAGTATGTGTAGATGATGAGGCAGAGTGGTGCAAGAACTGTGGTGCGGCGGGCGGTGTGAGGGCGTGAGTGTGATGTCCGGCACTTTGCTTCCCCGCTGCGGTGCCGGGAATGTTTTTCACTCCATGGAAGTTGGTAATTTTTTGGACAGTGCAAGGAATGTTCTTTCTCTTTGCCATTGATTGGAAAAAATGTAGCAGTTAACCTAAATACAAAAGTGCATATCATGTCTGACCGGAAAAGGAAATGATAGCGACATGCGTTGCTAAATGAGTGAGGAAAACTGTCGGGAGTGTCCAGCAATGCCTGGAATGCATGTTTGAGAATAAATACCCTAACCTGTGACGAAATAGTATGGATTTATGTTTTTTTTTTTTTTTTTTTTTTTTTTGGACAGGCCGGTGCACCTTGCATACTGTAGGTTGGCTTGTGTTGCTGCTTAAGTATTATTTCACAAAAACGACAGTTATCAAATGCGCTTTATAGTTTTTATGATTACTGAAGGCAGTGTGGGTGCTCGTGAACCTCGTACGTAAGTTAAATTTCCGCGACTCATAGTTTGAAGCTAATGAATCAGTGAATGACTATCCTTGTAACTGAATAACCAACTACTTTTTTATTGTGTTCTTTCCCTTATATTAAATGCACCAGTAAATCAATTGTGTTGATGTAGAATGCTGGTATTTATTCTTTCCAACTGTTGAAGACTATTTCACTCCAGTGAAACATTTAGAAGAATCATGCTCAGTAAAATTGTTAATTGCGTAGATACAACAGATTAATTAGGTAAATGTCAGTACTAATGCTTTCTGTTTGCTTGTCTACTGTACTTTGTGTCAAGACCTTGGGGACATGAATTTTGCTTGCTGTATGCGTTTTTTATTGAAATGACGGTCTTGTGTGTTTTAGGGATTTACTTTCCGTCGTCCAACGAGCTGTCATGAGTTTAAAACCATTTGGTAAATCACACTACCTTTGCTTTCTTTTACTGTGAGAGAAGCAGTTCCTTTCTCGAGTCCTTCCACTGCTCTCCTCATCGGCCCTCTAGCCATCTTAACAGTCTCCGCTCTCTCTCTGTCTCTCTCTCTCATACCTAGGATTAAGCTTTGGTGGTCCAGGTTTAATGTGATGAACCCTGAGAAATGTGTTGATTTGCTGGGTACTGACTATTGTCTCAGCTGTGTGTGTGTGTACAAGCATCAACTGAATATGTGGGTAAAGAATGGCATTATTCATATTGCCTGTATTGAAACTTGCTTAGTTTATGTTATTTAATTGATGAGTTTATTGTGAATCATCTGTGAAAACATGACCTACTTGTATACAACACTGATAGTGTGTAATGAATACGAACTTTGAATTACTGTTTATATGTATGTAAAGTGAAAACAAACATGTATTATTGAATAATTGTGTTTATGGTGATTCAGCATTTAATACACATGTACACTCAGTTGGTACATGTTTTGTGTATCAGCTGGGTAATAGGCTACACTTGTGCTGTATCGGCGTTGTTGACGTACGGTACAGCTTATTATGCTTACATGCTTGAGATCGTGAAACGTTTGCACATGTTGGATCGACTGCTGACGTAGCCTAATGTGCTGGTGAAACGCGTGTCCATGCATGGTGAAGTGACAAGTGCATGGGTACCGGTGATAGGCCTATATAATATACTTGTGCTAGTGGATCAGCTGTTTACAATCCTGTGCTTGTGCTGTGAAAAGCTGTGTACCATGTTATGTCTACCCAATGGAGAAGCTGTTTTTGTGTATTTCCACTTTGTATGTGCAGTATGTTCATATGGTCGTGCGGTGATGAAACAGCTGTTTACGCGAAACTGGTGGTGGTTTTGGTTGCGTTTTGAAGCAGCTGTCAGCTTATTATGTGACATACAGCATGTTTGCCTTTTAAAAGTGTGTGTGTCTGTGTGTTGCCTTTATATGTTTACATTGTGTGCACGTGGTGAATCAGCTGTGTGAGTGAGCGTGAGTTGTAGCGTCGCGTCCTCTGTGCATCATCATTTGGGGTTATTGCGTGTTGCCGGGCGGAAGGACGTATCTTTCATGGTTTATGTTTGCCAGCTTGTTGCTGTTGTTGTTTTGGCCTTGTAGACTCTTGCTAGGCCCTAGTTTCCTTTGTGGCTGTTTACGATGTTTCTGTGCTTGGTATTTTCTCCATACCTGCGGTTAGCATGCTGGATTGTAGGTTGCGCCGTCTCGAGTCTAGCCTGGTACAAATTTCCGTAGTGTTTATTAATGGATTGTTTTGTATTTTTGAGTATAGTATGATTGATACGAATTTAACTTCATTGCTTTGGTGTTAATTTTTTCATAAGATTTCCTTTCTGAATTGGCTCTAAGTAGGCTTTTGTGATTTGACATTGATTTGTTTGTTACGACATTTTGGATATGTAATTCCTCGACCGTTTTCTTTGACTTATATAGCTTTACTATGATAGTAATTTTTTCCACTGGGTACCATATTCTAGTTCACGATAATTGATAATGGTACTTTGTATTTTTTATAGTCAATTGACATTGATGGTTTGACAGGTTGAGGATGCATTTCTGTTTCGGAAGACATGTTGGATCACCTGTTCTTTAGACTTATTTCCGTGTTCCTGACCTTAGTTATATACAGTACTTATATTTTATTTTGGGTGTGCAGAGACCGGGTAAGAGGTAGTAGTAGGGCAGTCGTGTTGCGGCTGGTCAAGTTTTCCTTCCTCCACTTGTGCCTGCGGGCTGGTAAGGAGGGGCAGGGCAGGGGGAGGATGTAGTTGTTGGCGAGGAGGAACAGGAGGGGGAGAGGGGAGGGGATAGTGTGTTGGGGGCACTGGGTGTAAGAATGGTCGAGAGTTCCAGACCCACGCTCGTCCTTGTGTCAACTAGAGACCCTTACCCCTCAGGCCATGTGTGTAAAATGCTTGCCTGCCATCCCGTCCCCACCTCTGCATTTCTCGCGTCTTTTTTGTCGTGCCTTTCCTCTTCTGTCTCTGTTTGTCAGTCGTTTAAGTCCCACTGGTTCTTACTTCATGTTACTGGTTTCTGTTGACTTCATCTAAGGGTGCTTATTTTTAGCTTTTCACTCTAAACTTCTCAGTACCGGTAATTTCGTTTCTCCTTCGTTTTCCCAGTCAGCATTTTCCTCAACACGGCTTCTTGCTTAGGTCATTTCGTTTCAATTCCAATTATTGTCCATCGTTTCTAATGATCTTTTTCACCTCTCACTTCTTTCCCAGTTGCCCATCATTCCTTTCTTTAGTTCGTCTTGCATTTTTTCCCTTCACATTCTCCTTTCTCACATATATAGCGTAGAACTACATTTGCCGTATTCCCTTCACATTTTCTTTTCTCATAGCGTAATACCTATTCAATTTGCCGTACTCCTTTTGTTTTTTCTTTCCTCCCTCTCATCTCTTCCCTGAGTACGGTACTTGTTTGACTTCCCTTTTCTTCCTATCATTTCTTTGCACTTCCTTTCTCATCTCTTCCTTTCTGTTTGCACCTCCCATGCCTCCCTCTCCCATTGTATTCCCCTGCCCTTTTCCTTTTCCTTCCTCTCCCTTCCAGCCCTCAGTACCTGTAGCGGTGGTGGTGTGAGTGGGGTAGGGATTGTGGGGAGAGGATTCAGGGACTGTTTAAGGGAGGGGGGGGGTATGTTGGAGTCGGGGTAGGGATTGTGAGGGGGATTAAAGGACATTGTTGTAAGGGAGGGAGAGGGAGGCATGGAGTGGGATGGGGGATTAAGGGACAGTGTTGTAAGGGAGGGGGGGGGTATGTTCTACTGCCCGTCATCACCACCCATGTGTTCTGAGCTATCCCACGTGGAGAACATCTCGCGCCTCTCACCACCCCACGTGGTAGCTACCACAACTTACACCATCTCTCTCTCTCTCTCTCTCTCCGCCTGGTTCATATCGTACTACGAGTCTGAAACTACGATAACTTCCGGACAGGCTGCCACGTAAACAATTTCATTCAGCTAACGGATATATAAAAATGTAGACGTCAGAAATGGGGCGGGTTTTCGCGACGTTAAGTCGGGATGTTTTGGCAAATCTTGGCATCTTATTTTGATTATGGATGATCTCCCTTAAGCCTTTCACGTGGTCGAATTGTATCCAGAGTTACTGATTGCTGTGTCCACGTACACGGCATTAAGCTTCTGATTGTCCAGCCTTGAGTTTCATCAGATCTCTGCCACGTATCGTATACTCTTGTTCTTTATATTCATTTTAGGAAACTGAGTGATATGTGCATCGACTCATGTAAAGAATTTTGGAACGAATACCCGGTATGTTGCACTGGAGGGGAAAAAAAAATGAGCATATGATGTGGGCAGCTAAGAATGTTGTACAACAAAAAAGTGCTACATAATGGAATTAAAGTTGAGTTGCAGATTAAGGTATTAACTCTAAAACCGCCATTTGAACGTTAATTTAAAGGTGGTTAAAATTAAAGGCTGGATCTTGCATCGCCTAGTTACGGATCGCATCAGTTCTCGTGAGTAATGCAGGTGACTATCTGAACATATTGATAATACCGCAGGTCTCTGATAATATTTAAACATATGCATTCCTGTCGGAGATAGAGTTGTTTATTATTGTTAGCAGCTTCAGGAAAGTCCATTGAGAATAGATTTTTTTTTTTTTTTTTGGTGACAATTGCCCTACCATGGACGGTTTGATTGAGAGAGAGAGAGAGAGAGAGAGAGAGAGAGAGAGAGAGAGAGAGAGAGAGAGAGAGGCCAAAAAGAGGGTGAGGAGGTAAGGCGAATGAATGAAAGAATATAAGTTGACAAGTAAAGGAGATACGGGGTTTGAGTTGGACGAAGACAGGCGGAGGAACACGTGTAGAGGTAGAGTAGTGAAGGGAACAGGAGGGTAAAGAAGGAAGGGAGGGAGGACGGGAGTAGGGGAAGTTGGGTGAGGCTGCTTTCCTCCTACCCTCCCTTCCTCCTCCTCCTCCTCCCCCATTCCCCCCAACGGTCGGTCGCTGAGTCACTTCCACCCACGGCTTGAGAGGATGCAACAAGTCGCCAGATCCCTTAATTCCAGGCATTTATTCCGTACCCTCTGTTTATCTTCGAACCTTATAAGTCAACTGCAGCCTTTTGTTGCGTGGGTTTTGAAGGAAAGGAGCGACAGAGGCTTGTATTTACGCGTAGGAGGAACGCTTGCCCCGACCTGCCAGAAGATTGGTGAAATATTATGTAAACGAGACTGGTGGAAGGGCTCGTAGAGGAGGACTGTGTGTGAGGGTAGGGAAGGGGCCCAGAGGGGTTGGGTAGGGTAGGGAGCTTGTTGTTGAGGCTGTGGTGGTAGTGGTGGCCATGGGTAGGAAGGCGGGAATCACGCAGTTATCATGGCAACTGGGAAGCACTGTAAAACGGAAAAGCATGTGGGTAGACTAGCATCCTTACGCACCCAGTATTTCATGGGTAAATAACATGACTTCTTAATGCATTGTGCGTAGAAATGTTTAACGTGATATGACTAAAGCACATAATTTTCTTTGAAAATGACCGTGGTTATGTATGATAATGCCTTACACGTTATTTACGTGTTTGATGTACATTTTCATTGTTTTATATAGGCTGTGGTATAGGTGAAAGTTCATAACGGAACAGATGGGCTGAAAGGTAAAGGAGAGAAAAATAGAGGTCGGCAGACAGTAGGGATTAGAGGGCGAGTGGTCACGCCCTGGACAAGAAGAGAGAGCTTATATGGTTAAGAGAATTATATGGCCGCGAAAAGGAAGGAAACCGAGGAAGGAGAAAGTATGGGGGGAGTGAATGGGTACGCTGGTAGGGGTAGGGTGGGATGGGTCGCTGGTAAGGTTGTAGGAGTAGCCTATTGTAGGCACCAGAATAGCCAAGAGGCCAGAGTATGGCTAAAGTTTATTTTTATTTTTTGTCGTTTTGCATATGAACCACATAATTATGTTTTTCCGGTAGCTAATAGTGCTGCATGTTTATTTGATTTTTTAAAGGTATGGTTCGTAATGCCTTTTCGTTTAATACATGTTAACTTGATCGTATCGAACATGTATTTTGCTGATCCTTTGCCCAAGTTCCGGTACCGTACAGTACATTATGAATCCTGCATACGCGTAATATGTTTACTTGGTTTTTAAAAACTGGTAGGCCTGTGTATCTAATAGTGTCTTGTAGATGTATCTGTTCGTATTTTTCATTTTGTTAAACTATGAATCATGGGGCCAGAGCCGATAATGGTATGATTTTGAGTGTTGTAGTTATTTGGTTATCTACTGTACACTGGTTCCGGTATATTGCTTTGACCCGATCTAGACATGTAACTTCGCTGTTAAGAGTTGCCTTTGTTGAATTTGCCGGGTATAGCAGTTTCCACAGGGGTTTTTGAAACAAACAAGGGGCTTTTGAGAGGTCATCTTGGTGCGATTGGTGTTAGTGGCAAGAGGGAGGGCATGGGGACGGCTTGTGGCGTGGGAATAATGACTGGTGGGACGAGCCTGGGAAAGACGGGGGGGGGGGGAGCATTGGTGGGGGAAGGGGGCACTGTTAACATGGTGAAATACGAGAGGGGAGGGGGGGCCACTTGAAATCTGGTGAAATGAAGGGTGTCATGTCATTACAAACCTAGTGATATGAGAGAAAGAGGCACTGCAGACTGTAAAATGCAAGACAGACGAAGGGAGAACATGATAACATCACTGTAAACCTGGTGAAATCGAGTTGGGAGAGGGAATGGGGTTGTTGACCTAGGCTATCTGGGGAATGCGTTGTGGGGTAAGATATTTGGTGATGCGTTGGGGGGGAGGTAGCTCAGGAAAGATGGGACAAGCGTTGGGGGAGGGTGGGGGCAAAAGAGGGAATCAGTGACGATAGCTACCTTCTCCTTGGGGAGTGCTACAGAGTGAGAAATTTTCTGTGATAAGCCAGACTAACATGACTCGCTGACATACATTTTTTCTTGATGTTCAATGTGAGAGGAGGGAGTGTTGTTGGAATGAGTGTTTTGTGTTGGATTAGATTTATTGACAGTATTGTTTTGTTTACTCCCCCATGATTGCAGAGAGAGAGAGGAAGGGAGGGAGGGAGAGACTGGTGACCTGTTTAGGAAATGTTGCCAGGGTGAGGCTGTTGTGTTTGACCAAATTCGGTGACGTAATTTCATCCCATTTTGCTTCCCCCCCCCCTTTTCAGTATTGCTTTCCCTTTTTTCATGTAGTCCTGTTTGGTGATATGGACTACGAATGGAAGATTATCCTAATAATTACCGTTGCTTCGGACATACGCTTGAAAATTTTGTCTTAATAATTGTTCCTTTTTTACCCTTTCTGTGCCTGGAAGGGGTTAGGTAGGAGGATTGTGATATTTATTGTCTTCCCTGATTTTGCAAGTATTGGTTAAAGTAAGAGGCATTGGCTATGGTGTTCTTGTTATTCCCTATTAAAATTTGCTAGTATGTGCTTAGGTAGGACGGTCTCAGCTGTTATATTCTACATACACTACTCTTATGTTCCCATCATTTTGCATTTTCTCTCGTTACTCTTATTTTCCTTTATATAGGTTGAGGATAGAATAGTTATTTTCCACTTTTTTTTTTTTTTTTTTTTTTTTTAATGGGTCGAAATAAGCTCGTGATAGTATACGGGTAAACTGTTTCAGTGTTAAACTTTGCTCTGTCCATTATTATTTTTGAACTCGTCGTCCTTTAGTTTGCTGGTTGGCTGTATGTTAAAGTAAGGACATCTTTCTTTGATTTACCGTTGTTTTCGTCAATTTTGTATTGTTAGTAGGCCTATGGGAAAAGAAGACGGGTGCATAAATTTTGAGATTTTCGTTTGATTTCTTGTTTGATTACGACTCTCGCTCTCTCTCTCTCTCTCTCTCTCTCTCTCTCTCTCTCTCTCTCTCTCTCTCTCTCTCTCTGTACTTGTTAATTATTCCTCTTACCTTTTCAGTGCCTGGAAGGGGTTAGGTAGGAGGATTGTGATATTTTCTTTCCTTGATGTTGCTAGTATGGGTGAAAGAGGCATGATGCTGTTATTATATTAATTTGACAAAATTGCAATCTATGTTAAAATGCTGAACTGTAACGAGATGATGACAGAGTCTAAGTAGGAAGTGTTAGGGAAAGGGTACAGAACTGTAGTATTATCAAATGCTGCCAGTCACAGAAAAATAAGCTGCCAAATGACGAAAATCTCCGAAAGTTTGCGTGAACCAAGTATTGTATGGATAGTCTTGGTATTAGGGTTGTATTCTATATTGTTTAGGAGATTCCGTAATACCTCTTCAGTGGCGATTTATTCTGCACTTTACACCTCAGTAGCCTCTTGTACGTGATTGACATTTAAGCGACAAGAATTACGTTCAAGACAGTGTTCATTTGCAATATGCAAAATTTATCGCATGGGAAGGGTTGTCACGAAGCCTGCGATGCCACTTCCAGAATACGGACCTCAGAGTTATGCCCAGTGCGACCGAGTGAGTTTGTTGAACCTGGACGTCGTATGATTGCATGATGGACTGAGGACATACCTGGGGGAGTGCCCATGTTTTCCTTGTGTGGGTGTGTGTGCGTGCCAGGCGTCATGTAGGCTGCTGTGGATGAAGGACCTCGTTGTCGTTGGTGTGGGAGTCTCTCTCTCTCTCTCTCTCTGATATACCCGTATAGATATGTATATGTATCTATATCTGTTGGTGGCCAGCTTTCAGGGTGTGGGCATGGTGTGCATAATTTACTGGCTTGTGAAAAATGTAGGTGTGCCCCTGGTGTGTGGGTGTGTGTTGGTGCTATAGATTAAACACACACACACACACACACACACACACACACACACACTGGTGTCTGATAATTCTAATGTATATACACATTGACCCCCCAATCTCTCTCTCTCTCTCTCTCTCTGACGCACGCACCAGCTCGCCCACGCAACCACCACGCCCTCACGACATCCTCAGCATCATGCTGCACAACGCCTACATGCCTACACACGCACACAAACATGTATACATGCATACATATTGCACACGATACTCGAAGGCTAGTTTGTACACACACACACACACACACACACACACACACACACACACACACACACACACACACACACACACACACACACACACACACACACACTGCGGTAACCCTGGAAACCTCGTCGTGGCCCTATTTGTGGCACAGTTAGGTAGGCAGAGGGGACAACCAACCACACATTCCACAGTTTAAGCATTGAAGGTTACCATGCCTGCCTCCCTGCTTGCTTACCTACCTCCCTTCCCGCCTGCTGCCCATCTCCTTGCTTGCCTGTTCGCTTTCTTACCACCCTGTCTTCTTCCTCCTTGATTGTTTCCTTTTCCTTTCTCTTTATTCCTCGACCTACTTCCCACCTTCCCTGTTTGCCTTCCATTTCTCTCCCTTCGTACCTTTCACCCTGTGCTTGTCTTCTTCGTCCTTCCCTGCCATCCTGCATCCTTTTCCCCCCTGCCTATATGCCACCTTCCCTGCTTCCTGCTTGCTTATCTACCTTCTAATGCTGCCATCCTACTTCCGCGTCCTTGCTTGCCTTCTTCCCTGCTCCTCTTCCACCCTGCTGCCTTTTCCTGTCTGCCTGCTTGTCTCCTTGCCTCCCTGCGGCGTGGAGGTGGCAGTGTGAGCTAGGTTGAGGGGGGCTGGGGGGCCCTGGATGTCTGGTTTAAAGGGGCAACACCATCACGCTCTCTGTTTCCCAGTCATGCTCGTCTCTCTCTCTCTCTCTCTCTCTCTCTCTCTCTCTCTCTCTCTCTCTCTCTCTCTCTCTCTCTCTCTCTCACACACACACACACACACACACACACACACACACACACACTCTCTCTCTCTCTCTCTCTCTCTCTCTCTCTCTCTCTCTCTCTCTCTCTCACACACACACACACACACACACACACACACACACACACACACACACACACACACACACACACACACACACGCTGACCACCACTTTCCGCCTTTCCGCCACATTGATCCAGTATTGATGATGGTGGTGACAAGGATAATATTAACCCCTTTACTTCGATTCCCCTTAAGGTGGATAAAATCGTCTGGGCGCAGGAAAAGAAAGACAAGGTAGAAGACACCATCGTACTGATATACCGAAGAAATGTTTTTAACTCCTTGAGGAGAATAGATTTGGCAGTAACTGTAATAATAAGTAACCATCATACTGAAAGGGTTAAAAGATACCGCAGACTTCAGTATGAGAGATGTCTCCTGATATGGATGAACTTGACCGTGGTAGCAAGGATAGTCAACCTGTATACTTGAGGCATGGTTCCGGTGCAGAGTACTCCGTTACTCATATGAGAGTATATTTGGCATAAAACCATCTCGTGCAGTAGTATATCCGGTAATATACCGTAGTATAAGTTGGAATATCATGCAAATTTATGATTAACGTAAGTGAAATAGAGTATAATATTGTGAAATGGAATAACTAAAACAGTTAAAAATTGAATAGATAAAAATGGTAATATTATCTTTAAAATGAGTAAACTTGGGGAAAAAATCTTTGGTATCCCCAGGCAGAAAAAACTACTGAAGTGGATCAGGTAACGCACGTCACCTGACCCCTTGACGTCATCTTGAGTTAATGATGGTGTCCGCAGAGGAGGAAGGGCCTGATTATGCGCGCGCGCACACACACACACACACACACACACACCTAAACATCGTGCTTAGCTTGCATATCAATACTTACACGTATAGTGTAAATTCATCAGGATTATCTAATCATAACGGAAAGAGATAGAGGGGGGGGGGGTTGCTTGGTGTGAGTTTATATGACCCGACCTAGCCTAACCTTTCTTCTCTTGTCTTCTCGGGCTTGTCTCGGGAATAAAAGCCTGGACATTTGTTTGCATTCGCTCAGTGATATGAGACTTCTCGGAATTCCAAGTTGGGGACGGGGTATTTTATCGATATTTTTGCGGCCTCGTGTGTGTGTGTGTGTGTGTGTGTGTGTGTGTGTGTGTGTATGTGTGTGTGTGTGTGTGTGTGTGTGTGTGTGTGTGTGTGTGTGTGTATTAAGGCTTAAAAAGTGTACTGTGATTATTTTTGTGCTTTGGTGTGAGTGTATTTTATTTGGAGGATTTGTGTATTTGTTTAGGTGTGAGTTTGCGTCCTGGGAGAGGGAGAGAGAGAGAGAGAGAATCTATATTTATTCATGTTCATAGGTGCAGCGGTTAGATACAGGTGCGAAAATATTGCTAAAAATAGGAAGAACAGCAGCAGGTGTTTGGGTTGGGTTTCGGTTGAGGGGGAGGGGAGGGGAGGTTGTGATGTGTCGGTGGTGATGATGGTGTTTGGTATGGTGGTGATGGTGTTATTAGTTAATGTGGTGATGGTTTTTGGTTTGGTGATGATAGTGTTTGTTGTGGTGATGATGGTATTTGATGTGGTGATAATGGTTTGTGGTGTGATGATGGCGTTGGGTGTAATGATATTGGTGTGTGGTGTGGTGATGACAGTGTTTGGTGTAATGATCATGGTGTTTGGTGTAATGATGATAGTGTTCGGTATGGTGAAGGATAGTGCTGGCATGGTGATGGTATGTAATGTAGGTGTTATTGAGTGGTGGTTGGTGTGTTGTAGTGGTTGTAGTTTTGTTGGCTGTGATGACGTTTGGTGTTAGTGTGGCTGTGATGGTAGTGTTCGGAATAGTTTGCGTTTGGTAATAGTGGTGGTGTTGATCATTTAGTGTAGGTGTGATGATGATTTTGTATAGGCTTGGTGCATTTGTGGTGGGTGGAATGACGTATAGGACAGGTGTGGTTGTTGTGACATTGTAGTACTGTAGAGGCCTGATGCACGTATAGCAGATAACATAACAGGAGGCCTGTTGGCCCATGACGAGATCATCTGTTGGGAAAAAGAGGCTACCGTAATTCTGCTAAGATCTAGTCACCGTGTAAGTGAAAAGGACAGAAATGAAGTGGTGGTGATGATGTGATTTAATAAAGGTTTAGTTGTGGTTGTGATAATCTGGGATATCCCTAGCTGAGATGTGGTAGGGTTATACTGTAGATGTGTTGGTGAGTCAGAGCGACAGGTGAGGTAATGCTGATGTACCATATTGTAGTTTAGGTGTGGTGGTGGCGTTTATGACTTACAAAGCAGGTGTGGTAGAGGTGATGTCGTGGTAATGTCCAGTGATGTAGTGGTGATGTGGTATTGGTGATAATGGGCTGCAGGTGTGATGATGGTGGTACAGGTGTGATGGTGATATGCAGGTTTCTGTTGGTGGTGATGTGTAGATTTCATCGTGATGTTAATGATGTGGTGCAGGTTTGGTAGTGATGTGCAGACTTCGTGGTGGTGATGGTGATGTGGTGCAGGTATGGTGATGTGTTGTGGTGCAGGTTTGGTAGTGATGTGCAGACTTCGTGGTGGTGGTGGTGGTGATGTGGTGCAGGTGTGGTGATGTGTTGGAGGTGGTGTGGTGGCGGGATTGGAATGAGTCAGAGCAGCAGCAGGTGTGGTAGGGGGGCGCCACTTGACCGTATTAGGACAAGTCTGCGCAGTCAGACGAGCTGGCTGGTTGGCTGCCTGGCTGAATGATGGCTGTGCTTCTCGGTTGAATGGCTGTTAAACTGTCAAAGAGAGGCTGGCTGTGTGTGTAGAGGGGTAAGGGGAGGGCTGGGGGAGACGTATATTGTATAGGGCTTGTGATGATGTAGATGTGATGAAGTGAATGTGTAGGATGGTTATGTGAATGTAGAAGGGTACTAGTAAAAGTGTGTGTGTGTGTCGACTTGTGGTTTGTACATGAATAAGTAGGATGGTAGTGTACAATCATGGTCAGCAATTTCTTTACACCCCAAAATGCGCTATACTAATCTTATGTACTTTAGCTGATATAATGAACTGGTATAATATAGCTGATGGAAGAGAATTGTTGACCATGATTTGTATTGTGCGTTGTGTGGGTGCCGTGTTTATGAATTTTTACTGTATAAATCATGTGTGAATGATACAAGCCGGGTTATGTATGTAAATAGGATTTTATATCATGATTCATGGATATATGTTTGTGTCCTTGTATTGGTATCGACTGTGTGTGTGATTGTGATTGGACACTTAAGAAAG
This sequence comes from Coenobita brevimanus, assembly GCF_032717465.1. Lineage (NCBI taxonomy): Eukaryota > Metazoa > Arthropoda > Malacostraca > Decapoda > Coenobitidae > Coenobita > Coenobita brevimanus. The sequence goes on along the minus strand of NC_137050.1, from coordinate 9,045,267 downwards.
TACCGTAGGCGAATAGCTTTCTGGTTGGCCTAATATTTGCCCATTTGTAGAGTGTATGTATTAATGTCTGATTGGCTAACTCCTTAACCTTTTGGTAATGGTAATAAGAGATCAGATGAAGGAAATCGTCCGGTGATAGCCCAAAGGAAATACAACCTGTATATGTCTCCGTAGGAGCGTTAAGAGTTCGGCGAAAGTGTTCGTGTTTCTTTAATAACAAAGCTGTGGGACTGAGAATGATTGGCTACAGGATGATAAATTTACAAGTTTAAATGTCTCTGTTCGTAAATATGGATACCAGGTAACTAGCCCAGTGCTTGTAAATCGTAAGCCTTTCTGCCCGTACGCTTTCTTATAAATCAAATTGTCTTACTTTCCCTGGAGCTAAAAATATATGTTCCTTAGTGTGTTAGGAGTGAAAGAGATTTGTGAAGTTTGATTATTTCCCCGTCAGACCGAGGCATTTTCTAATTTGAATAGAATCATCAAGCGTTCGTCGGCGTGAAGTAAAAATGACACCCTCAGTATCTCCTTATATCGTAACGCTGAATACAGGACTATGAATTTTAAGTCTGAGCACGTATCCGAATCTGTAAACGTGAGCAGTTGGCGGTGAATGCTCGCACGGAGGTGTTAGGTAAGGAGGCGCCAGGTGAGTGCGTGGGAGGGCGTAGTTGCCAGAGTGTGGGGGAGTAGAGAGAGAGAAGCGAGGACAGTCTGGCTGCACTGACGATGTAGGTAAAGTCGTTAGGTTAGGTAAGGGGGTGTAAAACAATTTGATAAGGAAGTGTTTGGTTTGGTGAGAAGTGTATGGAAAGGAAGTAAGAAATTGTTTACTTAGTTAAGGAGGTGTAAGGTATAAGTGTCATGTAGGGTAAGGGGGTATCAGGTAAAATATTATACCATAAGGTAAAGAGGTGTCAGGTGAGCGTGTACTGGGACTTGGGGGGGCGTAAAATAATTTATTATTGCAGGTGTCGGGCTAATGAAGTGTCAGGTAAAAAGGTTAAGTAAAGAGGTGTCAAGTACTGTATAGTGGCATTATGTGAGAGTATAGAGGTGTGAAGGTGTCAGGTAAGCGTGTACGGGGGCGTGGGCGCGAGTGTCTGGGTGAGCTAGAGAGAGCGGGAGCAGGGCGAGGACAGTCTGGGTTGCTGACAAACTGGGTTAATCCCCCGGGCTATTCTCATATCCTGACGTGGCCCCCAGACAGGTATCCCGGGGGCTGGGGAGGGAGCTGGGGCAAGGTTGTGTAGGCTTAGTTTGGGGTTGGGTAGGGCTGGGTGGGGGATGAAGTTGGGTTGTGCAAGGTTATGTAGCGTTGGTTGGGCCTGTGAGGACTAGAGGTGTGGTGTTGGGTGTGTGGGCTAAGTGAGGGTTTCGGTAGGGATGTATGTGTTGGGGGGGGGGTAGTATTGTGGTAACGGAAGGTATGAAGACTAGTTTAGGATTGGTTAAGGCTGTGTGAATTGTATAGTTGGTATGACGGCTAGTTTGGGATTGGTTAAGGTTGCTTGAAAGCTGTAGTTGGGTGGTGGAAGGTTGTGTGGGTTAATTGTGTTTGAAGCTTGTGTGGGGTTAGTTTGAAGTTAGGTAGAGCAATTTAAGGCTGGGAAAAGGTAGAGTTGGGTTGGTGGAAGGGTGTGGTGGTAGAGTTGGAATGGTGGAGGGTTGTGTAAGGGTAGTGAAGGGATAAAGTGGGGATCGTGGAGTGTTGTATGGGGTGGTGAGAGGTAGGGTGAGGCGGTGGAAGGTTGCGAGTTAGAGAAGGGCTGTTGCGAGGGGGAGGGGGGGTTAGTGAGGGGGTCTGTGGAGCTTTTGTTTAGGCTAGTGGGGACCGATTTGGGCTGAAGAGAGAGAGGAGAGGGATTAGTCCTAATGGAGGGTTGTGTGAAGTTAAAAGAATGATAGTAGAGGGATGTATGGTCGGGGGAATTATCAGAATAGTTTGTAATTGGTATTAGAGTAGATAGGTAGAGTAAGACTGAGTGGGGGTTGAGGGAGAGTTGAGTGGGGTAGGTAGAGAATGGAGGGACTGAGGGAAGGATCTGGTTGGGCGCCAAGAGGGTCAGGTATAGCCTAGTTGGGCAGGGGTGGGGGAAATTGGGATGGACTAAGGAGGGCAGATAACGGACTGAAAAGAACTGAAGAGAGTATGTAGGGGGGGGGGAGAAAAGGGGTGGAGAGAGCACACAAAGGGCCAAGGAGGTCAAAAAAGGGCCTGAAGATGGCACAAAATGGTGTAGGAGGGCAGGTGAAATGCTGTAGGGGCAGATGAAGAATTAAGGAGAGCAGATAGGATGGCTGAGAATATAAAAGGGCAGATAAAGGGCTGAGAAAACTTAAAGGTTGAAAAGGTTGGGTAACAGGACCGAGGAGGAAATATATAGGGCTAGGGAGGCCAAATGAGCTGAGGTGTAAAGATAAGGGACTGATGAGGGCAGATATGGACATGGAAGACAGATGAAGGACCGAGAAATATTCAGGTAATCAAAGGACCGAGGGGACTAAAGATACGGCAAATAACGAACAGATAAGGCTGATCAAGACACTCGGAGGTAAAAGGGTGGACGGGTAAGGTTGGAGGTGGAGTGAGTAGGGTGGTGTGTGGTCTAGCCTAGTTGCCAACTGCATGGTGGGAGTTTTTAGCTAACCCCAGCGCTCGTCACTCCTCACATGCCACCGCCATGGTCCCAGGACGGATGCTCATGGGATGTGGGGGCTCCCAAGTGACTTCTTTCAGGAATTATGTTGTATAGTACACCGTAACACCTTCGGCCCAAGCACGTCTTTGTTGTTACTGTTAAATATTTTCTTTATTTTTGTCATCCTGAAGCGGGGAAAATGACATATAGGATTTTGCACCACCATACTTATAGCGGGACGCTACAGCACCAATAAGTCTGTAGTGACTGCAAGCGACTATGTTAGACATATACTTGGGTATAGCTAGTTTATATAACAATGTATTTGAACGCGGGTCCGGCCATGTACCACCTCTTGAGTCAGATATTGGAGTACAGCAAAGGCTAAAGGAGAGGGACTACCAGCCCTCCGCAGTCATGCATGTGACAAAGTACCGTACGGTACTATATTTTGAGCAGAGGAAGTGCTTTAGCTGAGAAAAGACATACTCGATCTGTAAGCTGAGTGTAACAGTAAGCTAAACTATTCTTTTATTTTATTTATACCTTATGTGGACATAGTTTGCAAAAATAACATATGTGGGAACATTATCGTTCCGTATGCTGAAATAAACTTCGAGGAAGGGGTGGTGGGGAGTTTCCCAAACCCATGAGAATACGGTCCATAACCTTATTCTGTATTTTTACACCTTTATGTTACTGTACAGTCAGCATTAATGCATGAAGGCTGAAACATACTTTTACGAACTTCCGTGCGAAGAACGAAGGCTTAGCAGCCTTACGTAACAAAACCAGATATTTCCCTTGCCAACCATACGCCCTGCATTGACCGGTAGCCCTTCACCACAAGAGGTCATCCCTAAGCTCAATAAAATCGTCTGACGATTGCAAGAGTAAAAAAATGATGAAATCTCATTCAAGTCTGTCATTAACCTGTCACTGCGGGTGGTCTCTTCTAAGCTGAACTGATTCCCCTGGACGGTCTGGCGATATTATCAGTTAAAACAAGTAATCGTACTGAAGGATTGCAGTTTATCATTATCAGCACATTAAGCACATGAATATGATTCACTCTTTATTATATTCCCCTTTGCAAGCCCCTATTTTTTTTTTCCAAGTTGAATCAGGTTGCCCCCAGATGGCTTTGATTCATTAGAGGAAGCACTACTAGTAGTGAAGGGGTTAATGAAGGCTATAAATACGTCCTCCAGTTTAAAGAGCCCTCACAAAACTTAAAATATATATATATATATATATATATATATATATATATATATATATATATATATATATATATATATATATATATATAATAAGAGGCTGTTGATTGAAATAGAGACGTCAGTGTGGTGCAGTGAAGGGAAGTGAAATTTGGTGAGAATCTTATGTGGCCCTCCCTCCCACCGTGAGCGCACACACACACACACACACACACACACACACACACACACACACACACACACACACACACACACACACACACACACACACACCAAGAGCCTTGCGTGTCCTTAGTTACGTAATCTGTGGGATCCCCTACCCCTACCAACTTCTTCCCCCACTCCTCCCTTACCTTCCCTTCCGCTCTCCATCACTCTTCCCCCCACCTCTCTCTCTCTCTCTCTCCTGTATCTATCAATGCCAACATCCATGTCTCTCCGATCACTCTTCGTTCCCCATCTCCTCCCAGCATTCTTGAATTCCTACCTTTCCCTTCACAAACACCTCTCCCTTCCCCACCTTCATCACATTTCTTCTTCCCCTCTCTGCATCACCAACTTTCTTACCTCCGGCTTCTTCCCTCCTCTCACTGCTCCTCCCTTTCCGTTTCGCTTTCCTTTTCTTGCCGTTTCCTTGTCTCAGTACCTGCCGTTTTCCCTGTCTTAGTCTTTCTTCCCTCCCTTTCCCACATCTAACCTCTGTACTTCTCACGGTGCTTTCCTCTCCCGCTTCGTTATCATTTGCTCATCTTTAAGTACCTTCTCTGTTCCTTCCCTCTCCCCTCACTACGTCTCCCCTCCCCCCTCTCTCCATCACTTCTACATTGTCCTACCTCCCTTCCAATCCCCTTTTTCATAATATTCTTTTTTTTTTTTTTTTTTTTTTTTTTTTTTTTTTTTTTTTTAGCTTGTGTTCTTGTCCCATTCTCTTATTCCGTTCTTCTTCTTTTTTTCTATTTTCACCTGACATTTCACCTTTCTTCTTTATCACATTATTATTTCCCTTATGTTACCGTAAACTTTTTTTTTTTTTTTTCACATTCGTTCCATGCGTCATGTTTTCTTGTTCGTTCGCTTTTTTTTTTTTTTTTCCTACATCGTTCACTCCGCTCGTTTGTTTTTGTTTCTCCCCGTATATCTTGCATTTTTACATTCCGTCTGATTTCCCTCCTGGTATTCGCCCCTTAATTTTGTCCATATTTTCCTGCTTCATGCAATTCGTTAACCTTGTACAATTTTGTTTACTTGGTTCATTTCACAATTAGTTTATTTTGCTTTTCCCTTCTCGTTATTTTCTTTCTCATATCTTCTTGTTTTTCCTTCCTATCCTCTCCATCTAGTTTCATCTTCTCTACTTCCCCCCTCTCCGCCCTCCTTAGTATCTCTGCTCTTGATTCTTAATTCCCTCCTCTCCTCCCCTCTCCTCTTTCCTTCCCTACCTCGCTCCTCTCCTTCGCGTCCCCCGTTGCGTAAAGGATCAGACGCTGAGGCGATGTTTCCTACTCGTTCCCATGAGAGAGAGAGAGAGAGAGAGAGAGAGAGAGAGAGAGAGAGAGATCGGGAAGAAAAAATTAGGTGGAGAGTAATGAGAGGAGTTCTGTTGGAGGACGAGAGAGGGGAGGAGGGAGAGGACAGTGGTGAGAGAGAGAGAGAGAGAGAGAGGATCAAGAAAAAAAGCGGATGGTCACCTTGCCGACAGCTGGGCGTAAATCTCAATACCTGAAATTTACCCACCATTCCATATATTTTTTACAGATCATGGTATCCACATATTTACATCTACTGTATTCTTTATCTCCTGTCACAGTCCACACTAAGACCCGGATATGTGTGGGTGTGGGTATGTTGGCATGTGGGAGTGGGCATCAGCTTGCAACATACCCCGCGATGTCGGTATGCCAAATATGCTGAGCACCCTGAGTTCACCTCCCCCCGCCGCCCAGTGCCCTCCCCCCTCCCCTCCACTCCTTCCTGGCTAGTTCTTAACTCCCCCCCCTCACTGTTACACACTCATTCCTTCTTCCCTACGTCTCTCTCTCTCTCTCTCTCTCTCTCTCTCTCTGCTTTTCTATTCATTCAGTCCCTCTTCACCCCCCTCTACTCCCTCTTTCCCTGCTCATTCCTTCTTAGTCTTTTCCCTCCCTTCCATTTTCTACTGCCCCCATTCTCGATCTTCTTACTAACCACGACCACCACTTTACTACTGCCCTTTCCATATTTCCTTTCCTTTCCCAATAGTTCCTTCCTGCTCTCCCCTCCAAACCATTCCCTGTTCCCCCCTCCCCCTTTCCCCCAAACCATTCCTTGCTCCCCCTCTTCCCTTCAAGCCACTCCCCCTTCTTCCAATCCCCTCCAAACCACACCCCCTTCTTCCAATCCCCTCCAAACCACTCCCCCTGCCCCCTCCATACCACTCCCCCTTTCAGCTATCCTGTCCAGTTCACCTCTTACTCCATCTCACCACCAAACCACTCCTCTCTCCACATCTCCCCTCCAAACCACTCCTCTCTCCATATCTCCTCTCCAAACCACTCCTTCCTCCACATCTCCCCTCCAAACCACTCCGCCTACCTCCTTCTCTCCTCCCAACCACTCCCTGTTCCCCGTCTCTCCTCCACACCCTTTCATTTCCCACCCAGCCAACCCCCTCCTCCGTCCAACTCAACCAAACCAGACGGGGCAGACAGGAATTCCTAAGGCCACCACCACCACCTTACCTTGCCTCGTGTCTAGTTAACCCCCACCACATCACTACCAGCCCCTTAGTCTGTTGCTGTGGCGCCCTGCTGTTCCGACCAATAATCTGACGCTATAATTAACACACACACACACACACACACACACACACACAACTTATTCAAGCACGCACCCCGACTTCCTGTGGATGTGTAAGAATGCATGTTTTGTTAGTATGAATGTGTGTGTGTGTGTGTGTGTGTGTGTGTGTGTGTGTTAGAGAGAGAGAGAGAGAGAGAGAGAGAGAGAGAGAGAGAGAGAGAGAATGCTAATGGCGGGTGTTGTTTGTTTCCATGGTGTGTGTCTCAAGGTGTCTTTCTGGGAGTGACGGCCTCTGCCTGACAGGTGTAAGTGTTAGAGAGGGAGGGGGAGTTTTATCGGTTTCTGTGATCGGAAGTTTGCGCTATCAGTGACGAATGTGTGTGTGTGTGTGTGTGTGTGTGTGTGTGTGTGTGTGTGTGTGTGTGTGTGTGTGTGTTTAGTGAATAAAGACGTGCTGAGGATTCATCACTACAACTTCATTCACAGTCACACATTCCCTGTGCTTACATCGGCCCTCAAATTGAATTTTGAGGCGGGTTTTTGTGTGATCTCGTGTTTTGCCAGAATGTATATGCAGTGTTTGCGTTGCCCGTTATTTTTATGGTTGGCTTATTGTTCGTTGAGGTTATCGTATTTGTATGCTATGCTTGTATGTGATTTGCTTGCTGTTTTGTTTTTGTGTTGTATGTTTGTGCATTGCGCATATGTTTGAATTGTATTTTTTTCGTACATTTTTTTACTTTGCCTGTATAAGACATGATGATTTATGAATAATAATAATAAAAAGCAGCTGCAGTTGCTTTATTTCGTCCTGAGTAGACGTACCGTACGGTACCGTTAATATTGTCGCTATTAGTATATGCTCATGCTGTGAAGTGTAATGTTTGTTTATAGTATCATGCGCTTATCTGTTATAGTGCCTGTGCGTTAGTACGTCTTATTTTTTCTTTCCTCGGGTGGTGCGAGTGCCTATGCTAGATAAAAACAATGCTCACCAGTCGGCAACACTGCCCCCCTCCCCCACCTGGTCGCTAGCGGGTCGATATTTTTTCCTTGGCCAAAATTCTCGTGGTGGCGAACGTTGGGACTGACCTGGGAAAAATGCGTAGGTAGTAAACTGGACTGGGATGAGCGTTACAAAACTATTGTTAAAAGGGACTGGATGCTTTCAATTGAAGAACTGAAAAATGATATGGACATAGAAATATATGCAAATGATGATAATGGTGGTGGTGGTGATGATGATGATGATGATGTTGCGGTAGTGTGAATAGTAAAGGACAATATCCAAGGTACCTGTTCCATTCAGTTATAAATTGCTTATATAATGGAGATGGTGGATATTGGCCTTATTCTCCTAGGCTTAGGAGGCCCAACCACCTCTTCATTAATCCACTCATTACGGAGACGCACTTGTTCTTTTATTCTTCATAGTCAGATGATTTTGTTCACCTAATAAATTTTTTAATATGAAGGTTAGCTAATGGCCTCCACCAGCTCCTGTGCAAAATATTTTCCATGTTGAGTAATATCGTTTGGAAGTAGCGAGATAAACACTAAAATTCGTCATCGGACTGAAGGGGTTAAAAGTATAGAGGTGGTAATATTGACGGTAGTTCCATAGGGTGGCTAGGGTGCCATTAGGTAAGCGATCTTTATAAAGCACCGGGAAATTTACGCTTTAAATGCACGGGTTGTCTGTCACTGATTCTCTCTCTCTCTCTCTCTCTCTCTCTCTCTCTCTCTCTCAGATTTTTCCCAGGCTATCGAATTTCCAAGGAGTCTTTATGGACTGGCCCAGAGTGGAGAGGGGAGATGGAGGAAAGACGATAGGCTGAAGCAAAGGGAGTGAAGGAAAAGTAAACTCTGGGACTGAAAAAATTATTAGGAAGATGAATAAAGAATAAAAAAAGAAGGTTAGAGATCATGAAGCAAGCAGCGTAGATATGGAAAGTGAAAAAATATAAAGAGGAGGCAAGTTAATTTTGAATAAAACAGAGAGGGAGGGGTATACTGTAGTAATGGAGGCACCGTTTTGAGGTAGGGAATGTGAAATTTTATGCATAAAAACAATTATATAATTTAAAATACGAAAAGATGTCCCATGATATTTTGAGGAGAGTATTGAATAGGAACTGGGGAGGAACTGATAGAAGACAGGCAGGAGTGGAAAGAGAAATGGTGTGAAATATGAAGTATATGGGTGAATGGGCTGGTGCGTTGGCACGTAGGGACTAGGGAGGCAAGTGGATGGGTAGGAAGGTTAGCAGGGAAACAGCTGGTAGTGAAATAAGAAATATAGGTTGGTGTGGGGGTAAGTATGTAGGTAGATTGGTAAGGAAAGTTATTGGTAGGTAAAGATGGGTAATTGTTGGTAGCTGAGGTAGATAAGTTGGTTGAGAAGTACTGTAGGTATGTGGATAGGGAGGCAGGTAGGCTTGGGATGGAGTAGGCTGATTGAGGATCCTGGCCGAATGATTGGAAGGATGGCGGGCAGGGGGGGGGGGGAATTTGAAGTGAGTAATGATTGATGGAAGTAAGGAGAGAGAGTACTGAAAGTGAGGGGTGAATTTGAAGTGGGTCATAATTGATGGAAGGAGAGTAGTTATAGAGTACTGAAAGTGAGGGGTGAACTTGCAGTGGGTAGTAACTGAGGGAAGTAATGAGAGTATTTAGAGAGAGAGAGAGAGAGAGAGTATATACTGAAAATGAGGGGTGAATTTGAAGTGGGTAATAACTGAGGGAAGTAATGAGAATAGTGAGAGAGTTGAGAGGAAGGGGTGGGATTGTGGAGGGACTTGGAGTGGAGAGGGTGCGACCATGGAGAGGAACAGATAGGGAAGTAGGTAGGGAGAAAATGTGAGAGAGAAAGGAAAGAGAATGGAGGAAGTATAGCGGACAGAAAAAGGGAGAGCTACGAAAGTGATGGAAAGAAAAGTGAGAAGGATACGGTCGGGAAAGACAGAATTTAGGGAGGCAATGAGAAAAAAACAGTTAGCGAGGGAAGGTAAGAAGGAGAAGTAGGAAGAGAGACAAGCAGAAAGAATTGAGAGAGATGGGAAGGGAGTGTAAGAAGGGAGAAAACCTAGGCGGATGCAGGCAGAAGGGGATACAAGGAAGGTAAGGAGGGAGGGATTGGAAAATGAACATATGGGGAGGGAATTGATAAGAGAATGAAACAGGAGGTGGAGGTAGGGAAGTAGTTGAGAAGAGAGAGTTAAGGACGGGGAAGGAGGCATTTAAAACGGAGGGATTGAGGGGAGGAAGGGAGAGTTCAGAAAAATAGCAAGAAACGGGAGGGGAGGGGGACACAAGAGAGAGAGCGTAGGGGAGGGTGGAATGGTGAGAGGGAGGGAGGAGGGAGAGAAGAGACCGAGCTGCGGGAGGGGGTGGAGGGAGGAGACATTGAGGGTTGGGGGGAACACACGCGGCGGCTGTCGAGCCGCGCGTTGGTGCTGAGGTCGTAGAGTACGTCACTGTTAGGCCAGCCTCCTCTACCCTCCCACTTCCCTACACCTCGCTGGGCAAACTCTTGTCCTTCCTGTACCGTATCACTCTGTTTATCTCTTTTTAGTATCTCTCGATTCTACTACTTCCCTTAACACCCCTGCCTCCCTATTCGTCCTCTAACGTCATGTTTGTCGTATTGTATGGCACACTCCCCTTCCTTGTTTATCCCTTCTTATTTTCGTGTCTCTTTTACTTTGATCAACTCGGTCTAGATTCATCCTCATTATCCCCTTGTTCATACCTTCTTCCCATTTTGTCCCTTATTTCACCTATTTATCTATCACCTCTGTCTCCCAGTTTGTCCTGTCCTCATTTCCACCCTTGTATATTCGTAATGGCTTCCTTTTCTATATTTTTTTCGTTCATTTCATTTAATTTTCATCCTTTCTCCGATTACATTAGCTTTTATCCCCTATCTTATTTTATCCCGTGCCTTTGTTAAGCCGGTTTATCTTCTCAGTCATTCGTCTTCATAATTTCCTGTGTTGAATCTCTTTATACCTTTGTTTATTCTCGCATTTGTCCTCCCTAATTCTCTATTATCTCCCTTCTTGTACACCTTTATTTTAAATGTTTTTTTTTCTCTTTAGTGTGCATTGCGTCCTCCGTTTCTAGTGACCCTTATATTTTGTATTTCGTGCCCGTTATCCATTCTGTCCATGTTTTCCGTTCTTTATTTTTATATTTGTTTTCTTAGTGCTTAATCTTCCTTAGTTCGTATCCTCATTTACATCCACTTTATTTTGTGCATATAATTTTTACTTTGTCTCGTTGCATTTCCTTCCATTTTTTTTTTTCAGTGATTCTCGTTTCTTGTTACATCCTTTGTCTTCTCGTTCTGTCCTGTCTTTATTTTTCTGCATTTCCTTCCCGTCTTCATCGTTCCTGGTACTTCCTCCCTGTACCCCCCTTATCCCCCATTTTTCTTTCGTCCCCTCTTTCCCTCATAACCTACCTCTTCCCTCTTATTTTTTGTCTTTCTACCCCTCCTACTTCCCTGGCTAATCTTCCTCCCCACTCTTCTCTCTCCCCTTCTTTGTTTCTCCTCTTCATTTCCCCTCTCACATTTCCTTTCCATCTTTGTTTTCATTTTACTTTTTCCTTTTGCCTTGTCTCCCTCCTGTTTCCTTTCCAGAATTTTCCCTTTCTCGTTATTCGTTTGCAGTCCTTACTTCGTTTGTATTCTCTTGGCCTCTCCTACATTTCTTCCCTTTTGATTTTCCTTATCAGTCCCATCCCATCTTCCTCTTCTTTTCCACCCTTATTTTCCTCTCCTGTCTCTTCCCCACACGAATCTCCCTTTCCTTGTCTTTCACATCTTCCCCACTTCGTAATATTGATTCTCATCCCATCTTCATTGCCCCTTCCATCCTTCTGTAACCTTTCTTCGTCTTTATTTTTTTCTTTCGCTTTTTCCCCTCTTCGTTTTCCTTCCCCTCTCCCTCTCTATTATATCCCTCTTTTCACGTGTTCAATCAATTTCCCCTTCTTCCCTCTTTCTCTTTCCCCTTCTTTCTTCATCGGCATCGCTCATTTTTCAGCTGCTTTCCCCTCGCCCTTCCCCTTGCGCGGTGTTTTCCCCTTTTTCATCATGTACCTATGCAGCCAGTTGCTCCTTCCCTCACGTTCGTGCACTTAATCTCGCTGATGCACATACACATTCCGTTACATATGAACGAAGAGAATGACACACACACACACACACACACACACACACACACACACACACACACACACACTAGTTTACCTTTCCTGTACATATCAGTCTTTCGTATTTGATGCACCTGTCACTTAATCGTTCCATATTGTGTATTTTTATTGCTCTGTTTCATCTTGTCTGGGAGCCAGCATCAATTTCTTACGATCGCTGTTGTCACATGTCCTCTATATACCAAATTTAGTCATGTATCGTGTTGGCCATCATTTTATATATATAAAATTTCCATATATTTATGCCTTGTTTTCTTACATGCCATTGTATCGTATACAGTAGGGTCAATAGCTTGACGATAGATAATATAAAAAAAAAATACGGCAGTCGTCTGTTAAATAGCGGTACTAAAGGTTTAAAGTCGTGGCTGTACTGAATGAGTTAGTCAAGCATATTTCATTTAACCACCCTTCTGATTTCTTGTAAACACCAGGCGATTTTATTTAGCATGAGATCACCTTAGCATTGAAGGAGTTACTGAAGTTTGTATCAGATATCTCCTGTTTGAGAAATCCTCCTGGCTTGTATAAAGTCGACAGGAAATAATAATAATAATATTATGACATCCCATTGAAGTTAGATGTGAATGCTAGGGTTTAGCTTTGCCAGCTTGTGGAAGTCGTGCATGATAGTGAAGAGCAGGACCGAAAGGCTTCTGTAGTCTATGGATCCTTGTAACACCATATAATCCATCTCTCGGCCACACCCCTTTCTAGCCAATACCTCCTTCTCCTCGGTCTCCCCCTATCCCCTGGCACAGTTCCGCTTCCTATCCTCTCCCTTTCTTCTTCCCCCCCCCCTCCCTTCCTTTCCATTCCCTCCTTAACGGTTCTCTTCCATTCCATGCTATTACTCATTTCCCCCTTTCATTTCTTCCCTCCATTTTCCTACTCCTCTCTCCACATATGGATCCTTCCTCTCCCCAGTTCCCTTGTGCTTCCCTCCTCCCACATGTCCTCCCATCTATTCCATTCCTCTTCGTCCGTCTTCGCGTCCCCTTCCCCCCTCCTCGGCACCCAGCATTCTCTGCGTCCCCTGGCATCTTCCCCACAATATACTTTTTTTTTTTTTTTTTTTCCCTGCCCGGCAACTAGTAAGGCCTACGAGAGTTAAGCCTAAGAGAGCGGAGGGGGGGGGGAGTCTCCTTACCTCCTCTCTCTACCGTCCCTCTCTCCTCTGCCTTCCCTTCCTTCCCCCCCCCCTCCCACTCTTTCGTTCTTCCTTCCCATCCTTCCCTCCCTCCCTCTCCTCCTCTCTCTTTAACAGTTCCCAGGCTGACCTTGGACTTGGGTCTTCGCTCACTCACTGTCCGGAAGGTTATTTTCGGTAGGTAGGTTTTATTTCCAAAGCTGGGCTATTTTTTTTTTTTTCCAGTTGGGTCAGATGTTTATAGTTGTTATCGTTTTTCATTTTCGGTTCCCCAGAGTTCTTTCCGTAGTATTATTTTTAAGTATTTTTTTCCCCCTTTCTATAGTTCGCTCTGGAGATGATATCGTATACATACCTCCTGAAATGTTTTCCCTGTCTCCCTTGATTTTTCAGTAAATATTACAATATCCCCCTATATATGTTCTGGTAGGTATTCATATTTTCCCCGATCTCGTTCATTTTTATCCTCGGAACAGTTGAACGATACCCGGCCCATTTTAAGCATCAGTTTTCTGCTGAAGGGAAAAGTAAGTTTTTTTTTTTTTTTTTTTTTTTTAGGATATCCATTTCCCAGAGATTTTTCTGGATTTATTTGAGGTGTTGTAGTTCCCGATATACCAGTCTTGGCAGGGTGTAGCGTATATCCTTCGTAATATGCTGACGGGTATTGCTACATACTGACAGTCTGTATACGGTATATTTTCCCATCTATCGGTATATCGTGACAGGTTTTATATCTCATGAGGCTACTTATCACCGAATTGGCGGTATATTTATTATAGGGGAACAGCGGGAGGAGGGTGGTGTGTGTCATTAGAAAGGGACAGTTGTTGGCGGTGATTCAGTTGGCAACGGCCTCACCTCAAAGCAGTCCCATATTGTCACGGTTTTGTCCTCTGTCACCCATTGCCACCAGGATTTGTAATTTAGATTTTGTTCCTACACAGTAACGATTGTCCTGTCACCCATGGCCACCAGGATTATATGGTTTTATATCATGTTCCTACTTGGTAACGACCACTGAAAATGGCAGCTTTATTTTTGTTGTGCCCATTAGATGGCGATATTACGCGGTTTAAGCTGT